>NC_143046.1:39377500-39977500 GCF_057628025.1 Oncorhynchus mykiss | reverse complement strand
CACTCACTGTATGTAGACTTTTTGTTTTCTTTTGTTCGAATGAATTATTGACTGTATGTTTCGTCTATTCCATGTGTAACTCTGTGTTGTTGTATGTGTCGAATTGCTATGCTTTATCCTGGCCAGGTCACATTTAACTCATTGTCTCAGTATTAACAGGTATCCAATAGGTTATAGGTTATAGGTTATAGGCCACAGGTGTGCAATAAACTATTAATGAATATAGGCTATATGACAATAAGATCCAATTAAATGATTGGAAAGCATGCTCCAGAATGACTAGTAAGTATTTTTTAACCTCCCGCTTTGGGCTGGAAGTGCCAATGTGTGGTTCATACATGCATAATCTATGAACTGAATTACTGTCTTACCTCAATTAGAGATTAAATAGTTTGAAAGCGACTGTTTACTGGAAGATGTGCGGGACCATTTCCCCTTCATTTTCTCCCACGTGGACCAGCCCCCTAGCAATTTGAGTGACAGCTACCAAGATGCACACACAGCAGAGTATGAGAGAGAGTAGCCTCGTTTCACTGCCAAAAATCAAATTAAACCATCTAGTTTTCAGAGGAATAACAACACAATGTCAAATACAGGTAGCCTAGTCAAATAATATACATCCAATCACATTAACCGTTACTCTCTAGCGGGAAACCTTCACTCTTGCACAGACACTTAGAAGCAAACATGACAATTTGAAAAATAAGACACGGGAGTTTATTGAGCGAGAATAAAGATGACTTTGGAGTAGTAAGACATGTCTAAAAGCAACATATACTATTAATAAGAAGGGGCTAGAAGCATCTTATATGGTGAGCTACTGAGTGGCTAGGACAGGCAAGACCCATACTATTGTGGAGGACTTAATTCTTCCTGCTGCCGCGGATATGGCTGGGACAATGCTGGGGGAAAAGGCCAAAAAAACTATACAGACAATGTCTTCATCAAACAACACTGTTTCACGACGCATCAGTGACATGGCAGGAGATGTTTTGAAACAATTACTGCTTCGCATACAAACCAGTGAATTATATGAGTTGCAGCTGAATGAGTCAGTTTACAGGACCTGGCACAGCTCCTGGTATATGTCCGTTATGTTTATGGGTGGTCAATTAGGAAAGACATCCTCTTCAGCAAACCACTGGAAACCAGGACAACAGGAGAGGATATTTTTTAAAGTACTGGACAGCTTTGTGACATGAAATGGACTTTGGTGGTCAAGATGTGTTGGGATCTGTACTGATGGCGCGAAAGCCATGACAAGGAGACATAGTGGAGTGGTAACGCGGGTGCAAGCAGTTTTTCCCAACGCCACTTAGGTACACTGCAGCATCCACCGAGAGGCTCTTGCTGCCAATGGAATGCCTGATAGCTTGAAAGACGTTTTGGACACTACAGTGAACAAACCTTTGTTAATAACAAGGCCCCTGAACTATTGTGAATTTTCTGCATTATGCAATGATATTGGCAGCGACCATGTAATGCTTTTACAACATACAGAAGTGTGCTGGTTAGGGGCAAAGTATTGACACATTTTTTTTTTAAATTGAGAGACAAGCTTAAAGTTTTCTTCACTGACCACACGACTGGGCTTTCTGGATGGTGTTTCTTCTCTCCTGAATGATCTGAATCTAGGATTACAGGGACTCTCCACAACTATATTGAATGTGCGGGACAAAATTGAGACTATGATTAAGAAGTTGGAGCTCTTTTCTGTCTAACAAGGACAACACACGGTCTTTACGTCATTGTAGGATTTTTTGTGTGCAAATGAACTCAAGCTTACGGACAATGTCAAATGTGAGATAGCAAAGCACCTGAGTGAGCTGGGTGTGCAATTACGCAGGTACTTTCCCGAAACGGACGACACAAACAACTGGATTCGTTATCCCTTTCATGACCTGCCAACAGTCCACTTACCGATATCTGAACAAGAGAGCCTCATCGAAATTGCAACAAGCGGTTCTCTGAAAATTGAATTGAATCATAAGCCACTGTCAGATTTCTGGATAGGGCTGTGCTCAGAGTTTCTTGCCTTGGCAAATCGCTCTGTTAAGATACTGATGCCCTTTGCAACCACATACCAATGTGAAAGTGGATTCTCGGCCCTCACTAGCATGAAAACTAAATACAGACAATGATTTAAGACTGAGACTCTCTCCAATACAACCCAACATCGCAGAGTTATGTGCATCCTTTCAAGCACACCCTTCTCATTAACCTGCGATGAGTTATTCACCATTTTTGAGGAACAAATAAAGTTTTATATGTAAGATGGCTAAATAAAGAGCAAAATTATTGATTATTATTATATTATTTTTTCTAAGAGCTCTTTGTCACTTCCCACAAGCTGGGTTGTGACAAAAACTCACACTCATTCTTATGTTTAATACATTTATAGTATAGTGTGTGTGTGTGGCAGGCTTACAATGATGACAAAAAACAACATTTGAGAGTGCTCTGACCCTGGTGCTAGAGGGGGTATGTAGCTGTTATAGAACAAAAAACAGATTACTTTGTGTGTGTGTGTGTGTGTGTGTGTGTGTGTGTGTGTGTGTGTGTGTGTGTGTATGTGTGCATGTGTGTGCATTTGTGTGTTTGCATTTATGCGTCTCTGTGTGCATTGTGCGTCTCTGTCTCTGTTGATCACTACCAGCTCTCATTGCTTGGGTGTTCAAATCCTGTTGCTTTTTCAACATCATTCCGATTACAAACGTGCTTGGATCACGTTTGCATAAGTTTATCCTAGAATCACCCCAGCCCACATGTGGGCCTTCTTCTCTACTTCAAAATGTATTGTTTACTTGATTCTCCTATTGTTTCTTAGAATGCCTTCGGACGTTTAGCATCAGGGCAGCTAGAGCTTATTAACTGACCCAACTAATATAAATCATTATTTTTGCCTCTCTCAGACTCTCGCCGCCCAGGCTTGGTGGAAGGATATCCAGCCTGTCAGCTGAGATGAGTGGGCTCTGTTTGAATTGTGGTGCCCTGAGACTGGACTTCTATTTACAGCTGGTGAGTAATGATTTCTCTTTCAGGCAGTTTCCAGGGACTGGAAGTGGAATCGAGCGAAGGTGTTTCTCCAACTCGCCCAAAACTTCAGAAGTCAGTGTCAACTCCCATGGTAATGTATCACTGCCAAGTCAGTGCCCCGTCTTAATTTGAAGTTTGGGCGATGTCTCATTTGGGTGGAGAAGACATTTATAAAGCATCTCAGAGATGGAATGGTCACAGGATCAGCCCCCCCCCCCTTCCATATAATTGTACTAATTCTGATCTAAAACAGGGATCGGCAAAAACAGGCCAAAAATTTTATTTAATTGTCATTTTGTGTTACTTATTTGTTACACTTACTCTAAAAATTGAGAATAAACAAATGAGTTGGGACACATTATTTTTAGTTGTCTAATAATTGTGCACACTTATATGTTCCCCTGAGAAAGACAAAACTTTTCCTTTGTTAAACATTCAGGTCTGAGGTTCAGTAACATTTTTGATTGACTGAGAGCATTGTGTTTGCTCAACAATAAAATGAATCCTGAGGAATACAGGTTGCCTAATATTTGTGCATGCAGTGTACATAACAAGTTGGAAATTGCAAATTCAACAATAAGTGGTTTGGAAGGAATCAGTGGCTAACTGCAAGACTTGCAACGCAATCACTATTTTACTTCCCCCGCCTGCTATTCGGTGGAGAGGGTGTGTGGTCCAAGTCTGGGTTTAAGGGTCTCTTTTCCAATCTTAAAAGGATAAACATACACACACACCACCATGGGCCAGAAAAGGTTGAATACATTGGCCATGGTGTCAATCCAGCATGACTTCTGCCGCGTTCAAAACAACTGGAACCTCGGAACTGGGAAGTCTCAGACTTCAGTGAGTTCAAGACAACTGGGGAAAAACAGGCTCCGACTGGGAAAATACAGCTCTTTCTAGAGCTCCGACCTGAAGATCACTGACGACATGATTCGACTTTGTTTTTTCAGAGTCCACAATTGTCTTGAAAGCACCATCATGTGAATGCCAGACTTTTATGAAAAAGTTTAATGACAAAATTTGCCCACAAGAAGGACTGGTGCGCCACCTTTCTGTTCAAGTGAGAGAAGCTGTCACGCCCTGGCCATAGAGAGGCTTTTATTCTCTATTTTGGTTAGGCCAGGGTGTGACACGGGTGGGCATTCTATGTTCCTTTTTCTATGTTTTTGTATTTCTTTGTTTTTTTGTATGGTTCTCAATCAGGGACAGCTGTCTATCATTGTCTCTGATTGAGAACCATACTTAGGTAGCTCTTGCCCACATGGGTTTTGTGGGTAGTTAATTTCTGTTTAGTGTGTGTTGTTTTGCATTTTAGTGTTCAGTTTCGAATAAACATGACGAACATGTACCACGCTGTACTTTGGTCCTCACCTTCTTCCACCAACGGCCGTTACAGAAGCACAACAAGTTGAGTCCAAAAATGTGATATATGCTGCTGCAGAAATGATGTAATATGCCAGGGAGATATGTATACTGTAGCTAAGAAAGTAATACTAAGTATATGTTGTGTAGTAAGCTGTTAGAAGCACATGTGCCTAATAATTGCTGTAATGCAGCAAACATTTTTTTTTAGGGGGAGTTTGCCCCACGAAGATTTACATACTAAAATTGCTTCTGGACTGCGTGTATTGAGAGTTCTCTAAAGACCATTGGTTCCAGACAGATATACGTAAGAGTATACCCAGCTCGATTTCACCTATTTTTTTTTCTCTGATTTGAATGTGAGCATGTAACATGAATCTGTTACTTTTAATATTTCTATCTACATTTCTCCTATAATCCCTGCCTTGTTTCATTCGGAAATATCAATAATAACTGTTTGACCTTAGGCCCTCTAATCCCCGTTACCTGTGTGTGACTCTGATTCTGTAGCTTATCATATTAGTACATAATTTTGCCATTTTGCCTTAAATCGACATCGTTGCCAGGGAACAGTTGTTGTGGGGGTTACTTTCCTTGCACAAGGGCAGAACGGCAGATTTTTCAACTTGCCGGCCATGGGATTCATGCAAGCAAGCTTTGGGTTACTGTCCCAACGCTCTAACCAGTAGGCTACTTGCTGTGCATTATAAGGCACTAAAATACCTTATGGCTTCTTGTAATAGCCAATAAAAATGATATTTCGACAAAGACAAAGGTAACTCATAGAAAGTGTTACTTGTAAGTGTAATAAAGGCCTGACCCTTAGAGCTTTGTAGTGGAGTCGAGAGGTCAAAATGGAAGCTGACCTGCTGAGAAGTTGGACTGATCTACCATCATTCTCTTTCTTTTTACACAATCCTCTCAGAACCATAAGTGTCAACACAGTCTGAGTGCGGTGGTCACTCCCATGTGCCAAGGCCTGGTAATTCAGCCTGCCACAGTGGGTGTAGCCTAGGTTGACAATGCAATCTGGAGCTTTGCAGAACACTTGGAACGTGATGGAACGTGAAACTCCATTCACAAAATCATCAGTGGCTACTTTTACCAACCACTGACTATGCATGTACCATGTGACACATTGGGTTTTATTAGAGTACCATCACAATCCTTCTCCAAATAAGAGACAAATAAGACTTGATTATTTACCTACTCAATATCCGAAATTATCATTCTTAGTTGTTATTGACATTGACATATTTCCCTTGTTTTCTCCTATACCGTATTTCACACATGTATATACTGTCACGACTTCCACCGAAGTCGGGTCCTCTCCTTATTCGGGTGGTGCTCGGAGGTCGGCATCGCCGGTCTTCTAGCCATCATCGTTCCACTTTTCATTTTCCATTTGTTTTGTCTTGTTTTCCTCACACCTGGTTTCAATCCCCTCAATCACTTGTGTATTTAACCCTCTGTTCCCCCCCATGTCTTTGTGTGGGATTATTTATTGTTTCATAAATGCGCACATTACGCTGGTTACGCTGGGTTATGTCAACCCGTATTGTATTTCGTGTTCATTGTGCAGTGTATTTTTTGGTTCACCTAAATAAAAGGCTCTGTTTGCTACGCAATATCTGCTGTCCTGCGTGACTCCCTTACAGCCATTTACGCATACCTAACATACACAGTTGAAGTCGGAAGTTTACATACACCTTAGCCAAATACATGTAAACTACATTTCTCACAATTCCTGACATGTAATCCCCGTAAAAATTCCATGTCTTAGGTCAGTTAGGATCCCCACTTTATTTGAAGAATGTGAAATGTCAGAATAATAATAGAGAGAATAATTTATTTCAGGTTTAATTTCTTTCATCACATTCCCAGTGGGTCAGAAGTTTACATACACTTAATTATTATTTGATAGCATTGCCTTTAAATTGCTTAACTTGGGTCAAACATCTTGGGTAGCCTTCCACAAGCTTCCCACAATAAGTTGGGTTCATTTTGGCCCATTCCTCCTGACAGAGCTGGTGTAACGGAGTCAGGTTTGTAGGCCTCCTTGCTCGCACAAGCTTTTTCAGTTCTGCCCACAACTTTTCAATAGGATTGAGATCAGGGCTTTGTGATGGCCACTCCAATACCTTGACTTTGTTGTCCTTAAGTCATTTTGCCACAACTTTGGAAGTATACTTGGGGTCATTGTCCATTTGGAAGATCCATTTGAGACCAAGCTTTAACTTCCTAACTGATGTCTTGAGATGTTGCTTCAATATATCCACATAATATTCCATCCTCATGATGCCATCCCTCATGATGCCAGTCCTGTCATGTATTGTCATGTTGTGTCTTTCTGTCCTTTCCTTTCACCCTGTCTCCCTCTGCTGGTCGTATTAGGTTACCTTTTCTCCCCCGCTTTCCCCCAGCTGTTCCTTGTCTCCTCTTGACTACCTCGTCACCCCTTCTCCCACCTGTTCCCCTTTTCCCTCTGATTAGTCCCCTATATCTCTCTCTGTTTTTGTTCCTGTCCTTGTCGGATTCTTGTTTGTTGTGTTTCATGCCTGAGCCAGACTATCGTCATGTTTGCTGTAACCTTGTCCTGTCCTGTCGGAATCTGCCGGTCTATCTGAGCCTACCTATGTTTGGTTATTAAAGAAGCTCTGTTTAAGTTAGTTCGCTTTTGGGTCCTCATTCACTCACCGTAACAGAAGAATCCGACCAAGAATGGACCCAGCGACTTCGGATCCTCTCCACTCAGCCGTCGAGATCCAGGGAGCGATGCTAGGCAGACACGAGCAGGAATTGTCTGCTGCTCGACATGCCGTTGAGACCCTGGCCACCCAAGTCTCCAACCTCACAGAACAGGTTCACCATCTCCGCCTCGATCCACCGGCCACTTCCAGGGCTTTCGAATCTCCGGAGCCCAGAATCAATAACCCGCCGTGTTACTCTGGGGAGCCCACTGAATGCCGCTCGTTCCTCACCCAGTGTGATATTGTGTTTTCTCTCCAGCCCAACACTTACTCCAGGAGCACTGCTCGTGTCGCCTACGTCATATCTCTCCTTATTGGACGGGCTCGTGAGTGGGGCACGGCAATCTGGGAGGCAAGGGCTGAGTGTACTAACCAGTATCAGGACTTTAAGGAGGAGATGACACGGGTTTTTGATCGATCTGTTTTTGGGGAGGAGGCTTCCAGGGCCCTGTCTTCCCTATGTCAAGGTAATCGATCCATAACAGACTACTCTATTGAGTTTCGCACTCTTGCTGCCTCCAGTGGCTGGAACGAGCCGGCTTTGCTCGCTCGTTTTCTGGAGGGTCTCCGCGCAGAGGTAAAGGATGAGATTCTCTCCCGGGAGGTCCCTTCCAGCGTGGATTCCCTGATTGAACTCGCTATTCGCATTGAGCGACGGGTTGATCTTCGTCACCGAGCTCGTGGAAAGGAGCTCGCGTTCTCCGTTGCCCCCCTCTCCGCATCACTACCATCTTCCTCTGCCGGCTCGGGAGCTGAGCCTATGCAGCTGGGAGGTATCCGCATCTCGACTAAGGAGAGGGAACGGAGAATCACCAACCGCCTCTGTCTCTATTGCGGTTCTGCTGGTCATTTTGTCACTTCATGTCCAGTAAAAGCCAGAGCTCATCAGTAAGCGGAGGGCTACTGGTGAGCGCTACTACTCCTGTCTCTCCTTCAAGATCCTGCACTACCTTGTCGGTCCATCTACGCTGGACCGGTTCGTCAGCTTCCTGCAGTGCCTTAATAGACTCTGGGGCGGAGGGCTGTTTTATGGACGAGACCTGGGCTCGGGAACATGACATTCCTCTCAGACAGTTAAGGGAGTCCACGGCCTTGTTCGCCCTGGATGGTAGTCCTCTCCCCAGGATTCAGCGTGAGACGCTACCTTTAACCCTCACTGTTTCTGGTAATCATAGCGAAACCATTTATTTTTTGATTTTTCGTTCACCTTTTACACCTGTTGTTTTGGGCCATCCCTGGCTAGTTTGTCATAATCCTTCCATTAATTGGTCTAGTAATTCTATCCTCTCCTGGAACGTCTCTTGTCATGTGAAATGTTTAATGTCTGCTATCCCTCCTGTTTCCTCTGTCTCTTCTTCACAGGAGGAGCCTGGTGATTTGACAGGGGTGCCGGAGGAATATCACGATCTGCGCACGGTGTTCAGTCGGTCCAGGGCCACCTCTCTTCCTCCACACCGGTCGTATGATTGTAGTATTGATCTCCTTCCGGGAACCACTCCCCCCCGGGGTAGACTATACTCTCTGTCGGCTCCCGAACGTAAGGCTCTCGAGGATTATTTGTCTGTAGCTCTTGACGCCGGTACCATAGTCCCCTCCTCCTCTCCCGCCGGAGCGGGGGTTTTTTTTGTCAAGAAGAAGGACGGGTCTCTGCGCCCCTGCATAGATTATCGAGGGCTGAATGACATAACAGTTAAGAATCGTTATCCGCTTCCTCTTATGTCTTCAGCCTTCGAGATCCTGCAGGGAGCCAGGTTTTTCACTAAGTTGGACCTTCGTAACGCTTACCATCTCGTGCGCATCAGGGAGGGGGACGAGTGGAAGACGGCGTTTAACACTCCGTTAGGGCACTTTGAATACCGGGTTCTTCCTTTCGGCCTCGCTAACGCTCCAGCTGTCTTTCAGGCATTAGTCAATGATGTCCTGAGAGACATGCTGAACATCTTTGTTTTCGTTTACCTTGACGATATCCTGATTTTTTCACCGTCACTCCAGATTCATCTTCAGCACGTTCGACGTGTCCTCCAGCGCCTTTTAGAGAATTGTCTTTTTGTGAAGGCTGAGAAGTGCACTTTTCATGCCTCCTCCGTCACATTTCTCGGTTCTGTTATTTCCGCTGAAGGCATTAAGATGGATCCCGCTAAGGTCCAAGCTGTCATTGATTGGCCCGCCCCTAAGTCACGCGTCGAGCTGCAGCGCTTTCTCGGCTTCGCGAACTTCTATCGTCGTTTCATCCGTAATTTCGGTCAGGTGGCAGCTCCTCTCACAGCCCTTACTTCTGTCAAGACGTGCTTTAAGTGGTCCGTTTCCGCCCAGGGAGCTTTTGATCTCCTCAAGAATCGTTTTACATCCGCTCCTATCCTTGTTACACCTGACGTCTCTAGACAGTTCGTTGTCGAGGTTGACGCGTCAGAGGTGGGCGTGGGAGCCATTCTTTCTCAGCGCTCCCTCTCTGACGACAAGGTCCACCCATGCGCGTATTTTTCTCATCGCCTGTCGCCGTCGGAACGTAACTATGATGTGGGAAACCGCGAACTGCTCGCCATCCGGTTAGCCCTAGGCGAATGGCGACAGTGGTTGGAGGGGGCGACCGTTCCTTTTGTCGTTTGGACTGACCATAGGAACCTTGAGTACATCCGTTCTGCCAAACGACTTAATGCGCGTCAGGCGCGTTGGGCGCTGTTTTTCGCTCGTTTCGAGTTCGTGATTTCTTATCGTCCGGGCTCTAAGAACACCAAGCCTGATGCTTTATCTCGTCTCTTCAGTTCTTCAGTAGCCTCCACTGACCCCGAGGGGATTCTCCCTGAGGGGCGTGTTGTCGGGTTGACTGTCTGGGGAATTGAGAGGCAGGTAAAGCAAGCGCTCACTCACACTCCGTCGCCGCGCGCTTGTCCTAGGAACCTTCTTTTCGTTCCCGTTCCTACTCGTCTGGCCGTTCTTCAGTGGGCTCACTCTGCCAAGTTAGCCGGCCACCCTGGCGTTCGGGGTACGCTTGCTTCCATTCGCCAGCGTTTTTGGTGGCCCACCCGGGAGCATGACACGCGTCGTTTCGTGGCTGCTTGTTCGGTCTGCGCGCAGACTAAGTCCGGTAACTCCCCTCCTGCCGGCCGTCTCAGGCCGCTTCCCATTCCCTCTCGACCGTGGTCTCACATCGCCTTAGATTTTGTCACCGGACTGCCTTCGTCAGCGGGGAAGACTGTTATTCTTACGGTTGTCGATAGGTTCTCTAAGGCGGCTCATTTCATTCCCCTTGCTAAGCTTCCTTCTGCTAAAGAGACGGCACAAATCATCATCGAGAATGTTTTCAGAATTCATGGCCTTCCGTCAGACGTCGTTTCGGACAGAGGTCCGCAATTCACGTCTCAATTTTGGAGGGAGTTTTGCCGTTTGATTGGGGCTTCCGTCAGTCTCTCTTCCGGCTTTCACCCCCAGTCTAACGGTCAAGCAGAACGGGCCAATCAGACTATTGGTCGCATCTTACGCAGCCTTTCTTTTCGCAACCCTGCGTCTTGGTCAGAACAGCTCCCCTGGGCAGAATACGCCCACAACTCGCTTCCTTCGTCTGCGACCGGGCTATCTCCTTTTCAGAGTAGCCTCGGGTACCAGCCTCCGCTGTTCTCATCTCAGTTCGCCGAGTCCAGCGTCCTCTCCGCTCAGGCTTTTGTCCAACGTTGCGAGCGCACCTGGAAGAGGGTCAGGTCTGCACTTTGCCGTTATAGGACGCAGACTGTGAGGGCTGCTAATAAGCGTAGAACTAAGAGTCCTAGATATTGTCGCGGTCAGAGAGTTTGGCTCTCCACTCAGAACCTTCCCCTTAAGACGGCTTCTCGCAAGTTGACCCCGCGGTTCATTGGTCCGTTCCGTATTTCTCGGGTCATTAATCCTGTCGCAGTTCGACTTCTTCTTCCGCGATACCTTCGTCGCGTCCACCCGGTCTTCCTTGTCTCCTGTATTAAGCCCGTTCTTCGCGCCCCCGCTCGTCTTCCCCCCCCCCCCCATCCTTGTCGAGGGCGCACCCATCTACAGGGTCCGCAGGATTTTGGACATGCGTCCTCGGGGCCGTGGTCACCAGTACCTCGTTGATTGGGAGGGGTACGGTCCTGAGGAGAGGAGTTGGGTTCCCTCTCGGGACGTGCTGGACCGTGCGCTGATCGAGGATTTCCTCCGTTGCCGCCAGGTTTCCTCCTCGAGTGCGCCAGGAGGCGCTCGGTGAGTGGGGGGGTACTGTCATGTATTGTCATGTTGTGTCTTTCTGTCCTTTCCTTTCACCCTGTCTCCCTCTGCTGGTCGTATTAGGTTACCTTTTCTCCCCCGCTTTCCCCCAGCTGTTCCTTGTCTCCTCTTGACTACCTCGTCACCCCTTCTCCCACCTGTTCCCCTTTTCCCTCTGATTAGTCCCCTATATCTCTCTCTGTTTTTGTTCCTGTCCTTGTCGGATTCTTGTTTGTTGTGTTTCATGCCTGAGCCAGACTATCGTCATGTTTGCTGTAACCTTGTCCTGTCCTGTCGGAATCTGCCGGTCTATCTGAGCCTACCTATGTTTGGTTATTAAAGAAGCTCTGTTTAAGTTAGTTCGCTTTTGGGTCCTCATTCACTCACCGTAACAAGTCCCTCCTGCAGCAAAGCACCCCCACACAACATGATGGTGCCACCCCCGTGCTTCACGGTTGGGATGGTGTCTTCGGCTTGCAAGCCTCCCCCTTTTTCCTCCAAATATAACGATGGTCATTATGGCCAAACAGTTATATTTTTGTTTAATTAAACCAGAGGACATTTCTGCAAAAAGTATGATCTTTGTCCCCATGTACAGTTGCAAAGCGTAGTCTGTTATTTTATGGTGGTTTTGGAGCTGTGGCTTCTTCCTTGCTGAGCGGCCTTTCAGGTTATATTGATATAGGACTTGTTTTAGTGTGGATTTAGATACATTTGTACCTGTTTCCTCCAGCATCTTCACAAAATCCTTTGCTGTTGTTCTGGGATTGATTTGCACTTTTCGCACCAAAGTACGTTCATGTCTAGGAGACAGAACTGCATCTCCTTCCTGAGCGGTATGACGCCTGCGTGGACCCATGGTGTTTATACTTGCATACTATTGTTTGTACAGATGAACGTGGGAACTTCAGGCTTTTGAAAATTGCTCCCAAGGATGAACCAGACTTGTGGAGGTCTATAATTGTTTTTCTGAGGTCTTGGCTGATTTCTTTTGATTTTACCATGATGTCAAGCAAAGAGGCACTGAATTTGAAGGTAGACCTTGAAATACATCCACAGGTACACCTCCAATTGACTCAAATTATGTCAAATAGCCTATCAGAAGCTTCTAAAGCCATGACATACTTTTCTGGGATTTTCCAAGCTGTTTAAAGGCACAGTGTATTTAGTATATGTAAACTTCTGACCCACTGGAATTGTGAAACAGTGAATTATAAGTGAAATAATATGCCTTACTTGTGTCATGCACATAGTAGATGTCCTAACCGACTTGCCAAAACTACAGTTTGTTAATTGTGGAGTGGTTGAAAAACGAGTTTTAATAACTCCAACATAAGTGTATGCAAACTTCCGACTTCAACTGTATATGCAAGGCATTAATTGCCAATATGATTAACTGGTGCAATACCTGGGTGAGATGGGTATTCTGAGCACATATGTACCATGATACACACCGGTCATGGAGAAATTGTTATATAGAGGGTTTCCACTTATTTCCGACCATAAATCTCACTTTACATTCATTTGTCTATGGCAATGACATGGTTGGCATATGGGGCTGTATGACTATCCATGAGCATCATGTTTGATTATGGTGATACTGTGGGGCAAAAAAAGTATTTAGTCAGCCACCTATTGTGCAAGTTCTCCCACTTAAAAAGATGAGGCCTGTAATTTTCATCATAGGTACACTTTAACTATGACAGACAAAATGAGAAAAAAAATCCAGAAAATCACAATGTAGGATTTTTAATCAATTTATTTATAAATTATGGTGGAAAATAAGTATTTGGTCACCTACAAGCAAGCAAGATTTCTGGCTCTCACATACCTTCTTCTTTAAGAGGCTCCTCTGTCCTCCACTCGTTACCTGTATTGATGGCACCTGTTTGAACTTGTTATCAGTATAAAAGACCACAACCTCAAACAGTCACACTCCACACTCCACTATGGCCAAGACCAAAGAGCTGTCAAAGGACACCAGAAACAAAATTGTAGACGTGCACCAGGCTGGGAAGACTGAATCTGCAATAGGTAAGCAGCTTGGTTTGTAGAAATCAACTGTGGGAGCAACTATTAGGAAATGGAAGACATACAAGACCATAAGACCATAATCTCCCTCGATCTGGGGCTCCACGCAAGATCTCACCCGTGGGGTCAAAATGATCACAAGAACGGTAAGCAAAAATCCCAGAACCACACGGGGGGACCTAGTGAATGACCTGCAGAAAGCTGGGACCAAAGTAACAAAGCCTACCATCAGCAAGGGCATTGAAGATGAAACGTGGCTGGGTCTTTCAGCATGACAATGATCCCAAACACACCACCCAGGCAACGACGGAGTGGCTTCGTAAGAAGCATTTCAAGGTCCTGGAGTGGCCTAGCCAGTCTCCAGATCTCAACCCCATAGAAAATCTTTGGAGGCAGTTGAAAGTCCATGTTGCCCAGCAACTGCCCCAAAACATCACTGCTCTAGAGGAGATCTGCATTGAGGAATTAGCCAAAATACCAGCAACAGTATGTGAAAACCTCATGAAGAGTTACGGAAAACGTTTGACCTCTGTCATTGCCAACAAAGGGTATATAACAAAGTATTGAGATAAACTTTTGTTATTGACCAAATACTTATTTTCCACCATAATTTGCAAATAAATTCATAAAAAATCCTACAATGTGATTTTCTGGAATTTCTTTCCTCATTTTGTCTGTCATAGTTGAAGTGTTACCTATGATAACAATTACATGCCTCTCTCATCTTTTTAAGTGGGATAACTTGCACAATTGGTGGCTGACTAAATGCTTTTTTTGCCCCACTGTATATATGTGACACTTCCTGCAAATAACATAGCTCTTTTGGCATGAATATTGACCATGTTTGGTGACTTAAAAGAAATGTGTATTTTAATATGCCTGTATGCCTAAGCCTTCTTAGCCTGGAATTCAAACAGAATTGTTCTGTTTCATTACTGTTTCAAGATGGTTAAGGTTCCAGGCTTAAAAGGTGATACACGGTCAATCTGCCTCTGCATTGGCCGTGCAGAATTTACGGTGATATGGACTCTGCAAGAGTCAGGGTATTCATACTTGCGCTTCGCCAAGCAGTGCAGAGCTGTTGTGAAGGAAGTTGTCAAGGAGTTTGTGTTAATGCAGGACCTCCCGCCCTCCCCTACCGTCATCCAATCATGTCAATGCGAAGATATACATAGCTCTCTCCACATTGTTTCAACATTTGAAAGGCGCACTGCGATGAGTTACAGAGCTCAATTTGGCCTCTGCGTGCCTCCAGGTGCTTCACAATTGCGTCACACCATCCATAAGGTGCCTCCGACCACATTTTAGGATCAAGCGTAAATTGTCTCTTACCCTATCAATGTATTGGAGATGAATTCAGCTTAATTTACATTGAAGAGGTTATGTGTGCTTAGTAGAATAAAATGAAAGAATATGCCTTTATGACACTGTTCAGTTTATAAAAGGAAAGAAAAGTTGAACCAGCTGATAATGTGTATATCGATGAAAACAGATTATTGCATTGGTATGTATTTGGAGGACCACCATATTTGTCATAACCTTGTCTGTTCGTGGATGACGCTTGCTTGCAGGACTTGATTGACGGATTTCAGTGACTCAAAATTCTAAACAGTGGGAAGGGTGACATTCGACAGCCCCCAACTCTTTTCATCTCAGTCAAGGACAATTCATTCCAGTGGATGGGATCAGTCGAGGCAGATTGTTTATCTTCACTTTCGCGCTGGAGATTACTGCTGGGCTTTTGATTGGTTATTCCTGTGACTGTATGTAAATCGGATCCGGACGCATCCAGTAGGTGGTGGCTTGTGCTTCAGTGGCACAGGAGACGATCCAGAGAGGTTAGACCCGCAGCTTCTAACGGAGCTGTCCACTCCTCTGGTGGTGCTGAACGTCAGAGATTCGCTCTTCGTAGCCTACCCGATGGTTGATGGTATTCGAAAAGGATTTACAGACTTCACGTTTACAAACTTATAGGCAGGCTATTGTGTGGATGTCGAGTTACAATCGGTGGATTTGATCGGACCAGTTTGACATATAGTTGTTGTGAACTACTGTTTAAAAAAACAATCTCGTTCGGATTATCCTTCTGGATGGTTTGCGTCTGGACATACAGGTAAAACACAATATACATAGATATTCATAGTGTTTCTATTGTTAAATAACACAAGTAAAAGGTGGAATGTGAATAGAAAAACAAACCATATTCCACTGAAAGTGCACCTTCCATAAAAGTGTTTCATTTAGCATCGAACTGCAGTTTAATCGACATCAAAGACAAATCCCTCCGTACAACTCTTCTCCATCACCGGAAACATGTAATTTTATTCAAAGCATATATGTATCGGGGTTGTCATTTAGTTTACTTACTTGATAAAGCTAAGCTATGCTTTCTGAACTGTAGGCAATACAACTGCATCAGTTGATGGCAATGAAGTTGCGAGTGGAGTGCATGCTTTTTGTAAGTGCGCTATAGGTGACTGCGCTGCTAGAATGCCGTGATGAGTAGCCTAGTTCTGAAACGAAATCAATATGTTTGGGAATGAATATATATATATATATATTTGGGAATGGCAGGGACGCTCCACTCCGGTGCCTAGTATTTAGTATTTAGCGTGTTATTCTTTAGCAGGCAAATCCTTGTTACACTGTTAGCGGCGGAAGGATTACGGGATACTCGAGTTTTTTTCCACCCGCTCTCTCTCTGCGCGTGACTCGTTTGGCTTTATAGAGACTGCGATGGACATTCATTTTATTTGTAAATTCTCCGCTACTCTGAATGGCTGTGTACTGTATCTTCTCGAGCGTAGATGTAGGACTTTAGTCCCGTTAAGTCTTCAAGTCCGACTGGATAGTGTTATCGATTTGAATAAACTCCTACATTTTTTTAAAACTCTGAAATTGAATTCAAATTGACTATTTGTTGATAAATGGGTTGATTGGAGAAAATCTAACCAATGTGTTTTTGTATTGTCTGGCAGACCTAATGACCCCTTTTACTTCTCTCAGGCCCCTTGCGATCCAAACTTGAAGATAACAGTCGTTAGAAACCTTCCATGTGAGATGTACCTTGATTCACATTCATCTGAAGGTGCTGAACATGGAGAACTTGCGTTCAACAGTCCCTCAACCAGTTGGGCTATTACTATTCAAGCATCGCCCATGCTGTCCACTCACCCTGTATCGATTCGATTTTTTTAAACATCAGAGGGGAACAACACCTCTTCTGTCTAAATCCGAGAGAATTTGACACACACACACACACGTTGACATAAAAATGCTGAGGCACACACACACACTTTGACATAAAAAAGCCAAGGCATTGATGGAATCCCCACAATACATTTCTCAGTAGACCGGCATAACCTGCAATAACAACGAAAATGCATATTTTACAATAAAAATGGAGTGACTGATACCCCATAAATCCATTGGAAATGGCACTATATGTAAATGGCTAAACGCCGACGTTCTGTACATTACCTTGGAAATAATGGATGACGCAGCGGGACAAGGCGGAGCCAAGTCCTTTTTCGGAGTTTATATTTCCAGGGTAACGTACAGAACCGAGGCGTTTCACCCGCTTATACCAAAGTTGCCAAAGAAAACAATATGAAAGTACACATTTACCGCTATCATTTAAAAAAAAAGCTAATTCATACTTTCTCATCAAACCCAGTCGTTTGTTCGATTAGTTCGATATTTATGGACGCAACCCATTTGTTCGTTATTTATGTCCCGTTGCTATGCTCAGTGGCAACCTAGTGGTTCTGGGCCGACTCCGGCTGAGAGTCGGGGCATTTGGATGAGAGTCAGACTCGGCCGACGTCATGTGGCCGGAGTCTGGGCCGCCTTCGGCAGTATTATTTATGGCTACTATGAGGGGATTGAGCTAGGGCCGATTCCGGTCTGAGTTGTCTGGCCCAAATGTATTACTTGGGGCTCGGGCCGATTCCGGTGTGAGTTATCTGGCCCAAATGTATAACTTGGTGTTTTGGCTGATTGTGGTTACTCTCCGGCAGATGATTACACGGGCTGCTTTATATATTTAACATTTCATTACTTATTTATTTTTCCATACTTTGTAATTGCTTTTGTGATCAAAAAAACAAAAACAAACATTAAATTCTTTAAGAGTCCTGTTTAAGTAGTATTTTAGTATTTTGATACTTTGTGCAGGGAAATTGATTAGCATTAAACTTTGGATGGGGCCAACTGAGTTCAGCAGCTGTCTAAGACGCGGCATCGCAGCCAGCACGATACCAGTGCTGGCTGCTACTGGGAGACACATGAAACGATGCACAATTGGCCCAGCATCGTCCAGCTTAGGGGAGGATTTGGCCGGCCGGGATGTCCTTGTCCCATTGTGCTGTAGCGACTCCTGTGGCGGGCCAGGCGAATGACCGTGTCAGCGGTGTACGGTATTTCATCTGACACATTGTTCATCCGACACATTGGTGCTGCTGGCTTCTGGGTTAAGCATGCATTGTGTCAAGAAGCAGTGTGGCTTGGCGGGGCTGTGTTTGAGGAGGCATGGCTCTCGACCTTCACCCCTCCCGAGGCTGTACGGGAGTTGCAGCGATGGGACAAGACAATTGGATATGACGAAAAGAGGGTAAAAAATAAATAAATACAATAAAACATTTTTGGGGTGGATGGGTATAATTTGTATGTATAAAATGTATAATAGTAATATTTTAAATTACTAAATCGGGTCATTTTGTATACATTTATTTAAAATAGCATGGGGCCGCTTTTGGGGGGATTCCAGGTAGACGGCTGAATTCCGGTAGAAGGAAATTGCCCAATGTATATTCTGGGCCGATTCTGGGCAGTTATTCATTTTATTTCCGGGCCGAGTCCGACACCCGATTCAATCAGTTCCGGCCCGCCGGAAGAGGGCCACTTCTGGGCCGATTCCTCATTGCTAGCTGGGAACGTATCCCTTGTTTGCTAGCTAGCCAGCTAGCTATGGCCAACACGTTCACGATCTCTGCAGCCAGAATAACAGCAAAGTAGCCGTTTCTATTGACATTCATTTTGAGACATCCATAACAATGCCTGATTTTGCCTGGCATAGCTAGAAAAGTTTGCCTTCTCGCCAGGACACCCGACAGTGTTCATTACGAGGAGATCGCACTGCATATCAAACACTAGGCTAGAAGCCTGCTAAATAGTTTGTTGATAGCAAACCTGCCAAAATGGCTACCGAATTAAAAAATACCACTTGCTGAAAACAGCTGGTGAAACTAGAAACATGGGAGGATTTGACAGCATAGCTTCACTTGTGTCATGACTGCAACATTAGGGAGCAGAGAAATTCATGTTCATCACTTACAATGTTACATCATCAGATGCTCCAAAAAGATGTCTCTGCAAAAACAAATCAATCCTAGCTAGCTAGCAAAGTTTTTCCTCCTTGGATCTGCGTTTACAATGTCTCCAATTTCAGTTTGTGTAGTTGTTGGTTTAGCTTTTTGTAACTTTGTAGCAAGTATGGTCTGCATGTGTAGGCACATATTGCGTCATGATTGCAAGGTGTCCCGATATCTTTTCCAACGGTCCCGTTATCTGGTTTTAATTTATGTCCATTCTAGAAAGCACTTCTTCCCGATCAGAAATGAGTATTCAACAATGCTGTGGTATAAGAATAATAAGAATATATGATAGCTAGGCCACACTGAATCCCATGCATTACAAACAGACATGAATACTTTATCTGGGCATGTTAATGCCTGGTTTAATAAACCAACCAAAACTGCAAGCCTCACCATCTGCCACTCCAGGCAGACTCAACCAAACGATTTTGAGCCCAGGTGTGATTACAAAACCTTTCAGCCAAACATTATCCAACTCAGTAGGACATTTTCTATTTGAAAGAGGCATTTTTCACACGTTTTATTTTCCGACCTAAATGTACCCAATTAAATTTGTTTAGCAACAGGTATGAGATTGTGCCGGGGGAAAAGGTTCTCATATTAACGGAACAGCAGGAATTAATGTGCACTCCGCCTCTCATTACAATGACTTCAAGCACCCTGGGGACCGAATCGACGCGTGCTCATTTGCTAGACAAAGTGGCTCATTTCTTTCTGTCCTATTGTTACAATTTAAAAAGAACGATCCTAGATCAGCACTTCTATTTTGAAATGTATGAATACAGCCCCTGGAAAATGGATTAAGATTAGATTGAGATTAGAGAGCAGACAGAGGTACTCTGGCAATGTGTTGCACATATATTGGTGTTGGAAAGGTAATGGATGAAATATGAATGGAATACCACAGTGTTGGAGTAAACGTTTTGTAAATACTTGTATAATACTGTACCCTGATCCTCAATGCTTAATCTGTCTGGGAAACATGCCAAAGTGTTTAGGTTTGAGGGGTTAGGGGTCAATTGGGAATTTAGCACTTGTTGTGATTGATTGCAGCAGAGTCCTCAGTTCTAGTCATGTCTGGCAAATCTACGTTAGTGCACAGCGGGTTGGGACAGGCGTTTGGGTTTGATTTGAGATTCACCACTATTCATGGCTATAGCTATTTTATGGGCTGTGAGAAATATCTTATCGACTTTGAATGGCTTTGTCTCCATTAGGTCTATGATACCAGTGAACACACAGACAGTGGGCTAGTCTAGCCTAATATTGCTAATGTAGCACAAATAGAGGGGTAGCTACAGACGAGGGCGTTTACAATCTCGTTAACATGTTAGCACTTAGCTTAGTGAGTGATTAGGAACCCAATTGTAATAGTATGGTTCAATATTTCTTGTTTTTTATTTAAAGTGCACTTCATTGTGGCACAGCAATGCTATATGCCCATAGTGTGGATTTTTGCCATTTTGCCTGAATCTCAGCCATGGCAAAATGCTTTCATTAGTGTAACAGTATCGCCATTTGAAAGATACATTACGGATGTAAACGTGACATGTATAATATAGGCGCTCAAGCTGTTTGCTGTGGGCAGTACTGTCACGTGTACTCCCTCTCCGGCCTCTAGGTCATCAGGCTGCTGTCACCATCTTCAAGCGCACCAGCGCCTCACGACACTCACCTGGACTACATCCTATCCTTGATGGACTTCCCTATATCTGTCTCTCCCCTTGGTTCTTTCCTCAGGTGTTATTGATTCAGTTTTATGTCGGTGCATTGTTTGTGTTTCGTGTTTATTGTTTTGTTTCTTTATTAGAAAAGTCACTCCCTGTACTTGCTTCCCGACTCTCAGCCCGCTCGTTATAAGGGCCGTGTCTTTAACGCTGTGGGGTTGATCCTTCTGGTCTTAAAGACAGATGGTCAGGTCACTTATCTAGTTCATCAACAGGGTGGTTGAGGGTTAACGGTTTAACGAGTTATCACAAGCTCGCCCACTGTAGCTGTGTGGTAATCCTGTGTGTACAGCAGAGTGTGTGTGTGCGCGCGTGTGTGTGTGTGTGTGTTCATGTCAACGTATGTGAGGTTACGGGGGTTGAGATCAAAACACTAAGTGTTATTGTCTTTGTGGGTTGCTCTCTGGTTATTATGTGGGAGGAGTCTGCCCATGCATTGCACTTTAATGGACACACAGGTCACAGTTTGCCCCACATCACAGCATGGGCCAAGTGTGGCCACATTGTTCTGGTCCTCCTTAGATAACATCGCTGTGTTAATGTAATGTTGTGTAGCAATTGAGGAAAGCCCTGCTTCTATTGCCCTGAGATTTCACATTCGTTTCATTGTCCAGTTCTTCAGTTCTTCTCTCAGCTATAGTTATAGAGAGAATGTCATGGGATTTTCTTGTATCTACAGTACAATATTTAAGTGATAATGCCGGAGAAGTTGGTGTTTGGAGGATATATTGGCACGGGTTTTTTTTTTTTTTTACCTTTATTTAACCAGGCAAGTCAGTTAAGAACAAATTCTTATTTTCAATGACGGCCTAGGAACAGTGGGTTAACTGCCTGTTCAGGGGCAGAACGACAGATTTGTACCTTGTCAGCTCGGGGATTTGAACTTGCAACCTTCCGGTTACCCGGTTACTTCCGGTTACTAGCCCAATGCTCTAACCACTAGGCTACCCTGCCGCCAATATATCCCCCATAATGCTTCTCAGGCATTATCACTTATACAACGGGTTACCACCATATTCAAATAATGATTGACATATTTTAATGAAAAACTTTATTTTGATTCGTTTATTCATACTGTTTCATCCTTCCACAAGATATAGTCCCAACACAAATCTAGGGCTTGTATCCAGGCTGGCTGGACGTTCTTTCTATCAGTTTGGTTGCTAGAGTCGCGACCCAGTCTTTTGTTCTAAATGCTCCATTTGTCACACTGGCTGGAAATGTTCTTATCCCTTGCTTACTAGCTAGCCAACTATGGATAACTTATAGTCACGTCAAAAAGTGCAGCCAGAATAACAGCAAAGTAGCTGCATTTTTCGTTTGTTTAAGCTGTTCTAGAGACATTTATTTGGATACATCCATAACAATGAGCTAATGAGGCTCGATTTCACCTGGTATAGAAAATGGGCTCACTCGTCAAGACACTGTTGTTCAGAGGAGCTAGCCAACAACACAACTAACACAATCACTTCAATCTGAAGCTGGAAAGACTGCAAACCAACTGCACTTTGTTTCATTTGACCTTTTTTTCAATTGACATTTCTTTGTATATAGCCATAAAAATGATACCAGCTGATTCATGATTTAGAGTGACTGAGAAACGCTGCCTGCTTGTCTGTCTCGTCCTGACTCCCTTCACGTTCATTACTATGGGACAGTTGGAGATCGAATGTCAGAGAGACAGACAGCAAGGTTTATACAAATCTCTGCTGTTGAAAACTCAATGTTAGTCTAAAATAAATTTGAGATAATGTCTAGATTCATTTTATAGTGGTGATGAAGTTTATAAATTGCTTGGCTGGGCTGATGAAATGGTGGATTGCGCGGTCAAATGGAACAGAGTAAATAGGCATTTTAATATAATAGATTTAGACGGTGGTAACTTGTGGAATAGGCACCGGCTGGAATGCTGTTTTAACCAATCAGCATTCAGGATTAGAACCACCATTGTATAAATGAGCATAGATGATTGCAACGATCCCACTGGAGGCGTGACATACATTCATTCCTTTGATACATGGATTGTTATTGTTCCCAAGGCCAGTGACTGAAAACGTTATTACAGGTGGTTGTCCAAAGCCAGTTGAATAATGCAACACTCTCTGAGGATAAATTGGGTTACATTTGAATAATTAATAGCAAGTCATTGATCACAGTGTAAGACCAAGAAAAGGTAGACTTGCTAGATCAAAGAAAGACTGCCAGTCTGGTCGTATACTGAGGGGAACACACCTTGTTGGATGTTCTCGAAAATGATTAGCTAGAAACCTTTGAAAAGCGCCCGGGCTTGGAAGTCCCACTGAGAGCAAAGCAGACAGCTAACTTGGAAAACACTGGAGACTCATTACAGTGCAATGAGTGACCAGCTGAACTCTCTTTTACCTTTTAACTCCTACAGGCTATGAGGCAGCCATATTGTTTTTGTCTTTTTTCGCCCACTTGTCACCAACAAAACCCTTTGTCTCTCAAAAAGCAAACCATGGAGAGTTTTATTATTCTAAATGGCTTGTAGTGCATTCATATCCAGTGCCATAAAGTATAATGAGACTTCTAGTACATTGAATGGTGCTTTTATAAAAAATTGAATTGACGGTAATGCCTTGCTGATGCATTCTGCTGGTGGTGCTGAGAGCTGAGAGACAGTCACTGCTGAGCCTCTCAATCATTGAAATCCCACATTTCATTTTCAAGTGTTTATCTTCTCAGGATATGGACTTCCTAGGATGATTTATAAGGGATTACGTTTTAAGAGTGATTTAGTTCGGAGGGCTTTGTCGCCACAGTGTTACGTGTTGATGTGATCTAAGCATTCCTCTGTGCTGGTTTATTTGAATACATTTGACATTTTAGTAATTTAGCAGACACTCTTATCCCAGAGCGACATACAATTTCTGCATTCATGTTAAGATAAAGATATGTGGCACAACCACACATCACAGTCATAGTACGTAGATGTTTCCTCAAAGTAGCTATCAGCAAAGTCAGAACTTGTAAGGGGGGAAAAAGTCAAGTACGAGTGTTCGTTTTTATTTTACTTGGAGAATAGAGGGTAACTTTAGTTCATGTAAGGATACTGTAAATAGTTTGAAAACAGTTAAATTTATCTGTAAGAATGTTTTTGTTTTGTATGTGCAGTTGATAGAAGGCTGGCTTTCTTGAAAGACAGACTGATAGGCATGCCAGCCAGCCGTGTGCGCACACACACACACACACACACACACACACACACACACACACACACACACACACACACACACACACACACACACACACACACCAAGGGATTTAGGGGGAAAGATACAACACACAAAGCATAAGTTCAAAGCTCAATGGGATCACATTTAATTGGGATGGATACCTGAATGAAACCAGATAGCAGCCTCATAAAAAGGATTTGGGATAATAAATAATTCTGATGCAACATGTAGACGACAAATGCACACAAGGGCCTAACTCCTCGCTCATTTGTTATCTGATGGTGCGAGCGTGCGCCGGTGTTATCCGCCTGGCTCATCTGTTATCTGGTGGGGCGAGTGTGCGCCGGCGTTATCCGCCTGGCTCATCTGTCATCTGGTGGGGCGAGCGTGCGCCGGCGTTATCCGCTTGGCTCATCTGTCATCTGGTGGGGCGAGCGTGCTCCGGTGTTATCCACCTGGCTCATCTGTTATCTGGTGGGGGCGAGCGTGCTCCGGTGTTATCCGCCTGGCTCACCTGTTATCTGGTGGGGGCGAGCGTGCGCCGGTGTTATCCGCCTGGCTCATCTGTTATCTGGTGGGGGCGAGCATGCTCCGGTGTTATCCGCCTGGCTCATCTGTTATCTGGTGGGGGCGAGCATGCTCCGGTGTTATCCGCCTGGCTCATCTGTTATCTGGTGGGGGCGAGCGTGCGCCGATGTTATCCACCTGGCATTTGGAAGATGTGTTCCTTGTGTAATGAGTCAGGGATATTTATCAGCTGTTCGGTGTCCACTTTAGGACACCCTAAGCCCTAGCCCCTCAGAGGGTGAGGCCTTTTTCGTGAAGGTTAAGGCCTTTTAGGACATCCTTGGCCTCAAGCCTCACGGCTAACCCCTCACAAAGGTTGGTGAGAGGGCGAGCGTGCAACGCTGTTCCATCCATCGGGCATTTGGAGGCTTTGTTCCTCACAAGGAGGGGTGAGGCATGAGGCATGAGGCTGGAGGTTGAGGGTGTCCTACGTCTGTCCCTAGGCCAGGATTAGTCTTCTGGTTCCTCTCTTATCCTTTTAAGATGGGCACGTGACCAAGAGTTTACATGGCTTCGGTCATGTGACCATTGCTAGACTTACTGGAAAGACATTGATAATTGCCCTCTAGGTAGAGGGGGAAGAAAAATAATAAATAAATATGTTTTATTGTCACATACACCAGCTACGTAGGTGCAGTAAAATGTGTTGTTTTACAGGGTCAGACATAGTGGTATGGTGTCCCTGGAGCAAATTAGGCATAAGTGCCTTCCTCTAGACCACATCGACAGATTTTTCACCTCGTCGGCTCGGGTATTCAAGCCAGTGACGTTTTGGTTACTGGCCCAACACTCTAACCGCTAGGCTACCTGCCACCCTCAGGGATAGTCTATATGTGTCTATGTCCCCAATTGAAAATAATACTACAGTTTATAATAGAATACTACATTACTTACTATAGAATTAAGGTAGTAAACTGCAGTATACTGTAGAACACTATACTGCACACTGTAGTATCCCAAGATCATGTGTATTACTTACTATAGAATGTTGTACTATACTGTAGAATACTATAGTAAATACTACTTTATTATCCCCCCAAAAATACACTGTAGTAAATACTACAGTAATGTCTGCAAAAACACTACACTTTTTTTTAAACTATAGTGAATACTATACAGTATACAGTATTTAATTTGGATATACCCTTCACATTCCCCTCACCCTTATCTCGATTTGTGCAACTCATAAGAGAGACACATACATGCGAAGTATAGATCATATTGTGTTCCAAACAGGTGATAGAAAGGAGCAGAAACGCTGGGCTTGGAAATGTTACATTTGAGTTCCGTCAGTGTAGTTTTCTTGATGCCGTATGAGGGAGGCAACACAAACCACTTAATGCAGTGTCTGATGAAGATCAGAGAAGGATTGTACCTTCAATGTAACGTGGGACCATAACTATTGAGAGTTGTTTCGTCTTCTGCAGCATCAAAACGTTATAATTACACCGTTTAAAACATCCCAGATGTGCCCTCCGTCATGTTCAGATTACTGACAATCTAAAGGCTGCAACTGGGCCGAATCCGCATTAGTTGTCAGAGAATGCGAGTCAGGCTTTGAAAGCAACACATCCCACGAGAGGGACACTATTTCTACCCATAGAGTCAAATAAACATCTGTTGTCATGTCCATGGAAATTAATAGTTTCCAAGTAACAATGACATGTCGACATGGAAATGTTCTATTTTACTCCGCAATGCTTTTTATTTTTGGAAATATATTGAGATATTTGAGGCTCATGTTTTTTCCATATGTAGTCAGGGGGACACATTGGTATTGGTGTAGACTTCCCATAGGAACCATGCATACATTGCCTAGAGGCTGCAATTTGCAACACATGATCTATCTCTCAAGTATATGGTATGTGGCAAAGTAATTATGCTAAGCAGCCATTTGAGTTATATATGTTCTGTGTGTTCTGACGGGTGGAGTGTGAGGAATATGAAATGAAGGAACAGACAATTTGCAGGTAGGCTAAATGAAATCATTGGGTTTCCGATGTGAAGTAGGTTTGCTGATAGACACACAAGAGAAGGGACAAGTTTGGGCACCATAATCGGGAAATATAATACTTTTTTCCCCCACATCTGTGAATATCAGTGGGTTTATTGTCTGTCTTCTATGTGTAGGTTGTTAGGAGAGAGAACAAGACACCAAAATAAGCTCAACTCCTGTGAGAGTTACAAAGTTAAGAGCACAGCGGTAGGGCAAAAGGCTCGGTGTTGCTTTGAAACTGAAGGATCTAGGCTACAATGCAGTCGGGCAGACGGCAGTAAGAGAAGTGCCATGATAACTTTCGGAAAGAAGACGTGGGATATTGTTTGTGTGGCAGACACACAGCACAGCAGATGTTTCCAATGTGGAAGACGTCTTGGAGACAGACAGCAGTAACTCCAACCCGGAAATTGATCCACACAGAAATACTGCTGAGCATGCTTAAAGAGGTCTGCTTTTGCACCTGGGGGTTTGCATCTGTTTAAATTGAGTTTAAACGTTCGAAAATATGAGTGGGGAGGAGTAGGAGTGTAGAGCACTGGAACTGGGCAACTTATTTTCCTGGTCTGGTCACATGGTCAAGAAATTCTCTCTAGTCATCACACAAAGCACAACCATAGCATAGCTGCACATGTAGATCAACATAGACTCATAAACATGTAGTATATGAAGTCAGGTTCACTTAGAAGGCAATCCGCCTCTTTGTATTTAACTAGGCAGGTCAGTTAAGAAGATAGTCTTATTTACAATGACGGCCTACACCGGCCAATTGTGCGCCACCCTACGGGACTCCCAATCACAGCTGGTTATGATACAGCCTGGATTTGAACCAGGGTGACTGTAGTGACACCTCAGGCACCGAGATGCAGTGCCTTTGACCGCTGCGCCACTCGGCAGCCCAGCTCTTAGTAATGTCGGCGGAAGATAACCTCCCTCTGTGTTTTACAAGTCTCAAACCGCATGTGCCATACCGCCCCTTTCAGTCTCTCTCCCTTTGCTCCCCACGCAAACACCCACTGCTCTGAAGCCTTGTGATGCTGTCTCTCAAATGCAGCCCCCTTGGTTGATTTAAAAGCAGATGTGGGTTTTACTTGAAAAGGTTTGCACTTCGTTTGCCATCTTTGTGGAAGAAATCAAATGTTAATGAAGTTGGGACAGCTGTACTTTCATTGGGCATAAAAAGAAACATAAGTGATCTTATTCAAACCCAAGCCCTCTAACAAATGTATTGGTTCAAGTCAGGAATACACTTGATATTATACTGCACAAACCAGTGGCGTACAACAAGAATGATCCATACTGCCATGATGATTCATTTATTATATCAATGAATCCTCTAACCAGCAACCACAGTATTACCATATCATCACTAAGTTATGAGTATCAAGGGATATACAGGCTTACGCAACATATTATGACATTGGTGGCGGATGAAGTGAGTCTCCCCCACAATCATTTATTATTATCATTGTATATTGATGTATGTTCTCCACTGCAAAACATGACAGTAGGAAAATAAATATACGTTCACAATGATATGCCTCAGTCTGTGACACAAGATCCAAAATAAATGCCGTTCCATTTAACAATTCGACACCAGTGGGAAACAGTAGATTTTGATGCCACTGGCAGACCTAGACCTGGGTTCAAATACTATTTAAATCTTTCATATACTTTTAGCGTTTTCTTTAGCCTGCCTGGAGTGTCATATGGGTGGGGTTTACACTGGCTACTGTTCTAGTGGTTCCATTGCACCAGACAAGCTAAGTCAAGCCCAACTAATGTATTCAAAATGATCTCACATAGTATTTGAACCCAGATCTGCTCTGTCCTCAAACAACAGAGAAAGAGTGGCATCGTCAGCACAGGGACCAGCAAGTGCAGAGGAAGCCAACAAGTCACAGGCACACAGTATGAACACTTCCTTGTCTTACTACAGCCGATTTTGGTGACACATTGTTTTTGTGAATTTGACCCTTCACCTATGGGAACAAGCACTGCCAGTGTTGTCGAGATATGTCTACTACTCAGAGCAACCGGAGAGCGGGGTCACACCCATGATGTCAGTTGTCCTACGCTTGCGGTGTGAGGAGGACTTTAAAGCAGAAAAAGGAGAGGCGGAATTGTAGACCGGTGACTCCAACGCCTGTTGTCTTTCTATGTTTCCTGCATTATCTGGCCCACAGAAATGGCTTTTTAAGGAAATGATGACTGTTTCTCAATGATGTTTGTTTAATTGGCGCCGTGCCAAGGTCGAACTTGTTTTCACACCGTGTAATGGATAATTGAAGGAGAGTTATATTCAGTGTGGCGTTATTGCTTTAAAAGATAGGAGCCCTTTTCCAGTGTGAGGTATTCACTGCCACTATACCTTTATGTAAATAGCATTTGGATGTAACTGATGAAAAGGATTGAATTAAGCCATACTTTCTGTCTCACAGTTGAGTTGATTGTATTGGAAGTTGTACTGCTGTACAGCTACCTAATTAATGTTTAATTAATGCAAAATCACCGCCTTAATGATCCTAATACATCGACTCCTTTGCCTTCCTTTATCTTTACTTTCTCTTGATGCCCATTTCCATTTAATTGATTCCAAAGCAGATCTGATCTTTTGTTGCTGATTGTGAGGCACTTATTGATAGCATTAGTTTAAACCAATGACAGATTTGTAGTGTCCATTTTCTACGCTAATAGCCCCTTGGTTAATGTATGGTCTCAGCCCCCCAACTGATATTGAACTGTAGCCACGTCGAAGGGCTCTGCCGAACTGCTCACTATTTTTTTTCATTTTTTTATTGTTGACAGGAACAGACCAATGAGGACATCCAGATGGTGCTCGCTGGCGTTCTTGTTGGGAGTGGTCTCCCTCGGAGTGGGAGTCATTGAGGGGAGACCGGGCAAGGAGGAGGGATTCGGTCCGCCACCGTATCGACCTGTCATGAGGTTCCGACATAAGGTATTGATTTCCTTCCTCTTCCATTAGCCTTTTCGTAACAAGAGATCTCTGCAGCGTTGCCAATTATGAAGCTAATCACAATGGAGTTTTCCCAGAGTGCATCGAGCAACTTTGTTAAAACGTTTTTTTTCAGGCTCACAAAAATACAGTGATTTATTACTGGTGTTTTGCCAGGGAGACTTGAGCATCAAGTTAACATAACATTTTGAAATTTAGCGGAGGAGAAGGGGAAGTTATCAAAGGGGGCATTAAATGCTAAAAGTGAATTGGCTTTTTAGAAAAACGTACAAGTTGAAAGTGTAATTGAACATTTATCGTCTCGACAGCGCAGGCCTAGCTCTGCAAGCACAATCAGATTCCAAGAAAAAAGTATTTCCAAAGCACTAACAAGCTTTCTCTCTCCCCCACTCTCTCTTTCATACTTACAAAGACGAGGGTTGTGCGATATCCATATTACGTAATAGATCAATTATGTCCAATTGTAATGGATTATACTTTGGCAAAGGAAACCGTTTGATGGGCACACACACTCTCTTTTGTCTGCAGGCATTTGTGTGTGTGTGTGTGTGTGTTTCCCCCCAACACACATTTACTGTAAATCCCCCATGCATTGGAATACACTCTCCTCAGCCTCTCTGTAAGCACAGAGATAAAAACTTGCCCATTGATTTCCATATTATACCCCATTACTTTGAGCCAGTCTTCTGCCATCTCCAAATAGAGACTTTATCCTTTTTCTGCTTAGAGATTCTTTCAATTAGCTTAATTCATGTTGGCATGTGAATAAAAAAAAAGAGAAACAATGGTCATTTTAAGCCCAGGATCAGTGTTGATTATGACATTGTGTGAGAGAGAACAAGAGTGAGAGAGAGAGAGAGAGAGGAAGTAGGAGGACAGATGGTGTGAACAGAACTTGAGACCGGCTAGTCGGCTACCCTGCGCCAGAGGCTGGAAACTGTCTGTAGACCGACTCGAAGGTCACATTGGCATGGGAATGTTTTAAAAAAAAGCCTAATATTGGCAATGTTTTCATTAATGTGGAACATGTTGTGTTCAGAGTGGCTTAGGAAAAATACAAGTATGGACAGTTCTGGGCATTGCTGTGCTGCTTTTTTTGAGACACAGTTATTTATAGAAGTGGTGCCAACGCATATGCAAATGCCTCTACATTTGTTACATTGATTTAGACAAGGTCACACGTGTATCTTCAAGTAGGAACGGACTCTAATCTACACTCTTCCAAAAAAAGGTGCTAAGCAGAACCATATTCTTTGGTTTGTCCCTGTAGTGGAACCCTTTTTGGTGCTGGTTAGAACCCTTTGCAGAGGGTTTTTACCTAAAACCCTCTATGAAGGGTTCTTCAAAGAACCCCCTGTAAATGGTTCTACCTAGAACTCTGAAGGGTTCTTCTCTATGAACGGTTCCACCAGACTTATTAGCCTTTAAAATGAAACTCTTTATGACAATACATTACATACAGTGCATTTGGAAAGTATTCAGACCCTGAACTTTTTCCACAATTTGCTACGTTACAGCCTTATACTAAAAGGGATTTTTTTCCCTCGTCAATCTTCACACAATACCCGATAATGACAAAGCAAACAGGTTTTTAGAAATGTCACATTTGTGACCGACCGACTCGATTCGGTCTTACGTAGCAACATTTTAAATTGTGTTTATTTTATTTTATATTGAATAAAAGTAGAATCAGCCCTATAAAATGGTATATCATACACTACAGTTGAGGAACAATGGGAAAGTAATTCTGCTTTGAAAGTTGATAAACTTGTAAACTCACTTCTGAGAAAATTAGCTCCACCCATCTCTTTAAGGATTCACATGTGAGACTATGTACTAAACAACTAATGATTTCAAGACTAAAGGCTGGTTTATACTATGGATGTGTTCGTAAATTTAATCTGGAGGGCAGAGAGTGTGCTCTGGGCGTTTCGTAAACGGTCTCGGAGCGTTCAGAGCGCACACTGGATGCTCTGGCTGAGGAGTAGAGTTGATCCGAGCGTACTGACCTAACAACAGCAGTCGAGCACCCAAGCTAACTGGCTATCGTTGGCTAGCTTGCTAGCTACTCCCAGACACAAATGAGAGAACAGCTCACTCTGACCATTTTACTCGCCCTAGCAGAGCTGGTTAGGCTGCTTTTTTAAAATGTTATTCAGAGCGTTGGTGACTGCAACGGTGCTGCTGGCAACAATTGAATTTCTTTTTTTTGCCAGCTTTTACTGACACCGGCCATATTCAACAGGTTTTGAGCGTTAGTAAATTCGTCAGTTATTCTGCGCTCTGGCACACTCAGACGAGAGTGCTCTGAAAAGGGAGTAGATAGCCAAAGCTATCTGTCGCAGTGACATTATAAATATTCTCTTGAAAAATCTTTCAATGTCCATTTATTTTCTAAAGCAAGCAGTGTATATTTTCCTACACTCTTAAAAATAAAGGTGGAAGTTGGATCCAAATAAAGTTTTTAAGAACGATTCCTTTATGGGATCCATTTTATAGTCTCTGAAGAACCATAAATGGGATGGTTCTTTGAAGAACCCTACACAAATCCAAAGCCAGAAATGTTTTGGTCCTCCAGGCCCGGAATTGAATCGCCCTGCTGTAGGCTTTAAAGCAGCAATCAGTAGTTAAAACCAAAACAAAGTGCCGCCCCACCCCTGTTTTGGTAAAAAGCTGAGGGGTGAGGCTGGTGAAATTAAACCACTCACAAATTCATAGGTAGAGCTACGGATGCGAGGACTGACAGAACATTATATAGATAGTTTGAACCATGTTTTGAGGCTGTACAGTGCATTCGGAAAGTACTCAGACCCCTTGACTTTTTCCACATTGTTACATTACAGCCGTATTCAAAAATGGATTCAATTATTCACACAATCTATACACAATACCCCATAATGACAAAGCAAAAAAAACATTTTTTTGTTGTTGACATTTTTGCAAATGTATTAAAAATAAAATACAGAAATGCCATATTTACATAAGAATTCAGACCCTTTGCTATGACACTCGAAATGGAGGTGCATCCGGTTTCCATTGATTAACAACTTGACTGAGAGTCCACCTGTGGTAAATTCAATTGATTGGACATGATTTGGAAAGGCACATCTGTCTATATAAGGTCCCACAGTTGACAGTGCATGTCAGAGCAAAAACCAAGCCGTGAGGTCGAAGGAATTGTCCGCAGAGCTCCGAGACAGGATTGTGTCGAGGCACAGATCTGGGGAACGGTAACAAAAAATTCATGCAGCATTGAAGGTCCCCAAGAACACAGTGGCCTCTTTCATTCTTAAATGAAATGTAGCAACTGCAGATTGCTCCTTTAAGCCTTATTTGCATATTTCTCAATTTTAGAGTTACCAGTACCACCCATGGCTGTGTTTGCTAGTGACAGAGACACGGTTGTTGCATGAACAAATTTTCACCAAATGAGATCGTAGTTTAATATGTTGTCATTAAAATGGTATTACTTAAGAGAATATTTTGAGGGCCTAGTTTTACCCTAACACAGTGTCTTGAAACACATAGTACAAGAATCCAGCCAAGAGTTTGGAAAACCAACATTTAGCATTTTTATTCACCTGAATTCAGAATTACTAGGACAAGAGACTACCTTAAACATCTCAACTGGAACAACCACTTCAGTAACGGGTGCAATAAAGTCCAAGTAACAGATTGTATTTTTTTTTTTACAGTATATTCCAGTAGCAAAAGATGAATTATTAATCAATCAATGTAAATACAAAACATTGATATTGAAACTAACAATTCTAAAAATCTATCAGCAATAGAGCATGCTGGGAAATATGATAATGATGGGCGTGGTTTTGGTTCAACTCTGGTTATTAACGCCTATTTGCTGTGTGCTATGAAAGGAACACATCTTCAGGCCGTAGATGCCACGTCAAGAACCCCACACTTCACCCTAAGGTTCTTTATCTGGCAACAGTTCACCAAGGAACCTTAAGAGCTGAGGAAGAACCATTTAAGAACCTGTATTTTTTTTCAGTGTAGGTATACCACTTTAAACTGCGGGACATTAACTGCACTGGCCATATAATGACTTCATCAATCACGTTCTCAGCAGCAGGACTGAACAGCTTCTGCTCTGCTGTCTACTGCTCAGCACTCTCTTTCTCTGTCACCTGTCTGTCTCTCAGAATTAGGCTGTGGCTCATGCTAAACCATTGTGTAGTTTAGTGAGCTGCACATTATGATGATAAGCAGTACAGACTTGGTTTCAAATACTATTAATTTCAAATACTTTATGTTAAATTGAGCTCGCTTGGCTTAACGGAACTATTAGAGAAGTTCCACAAGAGCAAATCTCAACCCACCTGGCAGAAAGTCAGGCTAAAATTAATGTAGCTGAAAGATTTTAAATCGTATTCGAACCCAGGTCTGGTCAGTAGGACTTTCTATACTTTAGATAATGGCCCAATAACCAACCATTCATCCTGGACACTCCTTCAAATGTAATGAAATTTGATTTTTTTTTAAATATTCGGCTATGCATGCCTCTGGCGAAAACGAGTAAAGAAAAAATTCTTTGCAATAATCACAGATATTTTCTGGCTGGCAAACATAATAGGTCCCACATTTAATTTTCTCTGAAGGCCCAACTCCCTTATCACTTGGACACACAGGCTGGTGTAGATCACCAAGAGAGTACCACAAGGCTCAATGCTAGGCCCCACGCTCTTCTCAATTTACATCAACAACATAGCTCAGGCAGTAGGAAGCTCTCTCATCCATTTATATGCTGATGATACAGTCTTATACTCAGCTAGCCTCTCCCCATATTTTGTATTAAATGCTCTACAACAAAGCTTTCTTAGTGTTCAACAAGCGTTCTCTACCCTTAACCTTGTTCTGAACACCTCCAAAACAAAGGTAATGTGGTTTGGTAAGATGAATGCCCCTCCTCCCACAGGTGTTATTACTACCTCTGAGGGTTTAAAGCTTGAAGTAGTCACCTCATACAAGTACTTGGGAGTATGGCTAGACGTTGCACTTTCCTTCTCTCAGCACATATCAAAGCTGCAGGCTAAAGTTAAATCTAGACTTGGTTTCCTCTATCGTAATCACATCTCTTTTACCCCAGCTGCAAACTAACCCTGATTCAGATGACCCTCCTACCCATGCTAGATTACAGAGACAAAATTTATAGATCAGGTGCTCTCGAGCAGCTAGATGTTCTTTACCATTCGGCCATCAGATTTGCCACCAATGCTCCTTATAGGACACATCACTGCACTCTATACTCCTCTGTAAACTGGTCATGTCTATATACCCATCGTAAGACCCATTGGTTGATGCTTATTTATAAAACCCTCTTAGGCCTCACTCCCCTCTATCTGAGACATCTACTGTAGCCCTCGTTCTGCCAGTCACATTCTGTTAAAGGTCCCCAAAGCACACACATCCCTGTTCCTCTTTTCAGTTCGCTGTAGCTAGCGATTGGAACGAGCTGCAACAAACACTCAAATTGTAGTTTTATCTCAAACTCTTCATTCAAAGACTCAATCATGGACACTCTTACTGACAGTTGTGGCTGCTTTGTGTGATGTATTGTTGTCTCTACCTTCTTGCCCTTTGTGCTATTGTCTGTGCCCAATAATATTTGTACCATGTTTTGTGCTGCTATAATGTGGTGTTGCTACCATGCTGTGTTGTCATGTATTGCTGTCTTGCTATGTTGTTGTCTAAGGTTTCTCTTTATGTAGTGTTGTCTCTCTTGTTGTGATGTGTGTTTTGTCCTATATTTATATAGTATTTATTTTTTATTTTTTATCCAGGCCCATGGCCCTGCAGGAGGCCTTTTGCCTTTTGAAAGGCCGTCATTGTAAAAAATGATTTGTTCTTATTAACTGACTTACCTAGTTTAATAAAGGTTAAATCATTTAAAAAAAGATTCCATGTTAAAGTTGTCCCCGTGAGTGCAAATATCAAATCAAATTGTCACATGCGTCAAATACAACAGGTATACAACGGTAGACCTTACCGTTAAATGCATACTTACAAGCCCTTAACCAAACAATGCACTTCAAGAGTTAAGAAAATATTTACTAAATAAACTAAAGTTAAATATGTAATAAAAAGTAACACAATAAAATTACCTAACAATAACGAGACTATATACAGGGGGTACCGGTACCGAGTCAATGTGCGGGGGTACAGGTTAGTCGAGGTATTTTGTACATGTAGGTAGAGGTAAAGTGATTATGCATAGATAACAAACAGCAAGTGACAGCAGTGTAAAAACAAAGGGGGGAGGGTCAATGTAAATAGTCCGGGTGGCAAATTAAGTAATTGTTCAGCAGTCTTATAGCTTGGGGGTAGAAGCTGTTAAAGAGCCTTTTGGACCTAGACTCTCTTAGCAGTGAGAACAGTCTATGACTTGGGTGACTGGAGTCTTGGGCCTCCCTCTGACACCGCCTAGTATATACTGTTCGGTCCTGGATGGCAGGAAGATTGGCACCAGTGATGTATTGGGCCGAACACACTACCCTCGGTAGCATGTTACGGTCGGATGCCGAGCAGTTAACATACCAGGCGATTATGCAACTGGTCAGGATGCTCTTGATGACGACCTTTTGACGACCTGGGGACCCATGCCAAATCCTTTCAGTCTCCCGAGGGAGAAAATGTGTTGTCGTGCCCTGTGGGCACTATGGTGTTGAACGCTGAGCAGTAGTCAATGGACAGCATTCTCACATTGATGTTTCTTTTGTCCAGGTGGGAAAGGGCAGTGTGTAGTGCGATTGAGATTGCGATTGAGATCTGTGGATCTATTGGGGCGGTATGCCAATTGCAGTGGGTCTAGGGTTTCTGGGATGTTGGTGTTGATGTGAGTCATGACCAGCCTTTCAAAGCACTTCAGAGCTACCGACATGAGTGCTACAGGGTGGATTTTCATTTAGGCAGGTTACCTTTGCATTCTTGGTTACATGGACTATGGTGGTCTGCTTGAAACATGTAGGTATTACAGACTCGGTCAGGGAGAGGTTGAAAATGTCAGTGAAGACAATTGCCATTTGGTCCACACATGTTCTGAGCACATGCCCCGGTAATCCGTCTGGCCTGGCGGCCTTGTGAATATTGACCTGTTTAGAGGTCATGCTCACATTGAGCATGATCACACAGTCGTCCGGAACAGCTGGGGCTCTCATGTATGCTTCAGTGTTGCTTGCCTTGAAGCGAGCATGAATGGCAATTAGCTCATCTGGCAGGCTCACGTCACAGGGCAGCTCGCTGCTGGGTTCCCCTTTGTAGTTCGTAATAGTTTGCAAGCCCTTCCACATCCGACGAGCGTCAGAGCCGGTGTAGTTGGATTCAATCTTAGTCCTGTATTGACGCTTTGCATGTTTGATGGTTCGTCTGACGGCATAGTGGGATTTCTTATAAGTGTCCAGATTAGTGTCGCTCTCCTTGAAAGCAGCAGCTTTAGCTTGGTTCAGATGTTGCCTGTAATCCATGGCTTCTGGTTGGGATATGTACGTAGGTCACTGTGGGAACGACGTCATCGATGGACTTATTGATGAAGCCGGTGACTGAGGTGGTATACCTCTCAATGCCATTGGATGAATCACGGAATATATTCCAGTCTGTGCCAGCAAAACAGTCCTGTAGCGTAGCATTCGCATCAACTGACCACTTTTGTATTGAGTGAGTCACTGGTACTTCCTGCTTTAGTTTTTTGCTTGTAAGCAGGAATCAGGAGGATAGAATTATGGTCAGTAAATATGGTCTAGAGTGTTTTTCCCCCTCTGGTTGCGCATGTGACATGCTGGAATATGAATATTCAATGAGAGTGAGGAGTAAATTAGGCCCCGGACCTGTCTTACTTATGAAACTGATTGGAAGTATTTCTCTAGGATCCCTCCATTCTCGCAGTCATTTTTGGATTTTGTGGTGGACAACAATATGTAACCAAAACTATATGTTTAACAGCAGAGATGCATAATCTGCTTTTGCTGTGGAACAGATTCCAAGTATTCTCCCTATTCTCCACACTCATTTGAGGATTTTAGAACAATAGACAGTGCCCTCCATAATTATTGGGACCATGAAACTTTGGTTCTATACTCCAAACGTTTAGATTTGAAGTTGAACAATGACTATGAGGTAAATGAGCCAGCTTGAACCCCCCCCCCCCCCATTTTAGGGCACCAAAATTATTGGTCCAAATTCACTTATTGTATGTGTATTAAAGTAGTACAAATCTAAATATTTGGTGCCATATTTATATCACACAATGACTACATCGAGCTTGTGACTTGATGGATGCATTTTCTGTTTGTTTTGATTGTGTTTCAAGTTATTTTGTGCCCAATAGAAATGACATTGAAGTGACATTTTGGAATCACTTTTATTGCAAATAAGAATAGAATATGTTTCTAAACACATGATATTTGTGCTTCTATAGTTATTCACAATGAATTCAGGATTATCCGTAATCATGGTGGCATCCGCATTAATGTAGAAGTGTTTAGAAACATATTCTATTTTATTTTACAATAAAGGCGACACCAAAATGACACAATACATTATTTACCCTTCATTTCTATTGTGCACAAAATAATCTGAAACAAAACCAAAACAAACAGAAAATGCATCTAACAAATTTGTAAAGTCACAAGCAATGTTCCCTCTAAACTGTGGTGTGCAACTGCCGCTGTCAGCCCGCACAGAGAAGCATGAGATTGAATTTCCCCCTTAGTTAACACTATCAACGTTTCGCTCTACTGTGGGAATTGTGATCGAATCAACGCAATATTAGCCACATTCAATGTAACATACCGAAACAAAACGAACTATGCAAGACTTAGTATGCAAAACTAACTGTGCAAGATATTTTTTTGTAGGCAGAGCACACTGGAGGAGGATTCTTTTGCATTGACAGGCCTGCTCAAGCCCAAACTCTATGCAGACCGGTGCACCATAACCAATTAGATCTGCAGTAGGCCTAAATTCAAATAGTCATTGCCATATATGGATCTGTGCCATTCACTTTGAACTGGACTATGTTTAGGCTACAGTGTGAGCGGTTCAAGTAGATGGGCTTGTTCTGAGATCAGAGCGAGAGCTGCATGTAGCTACTTCTGCACATTTGTTCATATTCTTTGCTAGTTAGTGAGTTATTAGCCCAGTTAGAGCATATTTCTATTCAACAATGGGCAGTGGTACTACTTAAGAAGTTTTCTGGGGGTATCTGTACTTTACTTTACTATTTATGTTTTTGCTAACATCAACTTTTACTTCACTACATTCCTAAAGAATATAGTGTACTTTTTACTCCATACATTTTGACACCCAAAAGTACTTTTTACATTTTGGTCCTCCCTAATGCCTCTGATCTGGCGGACTCACTAAACACAAATGCTTCAGTTGTAAATTATGTCTGAGTATTGGAGTGTGCCTCTGGCTATCTGCCAATAAATAAATAAATAAAATACAATTGAGCCCCCTGGTTTGCTTAATATAAGGAATTTGAAATGGTTTACACTTTTACTTTTGATACTTAAGTACCTTTCAGCAATTCCATTTACTCGTGATAGTTAAGTATATTTAAAACCAAATACTTTTAAAAACTTTTACTCAAGTTGTGTTTTACTGGGTGACTTTCACTTTTACTTGAGTCATTTTCTATTAAGGTATCTTTACTTTTACTCAAGTATGACAATTAAGTACTTATTCCACCACGGACAATGGGGGAGTGGTTGCTTCTAACAAGAGCACAACCATCTTTGAAAAGTTTCAGGTAAAGAGCTTTTTATGTCTTAAAGGGGCGGTGTTGTATTTTGAGACGGTCTTGAATAAGCTAAGTAGCCAATAGGAAGAGTGTATTATCATTTGTCTAATTCTCTGTAATAATGGTATGGGAATCATAATGCATTTTACGAAGTGGTTTCTTGCATCAAACACAACATTTCCAGTCACCTCCTTGTCTGACGGACAAGTGGATAAACAGGCAAGTGTTTTTATTTTATTAGGCAAGTCAGTTAAGAACAAATTCTTATTTACAATGACAGCCTAGGAACAGTTAACTGCCATGTTCAGAACAATAGATGTTTACCTTGGCAGTTTGGGGATTTGATCTTGCAACCTTTCAGTTACTGGACCAATACTCTAACCACTAGATTACCTGTCGCCTCATAATGCATGTTTTTTTTTTCAAACATCTCATAGGCCCACATTGAACATCACACATTGGCTGCTACTGTAGGCTGAATAATAGAACAACTATTTCAACTTTAAAATGTTATGGGATGTGTTTTTCTCCATTGCTTTTCATGGTAGACCACTCTGGTAGGCCTACATAAGGCCTACATACTACTTGGCCATTGTTAAAACTGTAGTGTAAAGGTGTTTGCGCAGAAACTTGGCTCAGTGCCCAAATTTTTTAAGCATTGGTCACAAGCTTAATGTAGTCATTGCGTGCTATGAATATGGGACCAAATACTTAACTTTTGGCTACTTTAAGTGAATTTGTCCCAATACTTTTGACCCCTAAAATGGGGTTAAACGGTTCACTAAATAGGGATGGAAATACCCTCAAATGAAAGCTGACAGTCAGCACTTTAACCCCATAGTTATGGTTTGATTTCAAATCCAAACTTTTGGAGCATAGAGCCAAAAGAAGAACATAAATGCTTCACAGTCCCAATAATTATGGAGGCCACTGCATAATCACATCTATGTTAAGTTTAATATCGGCGAGACATTCTTTTCTGTTGTGGACTTGCCTTTTATTAATATAATATCCAATATGAGTTATGGCCGCAGTAGACGTGTAGAAGCTGAGTAGTAAAATGAATCCTGATCTGTTATGATAAATTAACCTATCGTTGCCAGAGTGGTGTACCCTATCCTCTGTATGCTCTGACTTTGTGCTGAGCGGGCCCAACATTGTCGCTATGACTTTCATTATACGGAACGTGATGCTAACACGCTAGATTAATTGCATCATTGATGCATATTGATGACACGATCCCACTCTGGAACATTTGTGTCAGAATTCTAAATGGGAATTATTTGTCGATTCATCATGTTGATGAAGTAGCAATACCGTAGTAGACAGTATACACGGGCTACCTTGTATTCGTTAATCACGGTGTTCATACAGTTTTTTTGCGCTCTTCTACCTTGAATGTCATCAAGTTGGATTGGAATTGTCCTTTGAAGCTCAATTGAATTCTAAAGATCCAATTTTGCGCTCTGAAAGGATGTCACATATGAACAAAACCGTGAAGGCCACTCCAACAAGAACACTGGAAATACCCCCCTTACATGTTAATTCAAATTGCAGCCTTGTCAATGGTGACATAAGGCCTCTATAAATAGAGATTGGAGAGAGTTGGGTATAGGATCCCATCTCCATTATAATAAAGCAAAAGCCTACACACATAAGTGGGCGCAGGAATAAAACACTGGAGCAGCGTATCTGGTGTGCAAGATTTTCTTCTGTTATTATCCAGTCTTTTTTTTGGGCTCAGCACCAGTGGAGAAATGTAGAATTGGTGTGTATCACGCACAGTCTCTCCATTCTCTCCCTTTACTGACATCCACATATTGAATTACCCTGCGATGAGCACAACTCCATGATAAAACAGATTAGCTGGACTGTCGGTGATACTTTTGCTAAATAGAAAAGTAACTCTCACAAAAAGGAATGAATGTACTTTCCTCTCTGTTAAAATGCATGCATTAGCTAGGTGCCTTAATAATGGACACAGAGAAATGCCATTACAGCTTTTGCCTATCGTACAATTTGTCTTGTGGGGATAGAAAGGTAAGCTTGGTTTAGTTGTCCAACAGGTCTGTGAGAATGTATGGCGCATTATAATAAATTCCTAACTCAAGTCTTTTTCATACACCTTGATGTTTGTCTTGTTGAGGTTAATTGTTTTGAGGGGAGTCAAGGACCATCCACACACAACCGCATGTCAAAGAGGTTCAATTTTCTTACAAAAGTGCACTTAACGTTATAATTGTTGTGTGGTGAGGTATTTGCATTGTATTGTAGGCCACAACAAGACGCAGCAAAGACCTTGTACTTTTATTCCTTTTCCTTGCCTTTGCTCAGCCTTGGATTAGGAAAGAGCCAAGGTCGATTGGGGCCAACGGGTTGGAGTGAGATGGTATTCTGTCATAACACTGCTTGTGCTTTGTTTATGACATTAGAAATAAGCTTTGTCCCCATTAGCCTCCACTATAGAGACCACTTCCAACAACCTGGACTCAGGGGTAGGCATAACATAGTAAAAGTAATCCGTGACACTCCAATTAGTATGATATGTTACGTTTCGTGTGGTATGTATTCATTTGTGGGTGTCCGTCATTCATTTCGTATGATATGCTACGAATTACAATTCGTATGATCCCTTATGAATTACAATTTGTGGTGGCTAACGTTAGCTAGGTGGCTAATGCTAACATTAGCTAGGTGGCTAACGTGAGTTTGCCTAGGGCTTAGGATTAGGGGTTAAGGTTAGGGTTAAGGTTAGGAGTTAGATTAAAGTGTTAAGGTTAGGGTTAAGGGAAGGGTTAGCTAACATGCTAAGTAGTTGCAAAGTAGTAAGTTGTTGCTATTGCGCAAAAATGCTATGTTGTCCGTAATGAGATTTGAACACGCAACCTTTATGTTGCTGGACGTTCGCTTTATCTGTTTGCCTTACAGCAACTGATTAATGAACCGACCAGGGTCTGTCCTTCTACCCAAACCGTCATTGACCTTGTGTTGTTGTCGGATAGATCAATGATAACAAACAGTAGGGTTGTAAACTATGGGCACACTGATCATTCCATCATTTTCTGTCATAGGAAGGTCCAGAAAACTGTTTTGAATTGTCATAACTCAATAAAAATGAGGTCTATGAAGAACTATAGTGCAGATACTTTTGTTAATTGTTTGAGCAAATTTGACTGGTCTGCTGCATTGAAATGTAACGAGGTGGAAAATGACTGGGGCAATTTTAAATCATTGTTTTTAGATGGTGCAAACAAGCAGGCTCCAGATAATTGTTTTATTAAGCAAAGAGCAGAATCATGGATAAACAATAACATTTTAAAGGCAATTAAGTGTAGAAATGATCTGGAGTTCAGGACATCCAGGGCAGATTATGTTTTTATAGACTATAAGAAATTAAGAAATTAGGTTTAACAGGATGATAGAGAAGGCCAAGAAAGATTATTTTAATGACAAAATAGTTTAGAATAGGATCAATCCGAGTACATTATTTATGGAAGTGTCTGAAGCTATTAGGTCACAGTAACAAATTAAAGACCAAAGCTCGACATTTTAGCTTGGACATTAGAGGAAAGGTTCATTCAGACAAGAACATGGTTGCAGACAGTCTGAATAGCTATTTTACAACTATAGCTAATACATTTGTTCGCAAGGAACCTTATCAATTAGGTTGCTATGGGGAAAGTCAAGTCCAACAATTTTACTCACAGCAGGGGATTCAAGTACTATAAATGCTATTTCATTTGAAAGTGTCTGAGTCAACTGCGCTGAAGAAGCTGAAGGGAACTTCCAAAGCAACTGGCCTTGACAGTTACTAAGGGACGCTGCGGTAATTATCACCCCCTGTGTAACTCACATTGTAAATCTGTTATTTAACTTGTCCCCCCCCCCCCCCCCCCCCAGTGAAATAAAACTAGCAAGGGTCATTCCTCTATATAAAAAAGGGAATAAGTTAGATCATGGAAACCACTGGCCTGTCTCAATCCTGTGCATTTTATCGAAGGCCATGGAAAGATTATGTTCGAACAGATTGACAGTTACATTTCCTTATATAACCTACTATATGAGCTCCAATCTGGCTTTAGGAAATCCCATTCCACCAACACTCGCCTACTATATTTAACTGACCACATCAGAAAGGAAGTAGATGGAGGGAACATTTTGTGGTATTGTTATGTTAGATCTCCAAAAGGTGTTTGATACAGTGGATCATGAGATTCTGTTAATCAAACTAAGAGCCATGGGCTTTAACAACGTAGCCGTAAAATAGGTTAGCTCTTACCGGCAAGGAAGAAAACAGATGGTGGATGTGGATGGGACCCTGTCTAAATCCAAAATCCTGAACTGCAGGGTACTCCAAGGGAGTCTTCTGGGTCCACTTCTCTATCTGTTATATATAAATGATCTGAAATCTGCCTTTACATGTGACCTTTTCCTCTATGCATATGATTCTGAACCGTTGGTTTCCCATAAAGACAAAAATGTGGTTGAGAAAGCCCCCAGTGCTGAACTTCTGAATGTCAGTAAATGGCTATATGATAATAAGCTGTGATTTCACCTTGGAAAAACAGAGTCCATCTTGTTCGGGTCCAAAGTGAAACTGAGGAAATCCCCAGATTTTAAGGTGGTAGTAGGTGAATAGTAGTCACAGCAAAACACTTAGTTAATTATCTTGGATGTGTGCTAGATAACCATCCTGACAAGGGAGAGCATGGAACAAAATCTCCAAAGTGAACCATAAAATGTGGTTTCTGGCAAGAACCTCCAAATATCTGGATAGGAATACAATGGTGGCATTGGCTGGGGGCTCTTGTTCAGTGCCACTTTGACTATACGTACCTGGTACAATAGTGCCCCCAAGATCATTTAAAAATAAATTGCAGACATCTCAGAACAACTTAGTCAGGGTTATTCTTAAACTACCAGCACTTACTCATCTTGACTATTCTCACTTTGAAAGCTTTTGTTGGTTCAAAGTGGAGAATAGTATCACAACTCAGGAAATGAGCAAGATGCAGACACAGGAGGTTGATCGATCGATACTCAGAATGTGTATTATACAAAGGGGCAGGCAAAGGGCAGGTCGAGGGCAGGCAGTGGTTCATAATCCAAGGCAGGGTCAAACAGGGACAGAACGGCAGGCAGGCTCAGGGTCAGAACAGGCAGAAAGGTCAGACTAGAAAAATGAACTTGAGAGCAGGAGAAATGGGAAATATGCTGGTAAGACCTGACAAGGCAAGACGAACTGGCAACAGACAAACAGAAAATGCAGGTATATGTAATGGGGAAAAATAGGAGACACCTTGTGCGGGGTGGAGACAAGAACAAGACAGGTTAAACAGAGGCGTGACAGATAGTCTTTCAGATGAAATTGTGTCTTGTACCTCAGATTGTTCAGAATATGGACCCCAGGTAGCTAAGTAACTACTTTAACTTGGTCCAGGATAACCATAACTATTCCACTAGAAGGAGTCAAACTGACGTGGTTCCTTTTAGATTTAATAGTGGTATGGGAAAATAAACTTTTTGGAATTTGAAACTTATAACCTCTAGGTAGTTTCAAGATCTCACTGAAAAAATTGCTAAATAGTAGCATGTCTCAAAAGTGAGTCAAAAGTGAGTAAGATTATAATTTGTTGCTGAGAAGGAAATGCCTGGGATAGCATATGGTCTGCCTTTTGGTGCCTGTTGTTAATAGTCATTGAGACAAGGGAGATGTGCCTGTCCATAGTTGGTTATTAGGAAATGGAACTGTACTAATTATCTCATGCTATGAAACAAACAATTGTGTCTGTCATTGTCTGTCATCCCCTCCAAAAGGACCACAATGGAAATAAGATTTTCAACTTTGTGTTATCTTTGATGATTTTCTTAAATTGTATGTGGAGGCGTCACTGGCTGGAGCACCCCTATGTATGTATTTAAAAAAATGTGTCTAATCAATAAAATCAATCAATCAATCAACCATACCAAATGTAACATATCATACTCATTTGAGTATCCCGGATGGAAGTTTACTCTGTTACGTCTAATCTATGAGACCAGGCTACGTCCAATCTATGAGACCAGGCTACGTCCAATCATACAGAGCCATTCAGCTTATAGTATGGAGCTTTATCTCTGTAGTCATTGTCATCGTCAGCCAATTGGCTGCCTTGTCCATGATGTCATTCCACAAATGCCCAAATGAGTGTGTATGGATGGGCATACCACATAACAAAAACATTTTCTAATTGTATTCCTTCTCAAGAATATCCTTTGTCCATATAAATTAAAGTCTATTAAATAACCAATAGATAAGGGAATTGTCATTTTACTCTGGTCGTCCTTGAATGTCTTTCAGAGAAAAACGACTTTATTGAGAAATGTACTTAATATACCTGTGATATGTGGTTGTCTCACTTAGCTATCTTAAGATGAATGCATTAACTGTCACTCAGAATAACTGTATCTGCTAAATTATGAAAATGTAAATGTAATAGGACAACCAAAATATATGGTTCTAAAACAACAAAGGATTTATTTTTATTTTTTATTTTTATTTTTTACATACGTTTGTTGTGAAGTTATCTACTGTACCGGTTGTGGCATCACAAAATGGAGGCAAGGAGAGGGAGGCTGATGAGAGCAACAACCACCATGTGCTGGCCTGTCCACATGGCAAATCTAGATTAGAAGCAGATAAGCCGACAGAGAGGGGGGGGGGACTAGAGAGAGAGAGAGAACCAGAGAGAGAGAGAGAGAGAACCAGAGAGAGAGAGAGAGAGAGAACCAAAGAGAGAGAGAGAGAGAACCAGAGAGAGAGAAGAGAGAGAGAGAGCAAGAGAGAGAGAGCGAGAGAGAGCGAGAGAGAGCTCAAAGTCGTTGAGGTTGAAAGGCAAGCTTTAGTGAAACAGTGTCCCTTGAATACCGAGAGTGGAGCAGTGTTGTGTGTGTGTGTGTGCGAGCCTGTGTGTTTAGTTGTGTGTGTGTGCTAGTGATGCGCAGGTCAGCTGTTTGTTAACCCGCACCCGCCCGCAATTACTAATAACCCTTCTGCAACCACGACTATATGTGATCATGTGAAATTCTGAGGCCGCTACCCGACACTAACCCTCTAGCTAATATAGAAAAATGTGCTGTATACAGTCAGAGATGGCAGAACGATTTTTTGACAGGGGGTGCAGGATTTTTTAAAGCCTAATTTTGACATGTTTCTGCTTAATTTCTGAAATGTTTGTAGGCTATTTGTTAGTCAATTTGTCTACACATAGGAAAGATTTGTATGCAACATTTTCAAATGACATCAGTTTGATCAGTTTTATGGAAATGAAAAGCTGTGAAAATGATGCATATTTAATGTGGTTGAAATACTATCAGCTTTTATAATGCTGATAAAGATGGCCCATTTACAGAAAGGGCTTAACCATGCACTAGCACCTCACTAGCATCTCAGTGCTAGAGGAGTCACTACAGACACTCTGGTTCAAAACCAGGCTGTATCACAACCAGCCGTGATTGGGAGTCCAATAGGGCGGTGCACAATTGGCCCATCGTCGTCCGGGTTAGGCCGGGGTAGGCCATCATTGTAAATAAAAATGTGTTTTTAACGGACTTGCCTAGTTAAATAAAATACAAAAATACCTTCGTTCTCTCAAGATGCTGAAAGAAAGAAATCATATTTCTCCACTCCTGTTCCACTGTCAAAATGTACACTTGGTGTATCATTTTACTGCAATAAATGCTTGATTCGACAGGAGTTAATATCATATTAGGCGATGTTGTCATGTATTGTCATGTTGTGTCTTTCTGTCCTTTCCTTTCACCCTGTCTCCCTCTGCTGGTCGTACTAGGTTACCGTTTCTGTCCCTCTTTCCCCCAGCTGTTCCTTGTCTTCTCTGACTACCTCATTCACCCCTTTTCCCACCTGTTCCCTTTTTCCCTCTGATTAGGTCCCTATATCTCTCTCTGTTTCTGCTCCTGTCTTTGTCGGATTCTTGTTTGTGTGTCTCATGCCTGAACCAGACTATCATCGTGTTTGCTGCAACCTTGTCCTGTCCTGTCGGAATCTACCTGTCCATCTGAGCCCACGTGTGTTCATCATTAAAGAAACTCTGTTTGTTAATTCGCTTTTGGGTCCTCATTCACGCACCTGACAGAAGAATCCGACCAAGAATGGACCCAGCGACTTCGGATCCTCTCCACTCAGCCGTCGAGATCCAGGGAGCGATGCTAGGCAGACACGAGCAGGAATTGTCTGCTGCTCGACATGCCGTTGAGACCCTGGCCACCCAAGTCTCCAACCTCACAGAACAGGTTCACCATCTCCGCCTCGATCCACCGGCCACTTCCAGGGCTTTCGAATCTCCGGAGCCCAGAATCAATAACCCGCCGTGTTACTCTGGGGAGCCCACTGAATGCCGCTCGTTCCTCACCCAGTGTGATATTGTGTTTTCTCTCCAGCCCAACACTTACGCCAGGAGCACTGCTCGTGTCGCCTACGTCATATCTCTCCTTACTGGACGGGCTCGTGAGTGGGGCACGGCAATCTGGGAGGCAAGGGCTGAGTGTACTAACCAGTATCAGGACTTTAAGGAGGAGATGATACGGGTTTTTGATCGATCTGTTTTTGGGGAGGAGGCTTCCAGGGCCCTGTCTTCCCTATGTCAAGGCAATCGATCCATAACAGACTACTCTATTGAGTTTCGCACTCTTGCTGCCTCCAGTGGCTGGAACGAGCCGGCTTTGCTCGCTCGTCTTCTGGAGGGTCTCCGCGCAGAGGTAAAGGATGAGATTCTCTCCCGGGAGGTTCCTTCCAGCGTGGATTCCTTGATTGAACTCGCTATTCGCATTGAGCGACGGGTTGATCTTCGTCACCGAGCTCGTGGAAAGGAGCTCGCGTTCTCCGTTGCCCCCCTCTCCGCATCACTACCATCTTCCTCTGCCGGCTCGGGAGCTGAGCCAATGCAGCTGGGAGGTATCCGCATCTCGACTAAGGAGAGGGAACGGAGAATCACCAACCGCCTCTGTCTCTATTGCGGTTCTGCTGGTCATTTTGTCACTTCATGTCCAGTAAAAGCCAGAGCTCATCAGTAAGCGGAGGGCTACTGGTGAGCGCTACTACTCCTGTCTCTCCTTCAAGATCTTGCACTACCTTGTCGGTCCATCTACGCTGGACCGGTTCGTCAGCTTCCTGCAGTGCCTTAATAGACTCTGGGGCGGAGGGCTGTTTTATGGACGAGACCTGGGCTCGGGAACATGACATTCCTCTCAGACAGTTAAGGGAGTCCACGGCCTTGTTCGCCCTGGATGGTAGTCCTCTCCCCAGGATTCAGCGTGAGACGCTACCTTTAACCCTCACTGTTTCTGGTAATCATAGCGAAACCATTTCTTTTTTAATTTTTCGTTCACCTTTTACACCTGTTGTTTTGGGCCATCCCTGGCTAGTTTGTCATAATCCTTCCATTAATTGGTCTAGTAATTCTATCCTCTCCTGGAACGTCTCTTGTCATGTGAAATGTTTAATGTCTGCTATCCCTCCTGTTTCCTCTGTCTCTTCTTCACAGGAGGAGCCTGGTGATTTGACAGGGGTGCCGGAGGAATATCACGATCTGCGCACGGTGTTCAGTCGGTCCAGGGCCACCTCTCTTCCTCCACACCGGTCGTATGATTGTAGTATTGATCTCCTTCCGGGAACCACTCCCCCCCGGGGTAGACTATACTCTCTGTCGGCTCCCGAACGTAAGGCTCTCGAGGATTATTTGTCTGTAGCTCTTGACGCCGGTACCATAGTCCCCTCCTCCTCTCCCGCCGGAGCGGGGTTTTTTTTGTCAAGAAGAAGGACGGGTCTCTGCGCCCCTGCATAGATTATCGAGGGCTGAATGACATAACAGTGAAGAATCGTTATCCGCTTCCTCTTATGTCTTCAGCCTTCGAGATCCTGCAGGGAGCCAGGTTTTTCACTAAGTTGGACCTTCGTAACGCTTACCATCTCGTGCGCATCAGGGAGGGGGACGAGTGGAAGACGGCGTTTAACACTCCGTTAGGGCACTTTGAATACCGGGTTCTTCCTTTCGGCCTCGCTAACGCTCCAGCTGTCTTTCAGGCATTAGTCAATGATGTCCTGAGAGACATGCTGAACATCTTTGTTTTCGTTTACCTTGACGATATCCTGATTTTTTCACCGTCACTCCAGATTCATGTTCAGCACGTTCGACGTGTCCTCCAGCGCCTTTTAGAGAATTGTCTTTTTGTGAAGGCTGAGAAGTGCACTTTTCATGCCTCCTCCGTCACATTTCTCGGTTCTGTTATTTCCGCTGAAGGCATTAAGATGGATCCCGCTAAGGTCCAAGCTGTCATTGATTGGCCCGCCCCTAAGTCACGCGTCGAGCTGCAGCGCTTTCTCGGCTTCGCGAACTTCTATCGTCGTTTCATCCGTAATTTCGGTCAGGTGGCAGCTCCTCTCACAGCCCTTACTTCTGTCAAGACGTGCTTTAAGTGGTCCGTTTCCGCCCAGGGAGCTTTTGATCTCCTCAAGAATCGTTTTACATCCGCTCCTATCCTTGTTACACCTGACGTCTCTAGACAGTTCGTTGTCGAGGTTGACGCGTCAGAGGTGGGCGTGGGAGCCATTCTTTCTCAGCGCTCCCTCTCTGACGACAAGGTCCACCCATGCGCGTATTTTTCTCATCGCCTGTCGCCGTCGGAACGTAACTATGATGTGGGAAACCGCGAACTGCTCGCCATCCGGTTAGCCCTAGGCGAATGGCGACAGTGGTTGGAGGGGGCGACCGTTCCTTTTGTCGTTTGGACTGACCATAGGAACCTTGAGTACATCCGTTCTGCCAAACGACTTAATGCGCGTCAGGCGCGTTGGGCGCTGTTTTTCGCTCGTTTCGAGTTCGTGATTTCTTATCGTCCGGGCTCTAAGAACACCAAGCCTGATGCTTTATCTCGTCTCTTCAGTTCTTCAGTAGCCTCCACTGACCCCGAGGGGATTCTCCCTGAGGGGCGTGTTGTCGGGTTGACTGTCTGGGGAATTGAGAGGCAGGTAAAGCAAGCGCTCACTCACACTCCGTCGCCGCGCGCTTGTCCTAGGAACCTTCTTTTCGTTCCCGTTCCTACTCGTCTGGCCGTTCTTCAGTGGGCTCACTCTGCCAAGTTAGCCGGCCACCCTGGCGTTCGGGGTACGCTTGCTTCCATTCGCCAGCGTTTTTGGTGGCCCACCCGGGAGCATGACACGCGTCGTTTCGTGGCTGCTTGTTCGGTCTGCGCGCAGACTAAGTCCGGTAACTCCCCTCCTGCCGGCCGTCTCAGGCCGCTTCCCGTTCCCTCTCGACCGTGGTCTCACATCGCCTTAGATTTTGTCACCGGACTGCCTTCGTCAGCGGGGAAGACTGTTATTCTTACGGTTGTCGATAGGTTCTCTAAGGCGGCTCATTTCATTCCCCTTGCTAAGCTTCCTTCTGCTAAAGAGACGGCACAAATCATCATCGAGAATGTTTTCAGAATTCATGGCCTTCCGTCAGACGTCGTTTCGGACAGAGGTCCGCAATTCACGTCTCAATTTTGGAGGGAGTTTTGCCGTTTGATTGGGGCATCCGTCAGTCTCTCTTCCGGCTTTCACCCCCAGTCTAACGGTCAAGCAGAACGGGCCAATCAGACTATTGGTCGCATCTTACGCAGTCTTTCTTTTCGCAACCCTGCGTCTTGGTCAGAACAGCTCCCCTGGGCAGAATACGCCCACAACTCGCTTCCTTCGTCTGCGACCGGGCTATCTCCTTTTCAGAGTAGCCTCGGGTACCAGCCTCCGCTGTTCTCATCTCAGTTCGCCGAGTCCAGCGTCCCCTCCGCTCAGGCTTTTGTCCAACGTTGCGAGCGCACCTGGAAGAGGGTCAGGTCTGCACTTTGCCGTTATAGGACGCAGACTGTGAGGGCTGCTAATAAGCGTAGAACTAAGAGTCCTAGATATTGTCGCGGTCAGAGAGTTTGGCTCTCCACTCAGAACCTTCCCCTTAAGACGGCTTCTCGCAAGTTGACCCCGCGGTTCATTGGTCCGTTCCGTATTTCTCGGGTCATTAATCCTGTCGCAGTTCGACTTCTTCTTCCGCGATACCTTCGTCGCGTCCACCCGGTCTTCCATGTCTCCTGTATCAAGCCCGTTCTTCGCGCCCCCGCTCGTCTCCCCCCCCCCCCCCCCCCCCATCCTTGTCGAGGGCGCACCCATCTACAGGGTCCGTAGGATTTTGGACATGTGTCCTCGGGGCCGTGGTCACCAGTACCTCGTAGATTGGGAGGGGTACGGTCCTGAGGAGAGGAGTTGGGTTCCCTCTCGGGACGTGCTGGACCGTGCGCTGATCGAGGATTTCCTCCGTTGCCGCCAGGTTTCCTCCTCGAGTGCGCCAGGAGGCGCTCGGTGAGTGGGGGGGTACTGTCATGTATTGTCATGTTGTGTCTTTCTGTCCTTTCCTTTCACCCTGTCTCCCTCTGCTGGTCGTACTAGGTTACCGTTTCTGTCCCTCTTTCCCCCAGCTGTTCCTTGTCTTCTCTGACTACCTCATTCACCCCTTTTCCCACCTGTTCCCTTTTTCCCTCTGATTAGGTCCCTATATCTCTCTCTGTTTCTGCTCCTGTCTTTGTCGGATTCTTGTTTGTGTGTCTCATGCCTGAACCAGACTATCATCGTGTTTGCTGCAACCTTGTCCTGTCCTGTCGGAATCTACCTGTCCATCTGAGCCCACGTGTGTTCATCATTAAAGAAACTCTGTTTGTTAATTCGCTTTTGGGTCCTCATTCACGCACCTGACAGATGTGAGAGGTTATAGACCTATAGTCAGTATCCACATTTCAGGTTGACTACTATTCCATTTAACCCATCTGAACAGTGCAGTTCCCTTGACGTGACATATTTGACATATTTGAAGTCCCCGTCTTGTGACTGTTGAATTTCTTTGTAGAGCACCTCACAATCATCACACAGAACATAGCCGGCAATGCTATCATCCTCTTCTACCACTTCACCAAATCTTTCCCAAATATTACTGCTCTGGCCCTCCCCTCTCTTTAATTCAACTCTCCAACTCTCTTAACGTTTTCTGCCCAAGTTACCAAAAAGCATTTGCTGATTTTCAAGTATTTGGCACGCAAAGTCTACGGTTAAGCCCTAAAGCTTATAGGTTTATGCACTAATGCCAGATAAAAACAATGAAAGAAAAACCTAAATGTAGCCTGTAGATATGAATTGCACAAAAAAAATGTATGCAATGTTTTCTCTTCTTTTAAACGGCCCGCCACATACCACCTTCCACCAAATGTACACACCTGCATAGTCACAGACACACACGAACACACTCGCTGATAAACAACAACAAAAAATGAATTTGTAGGCCTTATGAACCAGGAGTGTCAGTTGGGTTCACAGTGATTTTATTTGAAGGTCTATGTCCCTAGTTGGAAAATGTGTGATAGCAATGGTAGCTTACTGTGTGTTATCACTCTTTCTTTCATCCCCACATCCCATTCATTTTTCCCATAGGGATTTGACCCTATGACAAACAGTGTTAGTATACATCAAGGCATTGCTCACGTATACCCTTTAATCATATCATTGGATACCTTTGATTCACAGTTATCCACCAGACACATATTCAGGTCAGCAGAACCTTGACCTTTGACCTCTAGGGGCATAATCAGAAGTAAATGTATGAATTACTTTAAAATTGATACATTTTAAACTTTGATTGACAAGTGGTTCTGAAAGGTCATGCAATTACCTTTAAAACGATATACAATATAACTCACTTTGTAAGCACCAGCTACAACTAATGCTTAAAAAAATGTCCATATTGGGCCATTAACATCAGAGCTGGGGCAGCTGTCTTTTTGGATTATGACTTTGGTGATAGAAGCATCAAATTGCAAACACAGAGCTAGAACAGGTTTCTAAAAAGATTTCTAGATATCCGGCCATCACAGGACTCACACATTGACCTACATTCCATTGATTTAGGTAAGTCCATTGGGGACTTACATGAAAACAGGCATTGTTCTATAGCTTCCCTGTGCATGTTACCATGTCAATCTGTATGTTAGATACGATGAATGACAAGTACAGTAGGCTATCTTCTGTGTGGTGTCAGTCAGAGAAAAGAGAAACGCTCTGCTCTCGTTGTCGACTTTGGACCTGTTACGCTGTGTGTTCATTTCATAATTACCACCCTGCCAGTAGCTGGAATACAAAAGGAAGGAATCTCCACATTGAGGATAAGCAATGGAGACTGCGCTGGTGGAATGGAATACTTACCCCATTCCTATTTGCGGTCTTCAACAGCCGGCGAATAGCCGTACATGGTGGCACTACTGTAAATGTGGACCTTCTAATTCGCCATAAGGGTCCTATACCGTAGTATAACCATGATTCACTATGATTCACCATGATTCACTAGCCCTCTGGAAGTACCCTCTTTGAACCTTTAAAGGCACCCCTTTACGGAGATACGGCACCTCTTAGCTTTTCACTGTCGAACACACGGCGTATGTTATGTTCTCCAGTGAGTCGGCAGTAACTTATGAATATGAAAAACGTAGCAGAAAAGACAAGTGGTCACCGCAACTATACGACACAATAAACATATTCTCAATTTGTATCCTTCTCTCCTCAATAGACCTTCCTCAATAGCCACCTCAATTTAGTGCTTCATCCAGTAAAATCAATGCATAGGCATTCGACCTGAACCCCCTCATATCTGTAGCAGGGGGTTAAGATTCCACCCGTAAAAGTGAAATTGCTCTTGGTGTTGTTGCTCTGTTGGCTTCATTACTTTGATGGGCGTGTGATTGTGTTGTATCTCACGACTTTGTCTTTCTGTTTGTTTTTTGTTTCCGCAGGATGGGCTCCCAGGGAGTTTGGAGATAAAGGGTATGTCTCCGTTATTCATTTCTTCCTCTCTCTCTCACCATACCTGTTTTTCTTTCACTTCCATGAATGTTATTGTAGAGGTGACAGTTATTGGGTAGTTGAGTAAAACGGTTGACAAATTAAACAGTTAGATAACGCACATTTCCATTGAATGAACAAGGAACATTCTGAAAAAAATCAACAGGCTTATGTTGTTTCTACGAAAAAGGATTTCAGAAGTTTAAAAGGAGAACCTGTGTGGTTGGTGGAGTGTGTTGCAATAACTTTGTTTCAAGAAGTCTACCAGTAGCCTTGGCTTGTGCGAGCTGGAACAGCTCATAAGGCTGGAGACTATCTCCTGTTTCTATAGCGTGAGGCAGCTTGATGTACAAGTACACCCCCTGGACAGGACACTAATATATTACAGCCTCTTACCCCCAATCTACACTATGTGAACAAAAGTATGTGGACACCCCTTCAAATTGGTGGATTCGGCTATTTCAGCCAAACCCGTTGCTGACAGGTGTATAAAATTGAGCACGCTGCCATGCAATCTCTATAGACAAACATTGGCAGTAGAAGTGCCTTACTGAAGAGCTCATTGACTTTCAACGTGGCACTGTCATAGGATGCCATCTTTCCAACAAGTCAGTTCGTCAAATTTCTGATGTGATGAATGACGTTTCACCATTTGGCAGTCCGACGGACGAATCTGGGGTTGGCGGATGCCAGGAGAACGCTACCTGCCCCAATACATAGTGCCAGCTGTAAAGTTTGGTGGAGGAGGAATAATGGTCTGGGGCTGTTTTTCATGGTTCGGGTTAGGCCCCTTAGTTCCAGTGAAGGCAAAACTTAACGCTCCAGCATACAATGACTTTCTAGACGATTCTGTGCTTCCAACTTTGTGGCAACAGTTTGGGGAAGGCCCTTTCCTATTTCAGCATGACAATGCCCCTGTGCACAAAGCGAGGTCCATAAATGGTTTGTCAAGATCAGTGTAGAAGAACTTGACTGTCCTGTACAGAGTCCTGACCTCAACCCCATTGAACACCTTTGGGATGATTTGGAACACCGACTGAGAGCCAGGCCTAATCGCCCAACATCAGTGCCCGACCTCACTAATGCTCTTATGGCTGAATGGAAGCAAATCCCTTCAGCAATATTCCACCGTCTAGTAGAAAGCCTTCCCAGAAGAGGCTGTTATGGCAGCAAAGGATTTGGGAATGTGATGTTCTACGGGCAGGTATCCACATGCTTTTATACCCTGATGAAGACAGCTTGTCTGTCAAAACGTTGAACATAAATATTTTTGCATCTGAGCTCCTAGAGTGTGCGGCTCTCCTTTATTTTTTTAAGTGTTCCACTCCGCTAGCCAGCACCTCGCCTAAATAGGTGTGCGCTTCTTTCGCCTCTAGATTGTCCACATACTTTTGGACATGTAGTGTATCTCCTTCATGCTCTGTGCCAAGCAGACACTCATCAGGTCCAATTTTTACAGTCTTTGGTATGACTAGGCCAGAGATCGAACTCACAACCTTCCTCAGGGCAGACACTGTAACCACAAGGGAACCTGTACATCAATAAGTTGTGGAAGATGAGAATCCTTCGCTGGGATATATCGACCAAATTGTTGGGAAGGGGAATTGGAGGTAGAAAAAGCACTTTTGCTTCACTGTGAGCAAAATGTCCCGACACAGGCAAGATAAGTAAGAAGTAAACAGGCTATCAAGACTAACATACTGTATTTACTGTTCTGGAGGTGTGTTGCAGTACGTACCACACACTGGTGGAACGGAATCGGAGTTCAGATAGTACTGCATACCTTTCAAATGGTGTTTGCCTGGCTGGAGTGCTAGATGGGTGGGGTTTGCTTTGTCTGGTAAGCATTTGAAAGATACTATTTGAACCCAGGTCTGATAGAAATCCACTAGTCATTCCAAAAGGCTTCTCTTTTAGGTTTGTACAAAGTACTTCAGAGAGGTAGAACATGAGTCAAACCACTGAAAGGGAATCTGCTCCCTCTGCCTTGCATGAAAGAGACTATCCTATCTACTTAGGCCATCAACGTGGATGTCTATCATTCACTGCAGTGTTGACCCCTTCTCATCTCTTTGAGGAGGGAAGGTGTGCAGAGTAAGCCCGGGGATTTGAATCTCAGGGAATGAGTTTGTCTTTCATATCCCGCTTGTCATCCTCAAAAAAGTGAATAATTATATGAGCAAACTAAATAAAAGATTACCATCAGGGGTAATGACATATATAATTCATTCTTTCATGGGTTATTCCATCTTCTCTTATAATGATACTTGTTAAAACTTTAGGCTACTAAAACTGGTATGATGGTTTATTTTACTTACAGTACCAGTCAAAAAATGTGGACACACCTACTCACCAATTTGTCTTTATTTTCACTATTTTCTACACTGTAGCCACCCTTTGCCTTGATGACAGCTTTGCACACTCTTGACATTCTCTTGACATTCTCTCGCTTCATGAGGAATGCTTTTCCAACAGTCTTGAAGGAGTTCCCACATATGCTGAGCACTTGTTGGCTGCTTCTCCTTCACTCAGGCCATCTGATGCAGCACTCCCTCACTCTCCTTCTTGGTCAAATAGCCCTTACACAGCCTGTAGGTGTGTTGGGTCATTGTCCTGTTGAAAAACAAATGATAGTTCCATGAAGCGCAAACCAAATGGGATGACGTATTGCTGTAGAATGCTGTGGTAGCCATTCTCGTTAAGTGTTCCTTGAATTCTAAATATATCACTGACAGTGTCACCAGCAAAGCACCCCCACACCATCACACCTCCTCCTTCATGGTGGGAACCACACATGCAGAGATTCTGTTCACCTACTCTGCGGGAAAGAAATCTCAAATTTGGACTCATCAGACCAAGCAAGTTTCTTGGTCCAAGCAAGTCTCTTCTTAATGGTGTCCTTTAATACTGCTTTCTTTGCAGCAATTTGACCATGAAGGCCTGATTTATGCAGTCTCCTTTGAACAGTTGATGTTGAGATGTGTCTGTTACTTGAACTTTATTTGGGCTGCAATTTCTGAGGCTGGTAACTCTAATGAACTTATCCTCTGCAGCAGAGGTAACTCTGGGTCTTCCATTCCTGTGGCAGTCCTCATGAGAGCCAGTTTCATCATAGTGCTTGATGGTTTTTGCGACTGCGCTTGAAGAAACGTTCAAAGTTCTTGAAATGTTCCGCATTGACTGACCTTCATGTCTTAAAATAATGATGGACTGTTGCTTCTCTTTGCTAATTTGAGCTGTTACCGAAGTATGGACTTGGTACAGTATTTTACCAAATAGGGCCTTTCTTCTGTGTACCACCCCTACCCTGATTGGCTCAAATACATTAAGGTAAGAAATTCCACAAATTAACTTTTAACAAGGCACACCTGTTAATTGAAATGTATTACCTCACAAAGCTGGTTGAGAGAATGCCACGAGTGTTCAAAGCTATCATCAAGGCAATGGGTAGCTACTTTGAAGAATCTCAAATATAAAATACATTTTGATTTGTTTAACACTTTTTTGGTTACTACATTATTCCATATGTGTTATTTCATAAAAAAATAGTAAAAAATAAAGAAAATCCCTGGAGTGAGTAGGTGTGTCCAAACTTTTGACTGGTACTGTGTATTACATGTTTTAAGCATGTATGGGTCGTTATAATGTCTTATTGCAAGGCTTATTGACAACTGACTTAAAATCGCTGTTATTTAATCAGGAACATTAGGAGATAATCCTGCAATGTTATAAAGGTGTAATATCCACTTCTGACACGTCTTACAGTGCATTATAACTGCTTCATAATGCATTATACCTGTCAGTGTCAAGTGTCACCAATACTTTCAATGTTATTATACAGACTCATAGATACAGTAGTAGTGTATATCAAGCCCAAATCACACTATATTTTGTACATTACTTACACTACATGACCAAAAGTTTGTCGTACATACATACATCTGATTCCAAAATCATGGGCCGTAATATGGAGTTGGTCCCCCCTTTGCTGCTATAACAGCCTTCACTCTTCTGGGAAGGCTTTCCACTAGATGTCGGAACATTGCTGCGGGGACGTGTTTCCATTCGGTCATAAGAGCATTAGTGAGGTCGGGCACTGATGTTGAGTGATTAGGGCTGGCTCGCAATCTGCATTCCAATTCATTCCAAAGGTGTTCGATGGGGTTGAGGTCAGTGCTCTCTGCAGGCCAGTCAAGTTCTTCTGATCTCAACAAGCCATTTCTGTATGGACCTCGCTTTGTGCACTGGGGCATTGTCATGCTGAAACAGGAAAGGGCCGTCCACAAATCGTTGCCACAAAGTTGGAAGCACAGAATAGTCTAGACTTTCATTGTATGCTGGAGCGTTAAGATTTCCCTCCAATGGAAATAAGGGGCCTAGTCTGAACAATGGCAGATTTGTCCGTCAGACTGCCAGTTGGTGAAGCGTGATCCATCGTTCCAGAGTATGAGTTTCCACTGCTCCAGAGTCCAATGGCGGCGATCTTTACCCCGCGGGTTGCTCAGCTATGGAAACCCATTTCATGAAGCTCCCGACAAACAGTTCTTGTGCTTACGTTGCTTCCAGATGCAGTTTGGAACCGAGGACAGACGATTTTGCAGGTCAGAAATTTGATTAACTGACTTGTTGGAAAGGGGGCATCCTATGACGGTGCCACGTTGAAATTCACTGAGCTCTTCAGTAAGGTCATTCTACTGCCAATGTTTGTCTGTGGTGATTGCATGGCCGTGTGCTCGATTTTATACACATGTCAGCAACAGGTGTGGCTGAAACAGCCGAATCCACTAATTTGAAGGGGTGTCCACATATTTAGTGTATTTTTCTGTAAACGTCAATACTTAAAAGAGGTGTTGCATTCCCCAGCAAGAAAACCAAATAATATCGCTGAAACAGAAGGGGGAACTAACAAAGAGTCACTGATAACTAAGTTGAAACAGGTGGGGTTTTAAGAGGGGTTCTGAAAGACACTCATGGGGGTGTCCACTGAAAGTTAACTAGTAACAACAACTGGACACCCACCATGAGTGCCCCATAAATTTGCCCAAGAAGTAGCAAACAAACGAAAAACCCACACCAAACCTAATGACAGAAAGTAAACCAAAAAGGTGAATAAAAAACAAAAGCAGGGAAGAATCAGGTTGTTTGTCTGGAAATCAAAATAGGGAGCTCTAACTAAAGGTGTTTAACCCTCCACATCTCTCAAGACAACTGCAGCACTGGGCCAGCCACTCTTAAATAACATCTGGGCTAGCCAGGTGAAATACCTTCCCACTAACGAGATGGACAAGCCAGTACAGGTGTAACATATACTGACTAACGAGGTGGCACCCATCGTTGCGCTCTACGTGCTAATGTGCTCTACGTGCTGAAAGTCTAACCTCGAAACGTAAATGGAAATACCAAAACCTGTAACAGAGGCCAACACACAGGTGATAGAGAGTACCTCTAATATCTCCTGTGCACAACATTACCCTGGCACTTAATCGTCCACCAATGTGGCACGAGACAACACAATACTACGGCATGACAAATGTCTTAGTGCTCTCCCACGGTGTCTGACAGATCCATCTCGTCTGACACTTTGTCACCTTTGTAATGTGGAGAACCTTCAACACGCACGCACACACGCGCGCGCACACACACGCACGCACGCACGCACGCACACACACACACACAGTCAATGTCAGGAGGTAGAAAGGTGATGCAGTGACCAAGATTTCTGCCACTAAGTGTTATGCAGGGTTGGTAATGGATGTCTCTCAATTTTTTCTCTCCACCTCGGGAAGGTCAAAGCTGAAATTGTAGAGGGGGCATTATCATAAAGGGCGGTCCCCAGCTGTCGGCTTCGATTCGGTTTTATGAACCCTTCTTTGGCATCCTGGCATCTCTATACTGGTACCCCGTCTAATTCCAGATTGAATTCAAATGTCTGGGAGTCCGACGGATGAATCTGGGTGTGACAGATTCCAGGATAACGCTACCTGACCCAATATGTAGTGACAACTGTACATTTTGGTGGAGGAGGAATAATGGACTGGGGTTGTTTTTCATGGTTCGGGCTTGGCCCCTTATTTCCAGTGAAGGAAAAGCTAAACACTCCAGCATACAATGACATTGTAGACAATTCTGTGAACTTTGTGGCAACAGTTTTGGGACGGCCCTTTCTTGTTTCAACATGACAATGCCCTCATGCACAAAGCGAGGTCCATACATACATTTTTTTGTCGAGATCGGTGTTTAAGAACTTGACTGTCCCGCAGAGAGCACTGACCTCAACCCCATAGAACACCTTTGGGATGAATTGGAACGCCGACTGCGAGCCAGGCCTAATCGCCCAACATCAAGTGCCCGTCCTCACTAACACTCTTGTGGCTGAATGGAAGCAAGTCTCCACATCATTGTTCCAACGTTGAACGTCTTCCCAGAAGAGTGGAGGCTGCTATAGCACCAAAGGCGGGACCAACTCCATATTAATGCCCATGATTTTGGAGAAAGATGATTGACAAGCAGATGTCCACATACTTTTGGTTATGTAGTGTATCGCTGCCATGTTTTAAGTCATGCCCCCGTCCGTCCTTGACTTTTCCTAAATCATTTAATTTAACAAAAGTATGTTGGAAGAATTTCAATATCACAAACAGAATTTGTGTTATAAGTAGTTTTTAGAGGATGTCATTTTTGTCCCCAAGTGCCACAAAGTGACTTTTTCAAATCCTCCTATAGAGTCACATGCAGGTAAGATTTGGGAAGGCCCTTAGATTTTTTTTAAATATCAGAAAGAGCCGATTGAGGTTTCCAAAACACTTACCCAAATAAATCTCAGAATTGAAGGGGTTAGCTGCATTTCATTGCGCTCCGTGTTTGGAGCAGATAGCCTACGGCAACATGAACTAATGAAAATGCTATATTGTTTTTTTAAATAATAATGTTCGCTCACAGTATACTGACGTTACCCAAGACCTTCTTAAACACAACCAAAGGATCATTTGAAATGTATTTATTAGACTGTTAGAATGTTTGAGTCAAAATGACTGCTCATTGGCTTAAAGGGGGGTCCCGTGAGGCCCGATTTGTCTAGCGTTCATGGTTATTTGAAGTTATGAACAGTGCAAAACAGGAAGTTAAAACCTTTCGTATTACTTATTGCTATAGCTAGTGCTAAATTGGATCAATTGGGATATGCAAATATTTTTCAGGTCAAATGTGTAGTCAAATCCAAAGGAATTAATCAATTGTTATGGTGACCTTATATGCCCTAGCTACAATATTTTGAGACTCCAGTTCAATCTTCAAAACAGTAAGTTAAGAGTAATTGGATAGACATAACATATCATCACAGTACACAAAGTCAGTTTCTATGCATGCTGTTGTCTCACACATTTTCAGACTGACAGATTGTTATATATTTTACATTTAGTCATTGGTTCGTGGTGCACATAAAAGAAATTAAGGACAGATTCAGAATAAACCAAAATGATGTCGGGCTGGAACGGACAAAAATGGACAGAATACACCCATCTCATGCCAGAACGCAGTGTAATCGGAGTACCAAATGAAGCCTGGGACCATATCAATATCTCTGGCTGTTCGGCTTGGTACAAAATACCTTGGGATGTTGTCAGGAAAATGCCATTTGCAGGAGTAAATAGGCTATCCCAACTTACAATATTGAAAAGCTGGTGGAACGTACATTTCAGATATACATTATGTCCCAACTGCATGACATTTGGCGCATTCAAAGCCATGCTGTGGTACTATTTGGAACAACAACAACAACAAATCTGAACTGGAAGTTGCAGTTACTCCCTGAATAACAATCAGAGAATCCTCTCGGTTTGTTGCTGTGTCAAATGTAGTTTACCTTCTGTTTTGAATTCTACATAAAAGCAGACATAGTTTTTTTTAAGTTACCTGAAATCAGAGTATACATTCCTCTATCTGTACTACCATCTGTACAACAAGTAACAACTTTGATATAATGATATTATCCTGTTACTTTGTATGCTCAGCATTACCACTGCCACCACATCCCAACCCTACCCCAGACTCTGGTACATTTGAATAATTCAAAGGTTGCAAACATTATCCCCTAAATTGTATATTAATCCTAAAATGATATGCCCCCGCCATGAGACTGGGTTACACTTTTAATAACTTTGCAGCACAGCAGTATGTAAGAGCGGAACATTGAACATTTTGCAGTGCACTGCACTTTCCTCTGACAGACTTATTGGCAGGAAGACTCCCTGTTGTTTTAATCACATCCCACAGTCTCCCAATGAGTTAAAATGTAATAGCTTCCATAAGTCTTAATCAGGTTACCGGGAATTAAGATTCACAGAGTGTAGTATACTTTTATTAGCACTCCGTTATGGAGAGAAGTTGAGAAATCGCCTGAAGATATACTGAGCAGTAAAGAGGCCTGGGGTAAGAGTTGGATGATGTAAGGCGCTCTCATGGACAACAGTGACTCTTTGACCGACAAAAACCCTAGTGGACAGATGGGCATGTCCTAAATACTAGTTAAAGCTGCCTCAATAGCTTGCCTTCTCTATCTGTAATGTACACACAGTAGCTCGTACTGTAGATGCACTTGAAAAATCCTTGTGAATCAAACCATACATTTCCAATGGTCTTGTGGGAGACACATGTGTGGTCAACGGGATAATATGAAAAATCTGAATGAATGCTAGAGTGAATGCTAAAGACGAATGCTACAGTGGCTAATGTTCCGATCATAGTAGGCCAAAGGTCACCTTCATCAGAACTATTCCCCAAAAATATGGTTTGACTGATATTTCCTTATTTAAATCTCTATTGTAACCCCAGGATAGGATTCACTCTACATGAGAAAAGTCAATATTTGCATTTGTTGAATATTCATGGGTGTGAATCCGGTACAGGAGGGACTGTACACTTTAAACAAAAGGATTCTGTGTTTCTAAGGTAATGTGTGCAGGGAGATTACATATTCATTGAGAATGGGATGGTGTGTGCATAGACATGAAACTAATTAGCAACTCTCGAGGTGTTTTTCAAACTTCCTGGAAATTTCACATGGCAGAATGAGTGTTGAAATGCAATTGTTGCTGTTGACAAATCAAGCTTCGATTGATAGCCATTATCATCTTGCTGACTGACTTTCTCATCGTTATATGGTGTCCATATTAGGACAGCCTAATAATAGGAGTCAGGGCAACCCCTCTCATTTTGGGGGCCCTACAGAAAATGTAGAATGCCTTATCTCCGCCCAATTGTAAAAACAATATTTTTTCTCTCTAATTTTGCCATTTGGGAGATTTTTTATTTAAAAAAAAACTAATTTCATGCAATTCTTCAGATTTTGCAATTGGGCGGAGATAATTTAGAGTTTTCAAAGGTAATATCCTATAATTCTACACATTTTGCCATGACTTTTGACTAAGTAACTATGAAAATCCACTGGGTAAAATGGGTCCATATCAGGGGATATCTTTACATGTAATGTTGTTGATATTCTAGAGCAGTGGTCACAAACCTTTTTTGAGTCGAGATCACTTTCTGAGTCTCAATGCAAGCTGAGATCTATCGTTCCTTTTTTATTTAATTTTTTACATTACTTAAACTATGTCAGCCAATGCAACATTAACCTATTAAAAACAGTACAGTCGTAATTAGGTTAGGCCAGTAGGCTATTGGCCCAAAACATTATCGCTGTATATTGGATTTGCTTGAATTGCCCTGCTGATGCATTGTTGTTCTTCTCAGAACGTAAAAAATCTCCCTTTTCTCTGCTGACACTGACCAAAAAGGGACTCCTTTTTCCAGCTGATGGCAAAACTTGCACGGCATTTTTTCTGCCTCATGCACAAATTCATGTTGTTATTGTTATGACTAGAGACAGTGAAATATTCCTCGATATTAAAAAAGACCCAAGCAGATAACAATAACAACTCAAACCTATTGATACACTCTCCTACTTATTCATTGCAGCTTAGTGCTGGTTGTAACGCGAGTGGAAGCAGGGAGAAGGCACATTTTATGGATTATAAAAGTTTGAATAGAAAGTGTTGACAGTGCTGAGTAAAAACTTAAACATTCGTTGACAGTCTCTGTCTCTAGTCGTGGTTTTAAAAGTTAAGAAATCTTACAGTATCACCTTTGCTGTAGCTGCAGGCATGATAATCTGAGTCATCCGATTGGCCAGCGGTAGACCTATAGTGCCCTTGATTTTCTCCCTCCAGGCCCGCTGGGAAGGGAGTTTATACCTTCAAACGTATGAAATCATTCCAAATGGGAACACGTCGCCTACCCGGCGCTCGGGGCAGCTGAATCGGGTGCACCTACTGCCAACACCGCGAGAGGAATTAAAAAAATAGGAATGCAAGACCTATCAGTGGGTTTTTTACAGAAATGTTTGGCGATCGACTAGGAATGCTTTGAAGATCGACCCGTCGATGGCTATTGACCAGTTGGTGACCACTGTTGTAAAGAATACAGACCATTTCCAATGCATACAGTATTTTGAGTTTTATGGATATGCACCATATCCTGACACTCTGAATCCAGATGTGTCTTTTAGACATATATGATATTGGGATTACTCCGAATTACCACACATGGACATTTCCAAATGCCGGATATGGACTCATTCCATATCCAGAGATTTGTGAAATCCTATTTCCTCTCTTCCTGTTGACAAAAACTGACTATATACATAGCACATCTGTGTTTTCTCAGCACATTCAAGATAGGAAGCTACTGTATATTAAGTCCAGATATGCATCTCTTGGCTGTGTTCTTGATATGCTTTTGATATGCTGAAAATAAGAACGATTTCTGATGCAATTCTGAGTTTTCAGCATAATAATCAATAATACATTTTGGATTCCCTCCAGATATCATACATGGTATGGCCGGACATTAACTCATTAGATATCCTGAAATAGGCCAATGTGGACATCTTATTACATCTTCTTTTTTTTTTTTCTAGGTTGACAAATACTGACAGTATAGTATATTTCCTCAGCACATACAATGCATATGCTCTTGGCTGAGGGCCATATCAGGATTTTGATTTGCTAAATAAGGACAATTTCTGATGTGTATTTGAGGACATGCTCAATAATTTGACAAATATTAAGTCCATATCGTTCTTTTTTTTTTTTATTCCCTCTGTTTAAATGCATGAGCAAAGTTCCAACTGTCATTGTTTTATTTGGGCAGCTCAAAATAGTTGGGGCTGAATTGATGGGGCTGAACTGGCAATGTAGAAACAAAGAAGTGAGAAGCTGAACTGACAATACCGCAAAGAAGTTAATGCTAAAGCGAGTAGCTAGTTTGAGATGTTGTATTTATCTTAGTAACTGGAATCAAGAACATTAACTCATTTGGCCAGTGGCCAGTAGGGCTAGCTAGCTAGGCTCGATAGGGAGGTAAAAGTTACCTGGTAGCTTAGCTAATTTAGCTAGGAACCTAGCTAACAAATAGCAACATTACCTTCCCCTTTTTTTTTTACCCCCTATCAAACATCAAGGTAACAGCTAATGTTTGAAAACATTTAGACAGATTTTGTATTACTGGTTAATATAAGCTAACTAGCTAACGAGCTGCTCACTAGTTAACTATTAACTTGGCTAGTCACAATTAGTTTTTTTCGTCATGAATGAAGCAGGCAGACTAATGTTAGCTACCTTGTGGTATGATGAATATTTTATTGCAATATTGACACAATTTAGATTTATGCATTGAAAGTTTGGAGTTTATCACAGACCAACACTCTGCCCCCACGTTGGTTCTGGACTGTGAGGGACCGCCGCTGACCACCCAATCTGCCGTCATCTCATTGTCCATTATATCAAACAGGGCAGGCAGGGATATTAACATTGAGAGTGCGCAACTGTAAAAATAAAAAATAAATGTTTTTCAAAGTTTCAAAGTTTGGCCTACCTTTGCATCTTTCCAGAAAACACGTGTTGTGATTGGAGCTCTGGATTTGCTATGCTGCATTCTTAAAATAGAAATATCAGAGATGTTCCTTGGAGATTTGATTAAATCTGATGATGCTTGCCTTTCCATGCCTTGTATAGCCTACTTCTGAATATAGTGCAAATGTATGCTCAGATATGTCACCTTCACGTGTTAATGACAACAGATATGATACATTTCTGAAAACATGTGGATTATTTCATGCCTGAGTAGAAAGGCTTAAGTATGTCAGATTGTGACACATACTTGCTTACAAATATAGAAGCGTGTGCACGTGCATCATGTGTCTTGAACATATCTCAACCCCAGATATCTCCCTGGGCTCATACGGTAGCAGGGAGATTTCGGAGGCTGGATTGGAGAAATGTAGAAACTGTCCTGTTACGGAGCATATCCTAGCCCCGTATATGAAATGAAGGACATGCGTATATGGATCAGGTTTACTCCTTTTATCCAATAAAATGTCAGATATCCGGAAATATATAGATAAAGACATCCCATGATGTTGACCCTTTTTGACCAGTGATCAATGGGGGCCCCCTTTAGGTCAGGCCCACTGGGCCAGTGCCCTGCATGCCCGTTTGGCTTAGATGCTACAAGGCTTAGATAGCTGGCTAGACTACCTTACTAGCAATCCAGCTCAAAAAATGTGGCTAATTGAGTGACTGTGAATGACTGACATAAGAGGAAAACTGCAGATGCACTACCAAATTTCGAAATTACACCTTGTGTGTTCAACTTTTCTAACTCTCAACAATAAGTTGAAACCCCGACAGAGCCCCCTAGCGTTAGCGGGGCCCCATATGCAGCGCTCCAATATTAAGGAAGTTTCGAGGTTCTGCTCGCCTGATTTAGAATAGCTCATGATAAGCCTGTAGACTATACTATTTGCCAAGAGAGTTTTCATCTATATTTTTCTTAACTGTCTACTTACCACCACAAACTGATGCTGGCACTATGACCACACTCAACGAGCTGTATAGGGCCATAAGCCAACAAGAAAATGCATATCCAGTTCCAGCGCTCCTATTGGACGGTGATTTTAATGCAGTTAAACTGAAATCTATTTGACCTTATTTCTACCAGCAAATCACCTGTGCAAATAGAGGGGGGAAAAACTCTAGATCACCTTTACTCCACACACAGCTCTCCATTTGGCAAATCTGACCATAACTCTATCTTCCTGATTCCTGCTTACAAGCAAAAACTCAAACAGGAAGTACCAGTGACACGCTCAATTCGGAAGTGGTCCGATGAAGCGGATGCTAAGCTACAGGACTGTTTTGCTAGCACAGACTGGAATATGCTCCGGGATTCATCTGATAGCATTGAGGAGTTTAACACATCAGTCACCGGTTTCATTAACACGTGCAGCGACGACATCGTCCCCACAGTGACCGTACTTATATATCCCAACCAGAAGCCAAGGATTAAAGGTAAACATCTGCACTGAGCTAAAGGCTAGAGATGCCGCTTTCAAGGAAATAGACACTAACCCAGACGCTTATATGGAATCCTGCAATGCCCTCCGATGAACCATCAAACAGGAAAAGTGTTAATACAAGACTAAGATCGAATCCTGCTACACCTGCTCTGATACTCGTCGGATGTGGCATGGCTTGCAAACTGTCCCGGATTACAAAGTGAATCCTAGCCACGAACTGCCCAGTGACACGAACCTACGCTCGCATAGAGGCAAGCAACGCTGAACCATGCGCGAGAGCATCAGCTGTTCTGGAAGACTGTGTGATCACGCCCTCCATAGCTGATCTGATTAAGATCTTTAAACAGGTTGACATTCACAAGGTGGCACAGCCAGACGTATTACCAGGATGCATACTCAGGGCATGTGCTGACCAGCTGGCAAGTGTCTTCACCAACATTTTTAACCTCTCCCTGACCCAGTCTGTAATACCTACATGTTTCAAGCAGACCACCATAGTCCCTGTGCCCAAGAACGCCAAGGTAACCTGTCTAAATGACCCCTGATCACTTACATCTGTAGCCATGAAATGCTGGTCATGGCTTACATCAACTCTGTCATCCCAGACACCCTGGACCCACTCTAATTTGCATGCCGCCCCAACAGATCCACAGATAATGCAATCTCTATTGCACTCCAACTGGATCCTGGATTTCCTGACGGGCCGCCCCCAGAATGTGAGGGTAGGCAACAACACATCCATCATGCTGACCCCTGACACAGGGGCCCCTCAGGAGTGCGTGCTTAGTCCCATCCTGTTCACCCACAACTGCATGGCCACAAACAACACCATCATTCTTATTGACAATGACGGCCTAGGAACAGTGGGTTAACTGCCTTGTTCCGGGGCAGAACAACAGATTTTTACCTTGTCAGCTCGGGGATTCGATCTCTAACCTGCTGGCTACCTGCCCCCCCAATGATGACACGACGGTGGTAAGCCTGATCACTGACGACAAAGAGACAGCCTATAGGAAGGAGGTCAGAGACTTGGCAGTGTGGTACCGGGACAACAACCTCTCCCGCAACATCAGCAAGACAAAGGAGCTGATCGTGGTCTATGTGAAACGTAGGGCAGAGCATGCCCCCATTCACAACAATGGGTCTGTAGTGGAGCGGGTTGAGAGCTTCAAGTTCCTCGGTGTCCACCTCATTAAGGATCTATCATGGTCCAAACACATCAACACAGTTGTGAAGAGGGCATGACAACACCTCTTTCCATAGACTGTTCTCTCTGCTGCCGCATGGCAAGTGGTACCGATGCACAACCAACAGGACCCTGAACAGCTTCTACCCCCAAGCCATAACACTTTTAAACAAGACTGCTAAATAGCTAATCAAATGGCTACACGGACAACCTGCATTGACCCTTTTTTGCTCTAACTTTCTGCTCTGACTCTATGCACACACATACTTACACTGACACCCCAACACACACACACACACACACACACATCTCTGAAGCTAAGCAGACCAACCTTGTTGGTCCTTGGATGGTAGACCAGGTGCTGCTGGAAGTGGTGTTGGAGGGCCAGTAGGAGGCACTCTTTCCTCTGGTCTAAAACAATATCCAATGCCCCAGGGTAGAGATTAGGGACATTGCCCTGTGTAGGGTGCTGTCTTTTGGATGGGATGTTAAATGGGTGTCCTGACTCTCTGTGGCCACTTAAGATCTCAAGGCACTAAGAGAAGGGATGTTAACCCCAGTGTCCTGGCTAAATTCCATCATGGCCACCTTATCATCCCCAGCTTCCTCTTGGCTCATTAATCTCCCCTCCTCTTCCCTGTAACTATTCCCCAGGCCGTTGCTTTAAATGTGTCCTCAGTCAATTTCCCTGGTAAAATTAGGGTTAAATAAAACATTTATAAAACACATGTACACACACCTACACACATCACATACGCTGCTGCTACTGTCTATTATCTATCCTCTTGCCTAGTCACTTTACCCCTACCTATATGTATAGTACATACCTACCTCAATTACCTCATACCACTGCACATCGACTCTGTATTGGTACTCCCTTTATATAGCCATGTTACTTTTGCTCATTAGTTTTATTCCTTATTCACTGTGTATTTATTCCTCGTATCACTACTTCAATTTTTTATTTCATTTTTTATCTTATCTTTACTCTGCATGGTTCGGAAATGGACCCGTAATTAAGCATTTCACTGTTACTCTACACCTGTTGTCTACGAAGCACGTGACAAAAACATTTGATTTGATTTTATTACATCTATAAGATCAAACAGACCAAGAGGTTTCGAAGACCAAGAGGTCTACTTTTAAGTGATGATACTCTTTGTATGTTGACACATGTACATTTCTGGCCAACGACATCAGGCGAACGATGTATGGGATTAAACAAAGATTCATTATTCATTATCATTACTCTCAGTGATCAACGAAGGACTGTGGTAGGACTACTTACAATGGAGGCCATACGGATGGATTGGTGATAAGGTTCTATTCACCCCCTCCCCACTGAAGGTCAACACTGTAATTATCTTGAAGGACGACCCTAGATTTTGGCCAATAATTCCCCCCATAAATGCATTATTTATCTTGGCACCAAGAGTAGATCAGGATTCAAGCTTTAAAATTAGTTCTTAAGTAGCTAGACTTAGCGACACAACTCCGTGGCTGAGAGGGCGAGAATCACGTTTCTGTAATTCTACAGTGGTTTTAGTCGAATGTCTATTCATAAGCATTCCTCAAGAGGAAATATCTCAATTCACTCTCTCCAAAGTTGGATTAGAATGGCCACGAAGACAACATAGTTGTGGTGAAATGAAAGTAGGGAGCTGTGCAAAGATCTTGCGTCACGAGAGATGAATAAGGCTCTTAGGTATGTAACTCCTCATGTACCCCCCCCCCCCCCATCCCCCTGATTATGCTCCTAAACTCATTTTTTGTGATTATTATAAGGCACCTGCTGAGCATAAATACAAAGATCCAAATGACGGAGTCGGAACACATGTTCCTGGTTGTATAACCCCAGTCCCTACAGGAGCTTAGTTTTCTCGCCTTCATCTCATCAGTAGTCATTCTGTGACTCATTTGTTTCTCGACACATGGATGTTTCCCTCCAAAATAAGTAATATTCCTTGGGCGATTCTGACAAGGCACTAATCCATTTATGCATTCACAATGCTTTTGACTTGGGGCAGTGAGGATGCAGACAACCATAAGGGCACTTGGTTCTACATCCTGCTACTTACTGTATCTATAAATTAATCAACAGAGAAATCTAGGGATAAATAAATAGGTAACCCTCACTTTTTCAAGTTCATCTCCCTTTATCTTCCTATCTTAATGGCTGCATCCTTGCCCATCTCAAGGCAAAGAGCAACGGACAGAACACTTAAAGTTTTTTATTTTAAATTCTAAATAATGAATGACCGGATTGGATTTGTGCTCATCCTATCGGCAGCACTCTCTGTGTCGTCTGGACTCCTAGAAACTGCATTAAAAAAGAGCGGACAACATTGCAGGCTCTCACTTTTTCTTAGGTCGCCTCTGGCTTTTTGAATAGATGCATATTTAATTTCCCTTCTGTTTTTTTTCCCATTCAGGTCAATGGTTATGGAAGTTGTTTGATCCAACAAGAAACAGTTACCACCCAAGGATTTTTTGTTTTGCCTTTTCAAACACACCTCTGTCAATCACCTCTGTTTGTTTTTTTGCTTGACATGGCTTCAGAGTCTTGCAAGGCTAAAGCCTGACAGTCATGTCTTCTATGTGTTCTATTTCAAGATAACACTGGAAATCAGAAATGCTGGAAATCAGAAATTATTTGTATTTGACAGAGGAAAAGCTTCAAGTCTAATACAACCTTGTTTTTTTGTGAACTTTAACCCCCCCCCCCCCCCCCCCCCGAACGCAACCTCCCCTGCCCTCCCCTCCCCTACAATGACCAACAACACCCCCCCGTACCACCCCTTTCTGTGGGCCTGAAAGCAAAGAAAAGTCTAAATGAATATATCTAATTGGCTTGTATTCAAGATTCAAGGTCCTATCATCATTAAGTATGCAAAACATTTTATATTTTAATTCATGCACTTAAAAATCTATTTTGTAACTTTGCCCCAGAAGCATCTAACTGCAGCGCACTCCCACATCATATGAAGGAATGTGCCTACCTGATTTAGGGGACATAGTGAACAGTTTGGGCCAGTTTCCTTGGTGTTAAATACAGTCTGTGAATAAAGTTCAAATGTATAAATTAATGGTTTGGATTACAGGATGCCAAGGTCATATTTATTCATATTCTGTTCCAATTAAAGGGTTGTTCAGATTCAATCTGTGAACAATACTTTTTTAATGGCTAGCTCAGAATATGAGCTTTCCAAAAGGTGTTTATATATTATTGAGATCAGTTATTTTGGGAGCCCATCATTGGATGGTTCAGTAGTTGAGTTTTCCGAGGGACTCCATACGCCAGCATAGAAAAAGGGAATTGTCTGGTAATGTGTACGTACTGTATCTTTCAAATCTTGGAATGTTCTCAAACCATTACTGTCCATGATATCGGTAAGGATACAGATTCCACATTTGAGCAATTAGGGGGATGCAAAAGGTCACCCTCCAGATCACAAGGCATTATTGTGAAATATTCGGGCATGGGCATGCCATTTTCATTCTATTGTCTTTCAATTTTGCGGCAAATAGTAATTGTGCAAGCAATAATAGGGCCAAAGCATAGTTTACATCGTTTAAGGGATATATCAGTGAATACCACCTCTTCCAAGGCAATAGGAGACACCATATTTCTCTCTATAGTAGGCCAGAGGGCAGAAGAATCTTATCTAAACCAATTTAGGATTGGGCGAAATGCTAGTGCCTGGAAATACAATTTAAAGTTTGGTACGGATAGTCATCTTACATCTGTCCCTCTTTGTAAATGTGCTAATTTTAAAACTTCATCTGGGATCATTTACCTTGCCATATATATTTTCAAACCGCACTATGATTTTTTTTTTGCCAATATCCAGAAGGGTGAGCCATGGGAAGCATTGAGGTACATAAATTCAGCCGTGGCAATATATTCATTTTGACAATAGATATTCTGCCGGTTAAAGAAACAGAGATATTATTTCATGAACTGAGGTAGGAATGAAATTATTTTAGCATTCTGTTAACATTTCTGGCAATGGTTTAATCTAAGGAAGGAACCTTAGCTACTACCAAATATTTATAATGGGAAAGGATTGGAGATGGGGTCCTCCATTGGGTCTAGAGAGGCATTAGGGCTGATTTGGTAAGATTCATTTATCAGAATTGATCTATGATCTTCATTGCGTTTGAGAGCGATTGGGATACAGTTGAAGTCGGAAGTTTACATACACCTTAGCCAAATACATTTAAACTCAGTTTTTCACAATTCCTGACATTTAATCCTAGTTAAAATCCCTGTCTTAGGTCAGTTATGATCACCACTTTATTTTAAGAATGTGAAATGTCAGAATAATAGTAAGGAGAATGGTTTATTTCTGTCAGATGTGTGCGTACTGGTAGTGAAGTCAGGTGCAGGAGAGCAGAGATTTGTGAACAGGCGCACACTTTATTTAGGCAAAAGTGCAAAACGTGTAAAACAGTCACAAGAATTATGTTTAATAATAAACCTCTTCATGAAAATAACACGAAAAAAGCAAGCCAGTCTGGCTCATCAACAATACACACGTAACACAAACAATCTTGCACAAAGACATGATTGGTAACAGAGGAATAAATACATGTAGATTGATTGGGGAATGAAAACCAGGTGTGCAGGGAACAAGACAAAACAAGTGGATACATGAAAAATGGAGCGGCGATGGCTAGAAAGCCGGTGACGTCGACCGCCAAACGCCTCCCAAACAACGAGAGGAGCTGACTTCGGCGGAAGTCGTGATAATTTCAGCAATGATTTTTTTTCATCACATTCCCAGTGGGTCAGAAGTTTACATACACTCAATTAGTATTTGGTAGCATTAACTTGGGTAAAACGTTTCGGTTAGCCTTCCACAAGCTTCCCACAATAAGTTGGGTGAATTTTGGCCCATTCATCTTGACAGAACTGGTGTAACTGAGTCAGGTTTGAAGGCCTCCTTTCTCACACACGCTTTTTTTAGTTCTGCCCACACATTTTCTATAGGGTTGAGGTCAGGACTTTGTGATTGCCGCTTCAATACCTTGACTTTGTTGTCCTTAAGCCATTTTGCACAACATTTGAAGTATGCTTGGGGTCATTGTCCATTTGGAAGACCCATTTTCGACCAAGCTTCAGCTTCCTGACGTCTTTAGATGTTGCTTCAATATATCCACATAATTTTCCATCCTCATGATGACATGTATTTTGTGAAGTACACCAGTCCCTCTTGCAGCAAAACAGCCCCACAACATGATGCTGCCACGGTTGGGATGGTGTTCTTCGGCTTGCAAGCGGTCCCTTTCTCCTCCAAACATACCGATGGTCATTATGGCCAAACAGTTCTATTTTTGTTTCATCAGACCAGAAGAGATTTCTCCAAAAAGTATGATCTTTGGCCCCGTGTGCAGTTGCAAACCGTAGTCTGGCTTTTTTTTGGGCGGTTTTGGAGAAGTGGCTTCTTCCTTGCTGAACGGCCTTTCAGGTTATGTCGATGTAGAACTCGTTTTACTGTGGATATAGATACTTTTGTACCTGTTTCCTCCAACATCTTCACAAGGTCCTTTGCTGTTGTTCTGGGATTGATTTGCACTTTTCGCACCAAAGTATGTTCATCTCTAGGAGACAGAACGCGTCTCCTTCCTGAGCGGTATGATGGCTGCGTGGTCCCATGGTGTTTATACTTGCGTGCTATTGTTTGTACAGATGAACGTGGTACCTTCAGGCGTTTGGAAATTGCTCCCAAGGATGAACCAGATTTGTGGAGGTCTACAATACTTTTTCTGTGGTCTTGGCTGATTTGTTTTGATTTTCCCATGATGTCAAGCAAATAGGCACTGCGTTTGAAGGTAGGCCTTGAAATACATCCACAGGTACACCTCCAATTGACTCAAATGATGTCAATTAGCCTATCAGAAGCTTTGAAAGCCATGACATCATTTTCTGGAATTTTCCAAGCTGTTTAAAGGCACAGCTATCTTAGTGTATGTAAACATCTGACACACTGGAATCGTGATACAGTGAATTATAAGTGAAATAATTTGTCTGTAAACAATTGTTGTAAAAATTACTTGTGTCATGCACAAAGTAGATGACCTAACCGACTTGCCAAAACTGTAGTTTGTTAACAAGATATTTGTGGAGTGGTTGAAAAACAAGTTTTAATGACTCCAACCTAAGTGAATGTAAACTTCCGACTTCAACTGTACGTTGTCTAGATACAGTAAAATATTGTCTGCATATAATGGGGCTCCCGAGTAGCGCAGTGGTCTAAGGCACTGCATCTCAGTGCTAGAGGTGTCACTACAGACCTTGGTTTGATTCTAGGCTGTACCAGCCATGATTGGGAGTCCCATAGGGCTGCACACCATTGGCCCAGCGTCGTTGGGGTTTGGCCGGGCTAGGCCGTTATTGTAAATAAGACTTTGTTCTTACCTGACTTGTCTAGTTAAATGATATATATTTTTGATGAAGTGATCAGTCGATTTTAGGAAATTTGGTGTTATTTCCTTCGTTTGACGAATTGCCTGGGCCAGAGGTTCCGTGGATAATAAGAATAGCAAAGTCAAAATTGGGACCGCTTCTAGTGATTCTGAATGGAGCTGAGCAGATATAGTTTTTTAAAACTATGGCTGAGGGATTGGCATATAGTATTTCAATCATATTAACGAAATGGGATCCAATTCCCATATGTTACAAGACAGACCAGAGATATGACCATTCTAGTCTACCAAAAGCTTTCTCTGCATCGAGAGATATGCAGCCCAATGAGCTGTTGTGTCTGATGAAGCATCTAAGATACGTAATAGTCAACAGAGGTTATCTGAGGATAAGAGCTTTTTAACAAACCTGCTTTGGCCTGTGTGGACCAATTTGGGTAAGTAAGTTTTAAGACGGGACGACAGTATGTTAGAAAACTGTTTAATATCTGTGTTTATCAAAGATAAGGGGAGATAGTGAGAACACTGGTTGGCATACTTACCTTTATTGAATAAAAGCCAAATTAGTGCTGTATTCACATCTCTCCCAAATGTTATTTTGTGAATGGCTGTGTTAATAATTTTGAGTAATAGTGGACCTAATTGATTCAGAATTTATACCGTTCCATCCAGGTGTTTTGCCTTTATTTATGCTATCCAATGTCCATTTGAGTTCATTAAGAGCGATTTAGGCTCCCAGCGAGGTGGCTTCCTCTTTTGAGGGTTCTTAATTATTTTTTAGAAAGGACTGGTTTGGATTTACAATCAGAGGTGTACAGTTCTTTACAGAAACGGGAGAATCTTTGATTAATTTGGGTTCTGATGGTAAATTCCCCCGTTTCAGATTCAATAGTTGCTGTTACTAAGATTCTAAAGAACACACCGACTCAGACGCAAAAAAACACAACATGTGACATGTAGCATGCTCTTGTGTTCTTTTGACACACCATTAACAAGCTGTTATAATAGAACAAACACAACCCATCCTCAAATGAACTAATTCCACATCATAATATGAACACATTACTGGGACATGTGTTTCTGTCCCCTTCGACCAGAAAACCAGCGGTCAAAAAGCCAAAAATAAAAACTGTACCAAAACTCCCCAAGATATCGTATGTCACCAAACACACACTGTGGCTAGCTGCCACCAGCAAGACAACTTAATGTTATGTGAATTAACACTGGGAGTAGTGTTAGGAGTTGACAATTAGTCAAGCATGGCACACTCTGACAAATAGGACCATTTACTGACATGGAATGAGGGATGCATTCTAATATGGACACACTGAGAGAAAAGCATGGGCCCCTATTGACTGATCAGGCCAAAGAGATTAATGGGATGGAAAGTTCAATCCTGGTTGAGTGAACGTGCAGTTGGATTGCACAAACAGCACCTTTACACACCCAATTGTGTGCTTTGGTCTAGAACAGGGGACTAATGCTCACTTGCAGTCAATCGATTGGCTGAGCACGCTTGGATAGGTTTAGCTTGTTGTGCCGACAGCAGTACTTTCCTGTTGAATACTTAGTTATCTCCCAAGACAACCTGTTTCGGTTCAGGCTTCACTTGTGAGCTACATCGAGAGGAACCCGAAGGCCTATGTGATGGAGTCATTTACATGGAAGGGCAACATCACATTTTTTTTTGTAACTTTTTGAGGCTGCTTTAAATGGCGGCAAAAGCTTTTGCGCCTTAAATCATCACTTATTAAACATTTTCATTAGTTGTTTAATCAACACTAACAAGCACAATACATCGTCGCAATTTTGCAATTACTGCAATGTAGGTTGTGATGAGATGGACTTCAAAACACCTTTTTCAGAGTGTAAGCTTTGGTGCCAATACAACTTTTCAGAAACTTCATAGGCTACAACTTTGTACAACATCGGTACTATTGGAAAATGTTGAGCGACAACCTTGCAACAACCCTCTGATCATCTCCATTGTGAAGCCGTGACTACCTATTGGATGCATTCCTAGCAAGGTTGTGTTGGCAGAGAAACGACATTCAAATATTTGGGAATCTTTCTCCCACAAAGAAGTATAGGCCTATCCAAGTCACTGAGGATTTGGACAGATGCATCACTCTATTTGAAATGAAGGTACGGTAGCAAAAGGTTTAAGCGTGTGTGTGTTTTTTTTTTATTGTTCCAAAAAATGTCATGAGGCATCTATATTGAACCATGTTTTAACAGTTGGGCGTCACTCAGCTCCGAGCAAGTCTGTGCCTACATATGCTTTTAGTAACAATGGGAGACCACTGGCACTGCGTTTAGCCTACCATTTTGTGTAATCAAAGCAATTACGTCTTGATCCTAGAGCTTTTAAAAATAGAAATTCACTATAATTGTCAATTTTTTTCCCCCAGTCAGTATTTAATTGTATAGATTGACAATTACATACCGCAGGTAAACCCACGCTCAACATGAATTCATTCATATGTGTCTCTAAAAGTATGTACAGTATTTCTCCATCTTCCCTACATCTCCTTTCCATATTGTGGGACTCAATATTGTACAAAAGTACATTTGTTTTGGTAAATACATTTTTCTGTCCCCTCGTTCAGAACACAATAGAATGAACTTTGCAATAGGTTCACTGAGGAAATAGTCCACTGTCGAGAGATGCTAACTAAGATTACAAATCATGTCCGACTAATTGAAAATAACATTTGGTTTAAAGTATCACTCTGTCTTAAACAAGCCATACAAAGCTGGTTACAATTTCAGTTTTATCTTCCAGAAAAGATATAACAAATATTACAACAAATGTTATGGTTAAACTCAAATATACTGATGAATGAAAAAACATTGTTTATGGAAAAATGGTTTAAAAATGGTGTTATACTTATTAATGACATTATGAATGGAAGGAGTTATGTCACATATGCAGCTATCGGAAATATACGGGAATATCTGCTCAATCCTAATTTACAGCCAACTAATTGCAGCACTACCACAAAAGTGGAGGAGGCAAGTGGAAAAGGGAGAAGGTAGGGAACTTGTTTGCCCGCCATATATTTAAGATACAAATTGGCTGAAAGGAACTGGCATAAATAGAACAATATACCAGTTTCATTTGAGAACAAAAATGTTGACAGCTGTGCCATACAGGTTCAAAATAAATGGGAAGATATTTTCAATATACCAATTCCATGGCACATGGTTTATGAACTGGCACAAAAAACGACACTTGATTCAACACTTAGTTTTTCCAATTTAAATGATTATATAAAATTCTTGCCACCAACAGAGTGCTATATACATGTAGTTTCCCCCTGTAGTCATATGCCCTGCAATGCAGTGATGTAAGAATAGAGCCAACAACCTTCTTGTGATTTCTGAGCAGGGGGGTCCTTTCTTTAGTATTTATTCATTAATTATTCATGTTAAAGTCTTTCTCAATACAAAAATGACACAAGTGATTAGTGATGACACACTGGCGAGAACTAATCAGGCTTCTCTCTTCTGCCTAAAACACTCTTATCAGGTTTTAATTAAGCCTATGTGGAGGAATGAATTACAATTGTTCGGGATTGAAAGGGAGCAGGTTAAATGACACCGGCCTGCCACCGTGAATATATTACTCTTTGTTTCCATGACAGCAGGTATGCTAGTAAAAATACACAGTCTTTCCTGCTAGCGCTAATGTTAATGCTTTTCTCGAGTGCAGACACCTTTCCGGTTTTACCCACTTTCTACGTAGGCCGCTTCTCCATAGACCGTGGTGCAACTTTCAAGGAACTAATCCAAGCGGGGTGACTTGTGGCGAGCGAGTCGTGTTGTGCGTCGTGTCATGTAAAGTTTTTTTTGCGTTGTTTAGTGTGCTGTTGATTTAGACTTGCATCATCTTGTTCTCGCACGTGCGTCTTCTGGGGAATCTTAACTCACCACGGTGAGATGAGCTGAGATGATCTGAGAGCTTCCAAACTGTTGTTTACTACACTCCCGACTTTCCCCAAGGACTCAGAGCCGCTGTTACGAAAACATCACATGGGCCGGGTCTTGCATCCTGGGTTTATGGAACAAATGGAGACGGCAAATGGGATATTGTTGGGGAAAAAGCATGCATTGTATATCTGAGAGAGTGCTGTAAATAGCATGCTTTGGGGGCATGCTTATGAATGTGAATGGGAGCGAGTCAGTTAGATTCAGCTTTGTAATGGGTTTGAAGGCTTCAGATTCAGAAAGGCATCGCAAAGAGAGTAAGGTGGAGCATACCGAAGAGGTAAATGCTTCTGGTAGCCACAAGGCACTAGATATTTATGTATTATAATGATTTAGCAAAGTATGATGCAACGGGTGGTGCACATGGACATAATTGAGTTTTCCATCCTAAATGCTTTCATGTTTGAACCACTGCAATGTCATTCTGGTTATGTCTTTTGAGTCCATGTAACTCTTCAGAGTTATACACGACATGCATCTCATTATGAATACGTAGAAGGGCGTTGCCCTTCAAAACTATGTACACTGGGGTCAACATATGTTCAAATCAACTTTTATTTTATTTGTCACATGCTTCATAAAACAACAGGTGAAATGCTTACTAGACCATCAGACTGAGCACATGGGCTGAATATATCTGACACTCACTGTATCCCAGTGAGCATGACTTATTTTTCCCTGGTTAACAGTCATTTCCACTGTTGTTGTTGCCTTCAAATCAAGACAGTTCCCTGTGAACTATCCATGCATTTTGGATGCAGCAGAACATCTACGCAACTCTATCTGTCCATCCGTCTTTCTGAAAATCGTCCTCATTGCTGTACAATACAGTTATGAATAATGAATGAACATTTTCCAAGTGAACATTCCAAAGAAAATAGTTTTTTCATCGGATAAAGCCAGCAACAATTACAAATGCAGAAACGCTAACTAGCGCCCAGAATCGGATACTCCCTCCCTCCCGCCGCACGCCTCTCACTTTGAAACGGCTAGTCATCAATAAACAAATCATTGCACAGAATTATTCATTTGTCTTTGATGTCACTGGATCACCCAGAGACTGGGTGTGCATACCAATAACCAACTCCCTCTGCCCTTCTATGACCCCCGTCAGTGGCGTTTGGGCACCTTACTGTGCAACACAAAGTCACATTGAATAATCATTATGCCACCCCACCGAGGGGGATAAATAAATCACAGCGAACCATGGCCATTGATTGGCTTGAATCAGGCCACAATGTAGACACTTGTATCGTTTAAATCCTCCCTGACAGATAGGGGATAATACACCCACGGGGAGTCGCTACCAGGGTGACGAAGCCTCTTTACGAGTGGTTTGTTTGTTACTGTATTCAGGTTCCCTGCCAACGGATTCCCTCGTTGACCAATGAGAGTAGAGTGTTTTTATTTCCCTCTATAGCGGGGTTTGTTTATTAGAACACCGTGTGCACCTTGTGGGGCAGATGCATTGGTAATTGTAAAGAAGGCATCTGAGGCACTGAAACATCGTACCATTAGGATGCACCACTCCTTATTCAATGGCCAATACTAAAGCTCAAAGATGATTACAGAGAAGAGTATGGTAGCCCCTTGTTTATACTTTGATCCTAATGTATATATTCATGTTATATAGCTCACTACAGCAGTGGATTGTCCGATAAATATAAACATTTCAAAATAGTGGTGGATTTGTGAAAAGTAGGACTGCGCTCAATACATTGTGTATACACATTTTTCTTCGTACTTTATTCACAATGCTTTTAGCTTACGTAGTGAAATGGTGCCCTGATAATTATTGAGGTAGACAACCAAAAAGCAACATAAATAGACCTAGAGCAGATAAATTATGCTTATTGAGTGAATCTTCCCATCATTTCAGTGGCCATCATTAGTCCCAGTGGGATTGTTTTTCCAGCTTTGGTGGCCATGTTCTTATTCCCCTTGAGCAGTGCTAATTATACTGTGATATTTGGGGGTCCCTATTAATTTCATGATGATTTCATCTGACTGTCAAACAAATCACTCCAAAAAGTAGGCTACTTACGTACATTCGTCAACACCAAAATGATTCCAGCATCCAAAAAGTGCACTGTGAAGTGTGAAACCGCCATTTGATTAATGGAAGGAGATTTCTGTTACAAAACACCAAAAAGTGTAATTACATTCAGCGATTGTCATTAGGCCTACACTCTTGTAGCCTGAATTAGCCTAAGTGATGCATCTTGCTGACAAATTAACCTTTTTTTGTAAAAAGAAAAGTCAAGAACACCTGAAACAGAGCTGTGTCCGTCCCGAGCTCATCGGTGCGGGAAACTGAGTGCCCAGCTGAAACAATGTTTCTTGCGAAAGCTTAAGCCAGACAGAGAAACAAATAAGGAAAAGTAATTTGCACACTGCCCTTGAGAGTGATTCCAAAGGGCAATGGAACTGGTGGATAGGGGACCTAAGAGAGAGCAACCTTCCGTTTGAGACCCAACACATTTGGTACGGATGAGAGGTTACCGTGCTTCTTGCCCTGTCAAGAATACTCACTGGTGTGAAGGTTGACTTGTTAAACACACGATAACTCACTGCCTGAAAAGTAGTACAAAATAATATAAAACACACATTTTTGCCTCAATGCGAGATTTACTTAAACCTAGACAGTTACTACAAGTAAACTTCAAAAGCTTTTCAAACTCTGACTATCATCTTATTACCTTTCTAGTATCTGATGTTAATGTTTTTACATTCTTGTATAACCTGCCATGGGATCTTAATTTGATCACCCTGTTGTTGCAGGAAATGCAAACTTGTAGTGTAATCAAGGTTTAAAAGGCTTCTAACGTTTGAAGTTTCCATTTAAAAATGTCAGACTTGATTTGCCCTCACTAAAAATCTATCAACCCCTACAACAAAAATGTATATGAATTATAATCCACACAATAATTCAAATTTCCTGTTGTTGCATGATTATTTTTATTCTGTGAGAAACAGGTCAAATTAAGATCCCACAGCTGTACTTTAAGCCAACTTTCAAACTCTAACATACTATCGTCCTATTAATCTTATTATTTTCTGATTTTAAACATTTCTTTATTTGTGTTTTCCTTGCAGGGTTTATGGGCCATAACAAGGGCTTCCAGAGTCCTTGTGAGCACAAGTACTGTGGCCTTGGGCGTCACTGCGTGGTCAACCATGAGAGTGGTAAAGGGGAGTGCAACTGTCTGGACCGCTGTAAACCACACTACAAACCGGTGTGTGGCTCGGACGGCAAGTTGTATCAGAACCACTGTGAGCTCCACCGTGCCTCCTGTCTGGGTGCACAGAGAATTACTATCATGCACAGCGAGGAATGCTTCTACAAAGGTAAGAATTACATCTCATAACTTCATAAAATGTCTGTCATGGAATGTGCAAGATCATATTATGGGGTCAAAGCCACATTGTTCAGAGATCTTCTGTGGTGTATGTTCCCTTTATGCAGGAGCAAAGTAGTTACAGGAGATTCGTTTTATCTTCTTTATGCACTATACTCTTTGAAAAAAGGGTTCTTTGGCTGTCCCCATAGGATAACCCTTTTTTGGTTCCAGGTGAACCTTTTTGGGTTCCATGTAAAACCCTCTGTAGAAATGGTTCTACCTGCAACTAAGAAGGAAAAAGGGTTCTTCAAAGGGTCCGCCTTTAAAACTTCTTCAGGATCGGATGAGCAAACGTAGGCTAATGCGATTAGCATGAGGTTGTAAGTAACAGTAACATTTCCCAGGACATAGACACATCTGATATTGGCAGAAAGCTTCAATTATTGTTAATCGAGCTGCACTGTCCAATTTACAGTAGCTGTTACAGTGAAAGAAAACCATATTATTGTTTGAGGAGAGTGCACAATTTTGAACATGAAACGTTATTAATAAACAAATTAGGCACATTTGGGCAGTCTTTTATACAACATTTTGAACATAAATGCAATTGTTCTTTGGATCAGTCTAAAACTTTCCACATCCACTGCTGCCATCTAGTGACCAACATCTAAATTGCACCTGGGCTGGAATAATACATTATGACCGTTCTCTTGCATTTCAAAGATTATGGTACAAACAAAATACAAAATAACTGTTGTTTTTCTCTTTGTATTGTCTTTTACCAGATCTATTGTGTTATATTTTCCTGCATTCCTTTCACATTTCCAAATACGTCAGTGTTTCCTTTCAAATGGTACCAAGAAAATTCATATCCCTGCTTCAGGGCCTGAGTTACAGGCAGTTTGATTTGGGTATGTCATTTTAGGCAAAAATTGAAGAAAAGGGGCGGATCCTTAAGAGGTTTTAAGGTTCTTGATAGCCCCTTTTCCTATAAGAGTCTAAATTAGAGCTTTGGAGAAGCCACCAGAAATCCTGCAGTTCTCAGTAATTCATATCTTACGCAGAATGTTTTTGCTGTTAGAAAAATGGTTTTGTACAGTGATGGAGCCATCTCTCACTTTATAAACCTGATACAACATACAGTAGCTACTTCTTGTACCCTGCTATCTCTATTAGTTTCTCAGTTGGTGCAGAGCATTGCTTGTTTTTATATCATGAGCAGGTGGTAATACTGTACACACCAATCCTTTGATTTCCCCAGAGAATTTTAGATGCTCTGGAACATTGATTGTACAAAGACACCAATTACTTTTCCTGTATGGTAAAAAATGGGCTTTTCATAGGTGTCGACCAGGGATACTCAAGTACTATTTGAGAAGGTCCAGTCACAAAATAATCCTAGGTGGCAAAGGTCCGGATGGACATTGTAATTTATCGGCTTAGTAACAAACCACCACCTCGCAACACATGCGACCTCAAAGCCCAACCGAGTATTAACCCCGTTCTGGGTCCGGATCTGGTCCGTGGTCCGCCAGTTGAGTATGTAGGGTGTATACCATGGGTTGGGTCTCAATAATATCTTTGTTTTTCCTGAAGTGTGCACTTGTTCACTACTTTACACAAATCGAAAAGCATCGGAGTGGTGTAGGCAAGGACTAGTGGGAGTTTCCACCTTCTTATACCAGTTATTTCCTTTCAAATCAGTGAAGGGAAGTAAACAAGTGCACACTTTGGGAGGAAGGCGAGATGATTGGTACACATGACAAAGCTATGTGATTTCTTATAATATTAGTGAGAGAAACATTGGTTTACCTGGATTTCTGGGAAAAAGAGTTTTAACGTGCCTTTCCTTTTGCTGGATGCACAATTGCATGGTACCATTGCAAGCAAACTGCTGCTAGTGAGTTGTCACGCCACATGATAAGCTACACAGGAGAATAGGAATACAGTGAATGTAAAACTCATGTTTCCCATTTTCCATCACAATTATTAGTTTGGAATTGGAAGAATAATATAATCAAAGATGGTTGTACATATTGCGGAACAAAAGAGCCCATCATAGAACTGCTTATAAAAACCCTCCGCAATGAAAGTATGATCACTTTCCTCCCATGCATGAGTCTGAGGCAAATTCAGCCAGGGTAGGGCCGTGTCTGCATGCATACGCAAAGGGTACCAATCCCTTTCATCCCAATCAGACAAAGACATTTGGATCAATGATCTGTCCCTGGTTGTCTGATGCTCTAATCAACTTCTCCATGTGTCCTGTCTGGTCAACCTTCAATCCTAGCCATCTGAAAATCAAGCCTCAATCAATGAGCATTCATAAGTGGGATTGTGATATTTGACCAACGTAGGCGGAATCAATACAAGATCAACATGAGCCAAATCAAAAAGACTCTCGGCCTGAAAATGGTTTCTTTCAGTCGCTCTTTGTCTGTGCCCAGAATTGTATTTTACAGTGACTGATTTGTAATCAATTTCTTATTCGATGTGAGCAGCATAGGCACTGCTCGTAGACCTGTTGGTCCTATTAGAGCCCTCTCCTCTTTAAAATATTCATGGCCCCTTAAAAGCTTTGTTTTTCTCTCTAGAAATAGACTGCAGTGTTACTGCACTTCTAGCCACTTCCCTCTATTCCATTAGTATTTTCCCTGATAGGGCAAAGCCCTAATGTTTACAACATTTGTCTTTCTTCCACATTAGTGCCCGCGTAGGTCTTGGCGGCAAGCAACTGCAGAGGATTTGTTCATTGCAGCGCATACAAAAGTCACAGTTAAAATGGTGGGAAATAGATAATTGAGGCAAATGTGTAGTGGGGCTTACTGCTAGAATCCAGACATAATTATAACGTGTTATGATTGGGGGTTATTAGTGGTGAAATGGAATGTGCCTAAATGTCATTTTATAAAACATGTCATTCACATATTTATAGACCACGCAGTCCCTGATTTCAATTTACCTTGAGTTAATGGGCATAAATACTTCCTTAGTGTAATGGTGATTTCCAATCATTTCAATATCACTATAAAAAAAAAATCCCTTTTGGTAGCGTCAATGTAAATGGGGACGAATTCAGGTTCAGCCATTTCTATAAAATGATGTATAAAACCTGATTACTATATGGAAAGGGTTCTACATTGAACCCAAAAGAGTTCTACCTGGAACCAAAAAGGGTTCTTCAAAGGGTTCTCCAATGTGACAACCGAAAAATCCTTTTAGGTTCTACATAGCACCTTTTTTTCGAAGAGTGCATGGACCGACCAAATCAGAGCATGTAGTTCTTGATATCCAACATGACCCCTACTGTCTTTACACCCTTGGCAAGGAAATTAACCAATTGAACTTTTTCGTACTTAAATCACAAGATCAGTATCTATGTTTCAATGAACTTGTCCAGTAATTTTTTTGTTGGCTTTAAATAAAAAAAAAATACAAAAGAGATGCCACAATTACCTGCTAGGGTGAGTTTCCATTTAACTATCTTGTTCCGATAACAGTTGGACATATTGACATCACAGAAACCTAGTGTTGAATAAAACAGTAGTGGTTGAAGTGTTTCCATCACCCATTTAGGCAAATTGCACATTAATAAATTGGTGACCGCCTGTATGCCTGCCCACCTATCTGTTTCATGTCTCAGCAAAAGCCCGCAAGGCAATAACTGACTAATATTTGCCATATTCTAATCATTTTCATGTGCCAACGTATCGCCACGGTTCGTGCCATGGTGATACTTGCACTCCTGTAGATCTGAAGTAATTGGATGGTGAAACTTGCATCAAACCAACCAGAAAAGCAAGGTGAAGCAATTCAAGCATTCTTGAAAGTCAGGACAATCCTTGTCCTGCAAAGAAACATTGTTTTTATAGTTGAAAAAATTCATTTTCCAAGCAGTAGGCAATCATCGGCAGTCATCATTTATTTGAAGAAAAAAAAACATTTCCATCATCATTTGACGCATGAAAGAAAAATCCACGCCTGTCGAACGGATAGAAATGATGTTGAACGGATAAAAATAATTCTCATATATCTTCCATTTCCATTACAGATGTCGCAAATAAAATATTTGTGACATTGTTATTGTTGTGTCTGGCAGACACGGACCATAGACCCAGTAGGCTCACACTAATGCCATGCTAATGTCACAGTAAGACAAGAAACAGACATCCAGGCCTCAAAAAGACTTAAGTGAAGTTGCAAATGCCAGATTAAGTTGATAGAGGGACAATTAGTACCAGGGGCTTGGGTTGCCTAGCAGCAATGATTGTTTTCAAATGTGAGAAGAAAAAAACCTGCTAGGGCTCTTTTGAGTTGGTCTCAGCTTAATTAGTACATGTGGAAATGGACAGCCTCTATCTGCACAGCACTCTCTCGCTCTTATCTCCTAGGAAGGACAGGATAAAAAATGACAGCCAATGCGTTGACTGAAGGTTCTCATTAGGCCTTTGGATAACACATGACCCCCGTCTACTCCCCCCCCCCCTCCCTCCCCTCCCTCCTCTGCTGCTCGGAAACCGAGTCGGGATTGGATTTGATTGAAATATGAGTGGAGAACAAAAGCTTGTCCAATCCAAGGGGGAAGTTTCGTGGATGGAAGCAGGGCAATCTCAGCAGCCGACAATTGACACCACCATAGACAATTAACAATGAGGTCCTGGCATTCCAGCCAAGTGCTCTCTGTGCTTCAGAAACACATTCATGTACCAGTAGGATGAGATGTTTAGTTTGTGTTGTTGTTTTCACGTGATAACCAATGATGTCACTCATCCAGAGCAAGAATTTTTGACTATTTGGATGTTGAGTAGTGATATAGCATATCCGTGTGATTTCAGTGTGCCTAGAAAGACAAAGACAAAGGTTTAAGATGAGCCTAGGATACCTTAAGGTAGGAGATGCTTAATTACAATACCCTAAGGAGTATTTGGGTTATGAATGTCTTGTATGCGACTAGGGAATGGAGTCAATCAAACATGCATTGCATTAACCTGCAACTGCAGAGAAAGTCCCATGTTTCCTGCGCGACACAGATGCACTACTTTAATAAAACCAAAATACTGTAAGTTGTTTGGTCTCGCCCATGTAAGGTTGTTTTATTAATCAAATGCTTTTGCATATGTCTATAGGGGGAAATGTGCAACATCTTCCGAGTCTCACCTTAATTGTGTATGTTTTCACACTGTTATTGAGTACTTTCTTTTATAAGATTTTCCCTCCAGGGAAATTAACAGTGAGTTAGTACTCGTGGTGCTCTCTGCGTTTATTTATATTCAAGAAATACAATTTCACGTCAACTATATGTATGCAGAGGAAGCAATTAAGGTTTCAGTGTTTCATCTCGCTTCAAAATCCAAAATGAAATGTTGTTTAGAAACAGAAATAGTCCGGCAAAAGTGGAATAGTTTGCGCCAACATCCAGTCAACTGTTCATGTTATCTGTTGCTAGGTTTGTGGTGATATGGACTGAGTTCTCTTTGGAAATATAGTGTCTCAATTATTTTTTTTTTTAAATGTTACTATCTCTCAACAAATTGTTTTGCTGAACTAACAAAAAATCTCTACCCGTCGAGCTCTTTAACATATTGGAAGTCATTTATCATACATAGTAAGTCTTCTTCTTTTTTTTATCATAGTACATAATCTCAAGTGCTGAATCTTTGTTTGAATATCCATATGTTTCATTCAGGAACCAAGTTTGATTCTTCTGATAGAAGACATCTGTTCCACTTTTGGAGGATCACTGATTTAAATGAGCATAAATGACTGGGCTTTCCTCTAAAAAGTATTTTTATGTTGTTGAGGGAGACATTTAATGTAACAATTCAAAGTCCATGAATACAAGAGACACATCGTGATTTCCTATGTGCAGTGAACGATAGATCACCTTTACAAAACAGGCAGCATCTTAATTTATAATCAGCGAATACGCGGAAAAAGAACATATTTTGTCAACCACAACCTACAGTGTTCCGATGGCCTTCACAGTGTGCCTCACAACAAAACCCTTCCCTGGTGGCCTGCCGTACGTCAGAAAAACATGTTTATGAAGCCATCATGGCATCTTTTCCCAGGAGACCTTCTATCTAAATGAGGTCTCTGTGCTTTTCAATTCTAGTGAGACGACAGTGGGATTTGCCTGCCTAAAACCTCAGAAGTAAGACCTCAGAAGCCCTGTGCGCACTTTCTTTTTTTAATGACTAGGCTTGGCACGGATGCAGCGACCTCCACGTGAGACACTGGGTGTGTCAGCCCCCCCCCCCCCCCCCCCCCCCCCCCCAACCCCATAAACCTGCATTGTTACCGGCAGAAAGGCTCCTCATTAAATCCTGACCTGTGTATCATTACGTTTTCAAAGGCTATGGGTGTAAATCAACCCCCAGGGTCTGTCTACATGCCAGTTTTGATGCAATTTACCTACAGTATGAATATGTATCTCAATGCTCCATTTTTAAATGTTTGTGTGGTTGCGCTACAGTGTTTAAAAGTGGCTAACAGTTCGATGCTAAAGAGCACTAACACTCCGAGTAGTCGAGGTTAAACGTTCCGGCTCAAATCCAGACAGATTATGAGGCTCATCTGCTGTATATCAAATGAATGATGCAGGATCAGTTTGGTGCATGTGTAACTAAGAACAGCACACACAGGCACATTTGAGAAAAGATAGAGATGCTAAAGTACCCTCTTGCCTTGAAATCATACAGCACAAGTATTTCTGTATGATGGTGTTACTCAAATTCTGCTTCAAAAAAGTCTGCCGCCAGTCAACCCTGCATTTGAAAAAAAAAACTCACACAAATGGAAAATGAAAATGTTTGCTTTTGGTTTTAAAATTATTAAGAAATGCAGTGAGTATTGGGACAGTGACACATTTTTAAAAAATTGTTATGGCTCTGTACTCAGCTTTATTTTGAGAGTATTTTCATCCATAACAGGTGGACCGTATAGAAATGACAGCACTTTCTGTAGTCCCCCCATTTTAGGAGCCAAAAGTGTTGGGACAAATTCACATCTTTAACCTTTATTAATTTATTTAACCTTTATTTTACTAGGCAAGTCAGTTAAAAACATCGTTTTTTTTTACAAGGACGGCCTACCCCGGCCAAACCCTCACAAATTGTGCACAGCCCTATGGGACTCCCGATCACAACCGGGATCGAACCAGGGTCTGTAGTGACGCCTCTAGCACTGTCATGCAGTGCCTTAGACCGCTGTGCCACTCGGGTGCCACTTATACTGTATGGTTATTAAAAAGTAAACTATTTGCTCCCATATTCATTTTAACAGACACTCTTATCCAGAGCGACTTAAAGTAAGTAGTGAGTGCATACATTTTCAAACCCACAACCCTGGCTTTGTAAGCGCCATGCTCTACCAACTGAGCCACTCGGGACCACGCAATGAACACATGCAACAAATACACGCAATGAATACATCAAGCTTGTGACTACAAATGTGTTAGATGCATTGGCTGTTTTTTTTTGGGTTGTGTTTCAGATAATTTTGTTATCGTTGTGAACAGAGTGCCCCATGATGGGGGTGAGGTTATGGTATGTCCAGACATAAGCTACAGACAATGAACACAATTGCATTTTACCAATGGAAATTTTCAACAGAAATACTGTGGCAAGATCCTGAGGCCCATTTCTTTTAACCTGTTTGGGATAGGGGGCAGCATTTTCACGTTTGGATGAAAAGCGTGCCCAGAGTAAACTGCCTGCTACTCAGTCTCAGTTGCTAATATATGCATATTATTTGGATATTTGGATGGAAAACAGTCTGAAGTTTCTAAAGCTGTTTAAATGATGTCTGTGAGTATAACAGAACTCATATGGCATGCGAAAACCTGAGAAAAATCCAACCAGGAAGTGGGAAATCTGAGGTTTGTAGTTTTTCAACTCTTGGCCTATCAAATACACATTGTCTACGGGGTCAAATTGCACTTCCTAAGGCTTCCACTATATGTCAACAGTCTTTAGAACCTTGTTTGATGCTTCTACTGTGAAGCATGCATTTCCTAAGGCTCATAAGGGCTGTTTGATGTCAGGTGTCTGGCAGAGTGCCATGAGCTCGTGACGCACGTTTATGTGAGAGTTAGCTTGAGTTCAATTGCATTTCTGAAGACAAAGGAATTCTCCGGTTGGAACATTATTGAAGATTTATGTTAAAAACATCCTAAAGATTGATTCTATACATCGTTTGACATGTTTCTACGGACTGTAACGGAACTTTTTGACTTTTCGTCTGCTCGTGCATCATGAATTTGGATTACTGGGCTGAACGTGCGGACATAAAGATGAACTTTATCGAAACAAATGAAACATTTATTGTGGAACTGGGATTCCTGGGAGTGCATTCTGATGAAGATCATTAAAGGTAAGTGAATATTTATAATGCTAATTATGACTTCTGTTGACTTCAACATGGCGGATATCTGTTTGGCTTGTTTTGGTCTCTGAGCACCGTACTCAGATTATTGCATGGTTTGCTTTTCCCGTAAAGTTTTTTAAAATCTGACACAGCGGTTGCATTAAGGAGAAGTATATCTTTAATTCTGTGAATAACAGTTGTACCTTTAATCAATGTTTATTATGAGTATTTCTGTAAATTGATGTGGCATTACTGAACGTAACGCGTCAATGTAAACTGAGATTTTTGGATATAAATATGCACTTTATCGAACAAAACATACATGTATTGTGTAACATGATGTCCTATGAGTGTCATCTGATGAAGATCATCAAAGGTTAGTGATTAACTTTATCTATATTTCTGCTTTTTGTGACTCCTCTTTTTGGCTGGAAAAATGGCTGTGTGTGTTTTTGTGACCTGGCTCTGACTTAACATAATCATATGTTGTGCTTTCGCTGTAAAGCCTTTTTGAAATCGTACACGATGGGTAGATTAACAAGAAGTTTATCTTTCATTTGCTGTATTGGACTTGTTAATGTATGAAAGTTACATATTTCCCCAAAATATTTTTGAATTTCGCGTGCTGCCTTTTCATTGGAATGTTGTCGAGGGGTGCCTAGCCATAAGAAGTTGTAAGGTATCTGTGACTAACAGGTAAATAAAGGATAAATAAAAATAAATAAATATAAGATGCACATCTATATACATTTATTTCAATTGACTGATTTTCTCATATGAACTGCAACTCATTAAAATCCTAGAAATTGTTGTGTTTATAGTTTTGTTCAGTATACATTCATGTGGATACTGCCATGATAATAGATAATCCCTAATGAATTGTGAATGATGATGATTGAGAAAGTTACGTACAAATATCATCCCCCCCAAAATACTAACCTCCCTTGTTATTGTAATGGTGAGAGCTAAGCATGTCTTGGGGGTATTATATTTGTGCAGTGCATTTCGGTTCTGAGAGGCCTGGGATTGAAGGAAAGTCAGTCAGTAATCACAGTGCCATATTAGTTTAGATGAACTTAGAATGAAGCTATGTCATGATTTGTAAAATACAAATAGTACCGAGGTTGTCAGATTTTTTACAAAAGGGGACATTTACACCCAAGGTTTATCAGCAATGAAATCAATCACTTTTAGTCACTCTCCGATGTACAGTTCATGATCTGAGCAGTTAGTATGTTTCAGCAAAGTCACAGGAACATCTATGAGGGAATTTATGCAGTGAGTAATGGAAGACCAGACATGGGGCTTTTAGTAGGTTCTGAATTGCTGTTAACAGGAGGAAGATCAGTAGTGTTGAAAAGTTGTAATTTCAGTCGTAAAGAGTATTCAGGTGAGCTTCCCAAACAGGGAAGCTTTTTTTTGCTGTGATAATAGATTTAAATAGTAACCTAGGTAACATCGAGGGACATGATCCCATTTCTACTACTGGGACTCTAAGATCAATATTCTGTGTGTTGGAATGGAGCTATCAAGTTCAGTATAGATTTTCTTGTCTTTTATTGCTCTTCATTTGGCTTTTTCTGAGATCAGAAACAGCGCATAATGATAGGAATATCACTGGATGGCATAGCCAGCCTTTCTTATTATGGCAAAATAAAGACAGATGCTGTAGGATGACGTTGCAGATTTATTGCATAGCTTTGGGGACAAGGAATGGCCCGTTTGTCAAAAATGTATATGCTAAGAGAAATTTGCATTCAAATGATCTCATTTTTCTTTGTCTAGTCCTCTGCAGTCACGTTCATGTACTAAAGACTGACCAACTACCTGTCGGTGTCGGACCTGGGTCATATGCATGTGTCCAGACTGTTATTCCATTGAGTTAAAGTCTAGGAATTAGCTTGGGGAGCTAATATGTTTCTTTAGGAGAATGCTTCTTTAGGTCTCAGTCAAGGTTAGCCATCATGTGACGGTGAGTTTAATCCACTTAACCACCTCCGCTACTCTGGCCTAGACATGCTAGTGGAGTGTAAGGTTGAGTCGACAATCCATCACTTTCCCAACCATAAAGCGATGCTAAGGGCCTTAGACATGCTCTTCCCCCTCAGTCCATGCCAAAGCCTGCCATACACTTCCAGGAAGAAGATTACCAGCTTTGACAGAGTCAGTACGATATCCCCCCTTTTTATATTCTTCAATTCATAGAAGTAAAAACTCACTGTCATGTGTTGCATCAAAAGTTGAAAAAAAATCAGCAATGTTCTTTGGAAGGTAGCCTACCCACAGACAATATAATAACTTAATTTAGGAACGGGGAAGAGGAGTGTTTCATAGGATGTGTTTTATTTTATTTGCCAGCCTTTTCTTTTGGAATGTAGTTAAAGTTGTGCAAACAAACAGTTTATGTAAGACTTGAACTTAAAATCAAATCAAATCAAAAAAGAATTGTGACATGCTTCGTGAACAACAGGTGGCAGCCCTTATGGCAGCCCTTATGGCTTGGGGGGTAAAAGTTGTTCAGGGTCCTGTTTCTTCCAGACTTGGCGCATCTGTACCGCTTGCTGTGCGATAGCAGAGAGAACAGTCTATGACTTGGGTGGCTGGAGTCTGACAGTTTTTAGGGCCTTCCTCTGAAACCGCCTGGTATAGAGATCCGGGATGGCAGGGAGCTCGGCCCCGGTTATGTACTGGGCCGTACGCACTACCCTCTGTATCGCCTTGCGGTCGGATGCCAAGCAGTTGACATACCAAGCGGTGATGCAGCCAGACAAGATGCTCTCAATGGTGCAGCTGTAGAACTTTTTTTGCCAAAACCTTTCAGCCTTCTGAGGGGGAAGAGCCATAGTCGTGCCCTATTCACGACTGTATCGGTGTGTGTGGGCCATGATAGATCCTCAGTGGACACAGAGGAAATTGACGCTCTCAACCCGCTCCACTATAGTCCGTCGATGTGAATGGGGTGGGGGGGGGGGGGGGGGGGGGGGGGGGGGGGGTGCTCGGCCCTTAAATATTTACTTCTTGTTAATCCAACTACGTTGTCAGATTTCAAAAAGACTTTACGATGAAAGCAAACTACGCGATTTATCTGAGAACATCACCCAGCAGACAAATCATTACAAACAGTAACCAGCCAAGTAGACGAGTAACAAAAGTCAGAAATAGTGATAAAATGAATCACTTACCTTTGATGATATTCATATGGTTACACTCACAAGACTCCCAGTTACCCAATAAATGTTTGTTTTGTTTGATAAAGTCCCTCTTTATATCCAAAAACCTCCGTTTTGTTAGCGCGTTTTGTTCAGTAATCCACTGTCTCAAACAACATCCGGTGAAATTGCAGAGCGTGAAACTCAACAAAACAGAAAATCTCATAATAAACATACATAAAATATATAAATGTTATACACCAGTTTAAAGATAAACTTCTTGTTAATCCAACCACTGTGTCATATTTCAAAAAGGCTTTACGGCGAAAGCAAACCATGCGATTATCTGAGAACAGCGCCCAGCAGACAAATCATTACAAACAGTTAGCAGCCAAGAAGAGGAATAACAAAAGTCAGAAATAGTGATAAAATTTGATGATTTCAAATGACTGCACTCCGAAGATTCCATGTTACACAATAAATGTTCATTTTGTTCGATAAAGTCCCTCTTTATATTCAAAAACCTCCGTTTTGTTGGTGTGTTTTGTTCAGTAATCCATTGAAAAAAAGCGCGATCACAACAGACAGACGAAAAATAAAAATAAAAACATAAGAGTTTGTAGAAACATGTCAAACAATGTTTAAAATCAATCCTCAGGTTGTTTTTGTCATCAATAATCAATTATATTTCAACCGGACAATAGCTTCGTCAATAGAAAAGGAGAAACAAGAAAGGCGCGCTCCCAGTCATGCGCTGGACTCATGTCTGGTATTTCCACTGTCCTCTCATTGAAAGTGGTGTTTCTCCCTCATTGTTCAGAGTAAAAGCCTGAACCAATGTCAAAGACTGGCCACATGTAGTGGAAGCCATAGGGATCGTGAACTGGGTCATAAGTCTTTGTATGGTGGATAGGCTTTCAATGGAAAAACAGGCATTTCAAAATAATAGCATTTCCTGGATGGATTTTCCTCAGGTTTCCGCCTGCCATATCAGTTCTGTTATACTCACAGACATCATTCTAAAAGTTCTGGAAACAGTTCTATCCACCTCTACCAATTACATATATATCATCGCTTCTGGACCTGAGTAGCAGGCAGTTTACTTTGGGCACGCTTTTCATCCAAAATTCCGAATGCTGCCCCCTACCCTAGTGAGGTTCAAGGTCTTACATCGGCTATGGAGAGAGTGATAACAGATTTGTCTTGAACAGCTGGTGGTCTCATTGTTGTGTTGTTGTGTTGAATTGAATTGAATGGATATTGGACTGGGGGGGGTTTGAGAATTTGAAAAGCACTCAAATATTTTATAGCAATGCTTAAAGTCCTTAACTAAGATGTTAGGTACAGTGCTACCCAAGCTCTACTGTTCATCCAGAAGTCTTCAAGTGGGTATTTCAGAGGACCGCTGCATCAGAGTGTACCCACGCGTTCACCACTTTAACCACAGGGCAATCACAGTTGTATTCCCATTGTGATGAAACATATTGCTAGATTGAGGTTGGGAAAAAAAATGTTTTACCCCTAGCTATTCAGAACTCTACACATCCACACATCGAGGTGCGAGGACTCAATCAACACATCACAGGGCCAAATAAAATCATAAAGCACACAGTCAGATGATTCAGTGCATTCCGTGTGAGATGAAAAGCAATAATGATGAACATTTCACTTCAGAGGTTCTGGCCTTGTTTACGCACCGTCTATCTCCTTCCATTTATGCTGTCCAGCAGGCCATCTAACCAGGCTAGGCCGCTCCCACGTTTAGGAACCACCTCACAGAAGCACGTCACATCAATTGTAAATGCACATTAAAAGCCTGGGCTGCATATACACCCGTGTGTCAATGCTGCTTATTGTACGTGCGAAGTGAAACATGACAGAAGCCCCGCTGGTTTCACTCTTAAGACAAACAAATAACCATTGTCTTTGATTGGTGCGTGTATTTACTGCAGGCTAAGCATCAAAGCCTGCCCTTATTCTTTTCATGTTCATTTTGTACCTAAAATGGGCAATTATTCCATCAAACATGCGTGCAGAAAGTTGGAGGGCAGACACAAAACAATAACATGCCAAATTTGCCATTTAGACTTCTATTGATGCTGTGGCCCTCTGATGTGCAGAATAATATGTTGACATAATGGAAATGTCATTATTTGATGTTCACTGAAAAATAATACTGAAACAGGTGATTTTTTTATGAATAATTTTGAAAGGCAGGGAAGGGTATTCATTTCATTTATGCTTTGCTGGTATGTATGTGGTAATTGACTAGAGAATGAAGGGCTACTGTACAGTAAGTATATCTGCGAAATGTCATTAACCAGAAAGTGTCGTGGAAAAATCATACTATTGGTACTTTTGATAAATATGTTTTGGTACAAAATGACATTGCTTTGCCAAACTAGGAACTAACACAATTGTCCAAATGTCCTTTTTATTTGTCCGTGGTGAGAATACCTGCAGAGCTATCCATCTTAACACATTTCCTTTGAAATACCTGAGGTATTCTCACGAATTTATCAGCTTCAATTGCAAAAATAGTTTCCAGTTCTCTGTTTCTCTCTTCCTCTATCCCCCTCCCACTCATTTTCTTGATTTTATCCTCACTGAACAATTTGGAGAAATAAACCAAACAATTGCTGCCAAGATTGCTTGAAGCTGTGTCTTGAGTTGAGTGAGAGAGGGAGAAAAGGAAAGAGAGAGACAGAATGGTGTGTCTGAGTGGAGTTTAGAGCGTTTGATTCTGCAGAAGTGTGTCGTAGTATAAAAACACAAACCTCAAACTATGTACAGTACATCTACCCCCAAGCTTGATGACACAGAGAAATGCATTTAATTTGTGGACACTGGCTACTTCCTCTACCAGGACATTTATCTCAAGGCACTGTAAAAGAAACTCTGATCGATATTGTATAGAGCGCAGCACAAGCCCTTTGATTTGCCACTGTAATCGCCCCCAATAAGAAAATCAACGTTGAGGAAAGAAAAAGAAAAGAAAAGTTGAAGATCCCTTTTAAATATCGAAAAATCAGGATCAAATACCATCTGATCCTGGATCTGTACCTAAGGGCCTCTCCTATGAGACTTTGGTCGAAGATCGCCCCCCCACCCCACCCTGAGTCCTCTATCAGTTTGAATGAGGGCCCCGCCAAGACTGTCTGTGCGAAAATGACTGAGCGGACTGCCAATACCGCAGATTACATCATATATCAAGGCCAGTCAGATTTCACACAAACCATCAGTAAGAGCAATGCACATTTTGGACACAGAATAAATATTGGCTGACCCATAAGCCCCAAGCCAATGTGTTACGTGTGTATACTCTTAAAGCCCTCGAGAGGGTGATGTCCAAGGTGAACAAGGATGTACCGCAACCAACTTGGACTTTGAATATTGATGAATTGGAACTGTTTCAAACATATTCATTCATACTGATCTTCTCTTCACGGTATTTAACACCACTTTTCAGTCACTGTTTGATACTCGTTGAACTCTCTATATAAACTCACAATTCCCCGGGGAACTGATATTTGTAACCCTTGATAGCCTTCATCTCGATCAATACGGAGCCACAAGAGAGTACTGTATAATCTTTATTTGACTCATGTCTGTAGTTCCCTGGTTGGGTTCAAAAGGTGATATGGTTGTTGGTGTGCTGTACTGTACTGTGCCCTGTCTGTGACCCTATTGGGGATTGATAGTAGCCTCATAGAAGATCTCTTCATAGGAGCTGTAATCCGATGTGTACTGCGAGCCATCAGAGGACAGAGAGGCTATGTTCACATCACATTTGTGTTTGAAAAATAAAGATTGTACAGTGTGTAAGAACCCTGGTATTTGTCTGGTTATCAGAAAATGTGTGCCCATGAATGTCTCTGTGTGTGCAAGAGTTTCTGTGGTCTGGGTGTTCCCTGACAGTTGCACAGTTAAAATAACTTAATTTGACCAGTCACTGTAGAAAACAGTGTGGGGGGGGGGGGGTTTGGGGGGCTTTCAATTAGGGTTATCCCACCTACCATCTTTCCAGTAGTCCGTATATAGATATGGTCCTCTGGTGCTGATTTGATCTGTATAACTGTGTTATAGCTCTAGATCTTCTTCCTGAGCCTTGAGGTTGGTTGTCCTCCATCATGTCAACATACCTCGCCACCAAAGGAGTTTAGCTGTACCTAATGAACAACAGGGGGATCAGCCTGTGCCTGTAAACGGAATCATACACAACACCACACTCTCTGCCCTCTCAAACACACACTGCCCTAGAGAGCTACAGCAGCCACGAGGCAGCACTTGGCGTTCTGAACTAGTTAAGACTGGCAGATCTAAAGGAAGGAATCCCTACTTCCTTTGCTGGGCTTGTTGTATGTGTGTTTGATAAATAATTTGAGTGGATCGATGCAGAGATGGCAATGTTGAAACATGCTGTCCATGGAGTATGGGGCAGTGGAGGATCCTCAGAGGAGGAAAGGGAGGATCATCCTCCTCAGGGAATTTATTAAAAATCTAAATAGTGAAAAATTCATGAATGTAGTTCTGTCCTTGAGCTGTTCTTATCTAATGATGTTCTGTATTATGTCATTCTGTATTATGTTTCATGTTTTGTGTGGACCCCGGGAAGAGTAGCTGCTGCTTTTGCAACAGCTAATGGGGATTCTAATAAAATACCAAATTATTATTTTGAACCTTTTTAGATAAAACTATAGTAAACAGTGGTGGGAAAAGTACCCAATTGTCATACTTGAGTAAAAGTAAAGATACCTTCATAGAAAATGACTCAAGTAAAAGTGAAAATCACCCAGTAAAATACTACTTTAGTAAAAGCATTTGGTTTAATATACTTAAATATAAAATTAAATGTAATTGCTCAAATAGTTTGTGCCTTGTGAGGATTAGGTGATGAGTGGCTAATCTGCCTTTGCCATCCATACTGTTAGCTAATGTTCAATCACTGGAAAAGAAATGGGACAAACTGAAAGCACGTACAGTATGCCCTACCAATGGGACATTAAAAACTGTAATATCTTACGTTTTACATAAGCTGGTGCACGATATCTAAGGAAGTATCGAGGTTTTGCTCGCCTGAGGTGATAAGCTGTAGACCACACTATCTGCCTAGAGAGTTTTCATCTGTATTTTTCATAGCTGTCTATATACCATCACACATCGATACTGGCACTATAACTGCACTCAATGAGCTGTATTCTGCCATAAGAAAACAGGAAAACGCTCATACAGAGGCGGCGCTCCTAGTGGCCGGGGACTTTAATGCAGGGAAACTTAAATCTGTTTTACCTCATTTTTATCAGCATGTTAAATGTGCAACCAGAGAGAAAAAAAACTCTAGACCACGTTTAATCCACACACAGAAACGCGTACAAACCTCTCCCTCACCCTCAATTTGGCAAATCTGACCATAATTCTGTCCTCCTGACTCCTGCTTACAAGCAAAAATGAAAGCAGAAGGCACCAGTGACTCGGAAAAAAGTGGTCAGATGAAGCAGATGCTAAACTACAGGACTGTTTTGCTATCACAGACTGGAATATATTCCGGGATTCTTCCGATGGCATGGAAGAGTACACCACATCCGTCACTGGATTCATCAATAAGTGTATCGATGATGTCATCCAGTGACTGTACGTACATACCCCAACCATAAGCCATGGATTATAGACAACATTTGCACTGAGCTAAAGGGTAGAGCTGCCGCTTTCAAGGAGCTTCAATGCCTTCACTGACATTTTCAACCTCTCCCTGTCTGAGTCTGTAATACCAACATGTTTCAAGCAGACCACCATAGTCCCTGTGCCCAAGGTAACCTGCCTAAATGACTACCGACCAATAGCACTCATGTCTGTAGCCATGAAATTCTTTGAAAGGCTGGTCATGGCTCGCATCAACCTCATTATCCCAGAAACCCTAGACCCACTCCAATTTGCATACCGCCCCAACAGATCCACAGATGATGCAATCTCTATTGCACTCCACTGCCCTTTCACACCTGGACAAAAGGAACACCTATGTGAGATTGTTATTCATTGGCTACTGCTCAGTGCCCTCAAAGCTCATTACTAGCTAAGGACCCTGGGACTAAACACCTCCCTCTGCAACTGGATCCTGGACATCCTGACAGACCTACCCTTACCCCCCAGCTGGTAAGGGTAGATAGCAATCCGCCAAGCCCTTCAGGGGTGGGTGCTCAGTCCCCTCCTGTACTCCCGGTTCACTCATGACTGCACGGCCAGGCACAACTCCAACACTATCATTAAGTTTGCCGATAACACAACAGTGGTAAGCCTGATCACCGACAATGATGAGACAGCCTATAGGGACGTCCGAGACCTGGCTATGTGGTGCAAGGATAACAACCTCTCCCTCAATGTGGTCATGACAAAGGAGATGATTGTGGACAACAGGAAAAGGAGGATCGACATGCCCCCATTCTCACCGACGGGGCTGTAGTGGAGCAGGTTGAGAGCTTGAAGTACCATGGCATCCACATCACCAACAAACTAACATTGTCCAAGAACACCACTAGTGTTGAATAGAGTACGACACTACCTATTCCCCCTCAGGAGACTGAAAAGATTTGGCATGGGTCCTCAGATCCTCAAAGGTTTTTACAGCTGCACCATTGAGAGCATCGTGATGGGTTGCATCACTGCCTGGTATGGCAACTGCTCAGCCTCTGACCGCAAGTCACTACAGAGGATAGTGTGTACGGTCCAGTCCATCATGGGGCCAAGCTTCCTGTCATCCAGCACCTTTATATGAGGCGGTGTCAGAGGAAGGCCTTAAAAATTGTCAAAGACTCCAGCCACCCTAGTCATAGACTGTTCTCTCTGCATGGCAAGCGGTACCGGAGCACCAAGTCTATGTCCAAGAGGTTTCTAAACAGCTTCTACCCCCAAGCCATAAGACTCCTGAACATCTAATCAAATGGCTACCCAGACTTTTTGCATTGCATATTACCTCAATTACCTCGACACCGGTGCCCCCTGCAAATTGACTCTGGCCGATACCCCCTGTAAATAGCCCCGCTATTGTTATTTACTGCTGCTCTTTGATTATTTGTTATTCTTATCTCTTACTTTTTTTTGTATTTTCTTTAAACTGCATTGCTGGTTAAGGGCTTGTAAAGTAAGCATTCCACTGTAAGGTTGAATTGAATTTGGCACATGTGACAAATAAAATTTGATTTTTGATTTGAATATACTTAAGTACAAAAGTAAAAGTATAAATTCATTCAAATTCATTATATTAAGCAAACCAAACAACGTCATTTTCTTGTTTTTGTTACGTACAGTGCGTTCGGAAAGTATTCAGACCCCATTTCTTTTGCCACATTTTGATACGAGAGAATGCCAAGAGTGAGCAAAGCTATCTTCAATGCAGAGGGTGGCCACTTTGAAGAATCTCAAATATAAAATATATATTCGATTTGTTTAACACTTTTTAGGTTAGTACATGGTTCCATGTGTTTTTTCATAGTTTTGATGTCTTCACTATTATTCTACAATGTAGAAACTAGTACAACCCTAGAATGAGTAGGTGTGTCCAAACTTTTGACTGGTACTGTATGTAAATGTGATATTTCAATTTGATATGTTCTATAAATTTGCAAGCATTCCTAAAAAAAATGTTTTTTTTCATTATGGGGTATTGTGTGTAGATTGATAAGGGGGGAAAAACAATTGAATCCATTTTAGAATAGGGCTGTGAAGTAACAAAATGTGGGAAAAGTCAAGTGTGACTGAATACTTTCTGAATGCACTGTATAGCCAGTGGCACACTGCAACAATCAGACATTATTTACAAATGAAGCATGTGTGTTTAGTGAGTCTGCCAGATCAGAGTATGACCATGGATGTTCTCTTGATAATTGTGTGAATTGCATTCATTCATTCAAAATGTAACGAGTACTTTTCAGTGTCAGGGAAAATGTATGGAGTGAAAAGTACATTATTTATTTTGGAATGTAGTGAAGTAAAACAAAAAGTTGTCAAAAATATAAATAGTAATGTAAAGTACACATACCCCAAAAACTATTAAGTAGTACTTTCAAGTATATTTACCTAAGTACTTTACACCACTAATACTAAATACATTCACATGTCACCAAAGAATTGATTAAAACACTGTTTTGCAATGGTCTACAGTAGGCTCAGAAGTTGGCTCAGAAGTTGGCTCAGAAGTTGGCTCAGAAGTTGGCTCAGAAGTTGGCTCAGAAGTTGGCTCAGAAGTTGGCTCAGAAGTTGAACAGTTTTGAACAAATTTATTTCTTCCAAAATTAAGGAGAAGCGAGAGAGAGAAAGAGAGAGAAAGATATATTTCGTAGTATATATTTTTTTCACTTTATCTTTCACTTACTTAGCTACCATGGAACGCAGCTAGCTAGTTTGGTCTTCTCAAACACCCAGCTCAATCAGAGAAGGACGCTATGTTAGCTAGCTGACTATGGTTATCCAACACTGGAAGTCAAGGTAAGCTTTTGGTTTTATTTAATTTATTGTCACTGGGGCCCACCGGTGTAACTCCTAAACTGCTCGCTGCTGACGGTACACTGTACTACATGATTCCAGTGGGTTTACTTACGTGTTAGTTCTAGTAGCTATGTTGACTTGACGTTAGCTAATATGGTGACAATGATGAAGGCTGTGTGTAGCAGGTAGCGGTCATGATATGAAGGTTTTGCTTGGAAATGTTTTTTTTTGCCTCGTCACAGACAGCTGATGTGTTGTGCACTGAAGTCCATAAGATAGATGCAAGAAGTAATTATATATACAATGAGCTGTTTGAATGTGGCTGCTATGAATGTGAACTGTGTTTGCTTGTGATCAGTGGTGTGTGTATTCATTGTGCCGATAAAAAAAAAATATATATCTTAAACAGAAGCAATCGCAACGAAACAGGGATAGACATACCTTAATTTGTCCAATAGAAACTCTCGTTTGCAACTGTTGGTCTAATGATTATACCGTAGATCAGCTGAATGCAGGCAAGAGTGTGCAACACGGTATTGAATATGACCTGTCTGTCACCTTGATTACTCATAATTCTCTCGACTTGTGCGTAGATCAGTTCACGTTGTAAACTTTCATTCATAGGCTAGGTTGTAGCAACCTCATGATGGGAACAGGTAAAATTTGAGTATCATGTAGTAGCCTAAACCTATCCATGTTACATTGAGCTTGGTGAATGGAGTATGAATGCCAGTCATGTAATCTGCTGTAATAGCGCAAAAAAAATAATATCCCCCTTTGTCTTAAACGACACGGACAGCCACTGGTATGGGGGTTATGATTAAAATGGGTTTGGTCTTCTAAATCATGGAATAACGATGGAATGTGAATGTATTTCAATAGCACCGATGAAAACATATTGTTTTCATAGAGATCCAATGGAATGTGAATCCCGCAGCGGATACATAATTGGAACAGTTTTCACTTTGCGAAGAAAAGGTGAGGGGACACTAAAATGCCTAAGAGCTGAGTTTAGCTAATTAGGGAGGGAGTGTATTGGCCATAGAATTAGGAATTAGAGTACTAACAATAATGTAATAGGATCTCTATGGTACTGGCTCTCTAAAGCTAGTTCTTAGAGAATGAGTAGATTCAAGACTCCTGGCAAATAATGATCTCCTCAAAGGTTGGGGTATGTGTGTGTGTGTGTGCACGAGCGTGCGCTCGTGTGAGTGTGTGCGTGTGCGTGAGTGTGTGCGTGTGCGTGTGCGTGTGTGATTGAAGATAAAGGAATGGAGAGGAACAGTGGGCCCAGCTCACAGGAGTGAGAAAAGCAAATTAGAGGTGCAACTGGGGGTACCAATACACACTGGGAGGTAGCGGTAAGGTGGTAAAGAGACAGAGACAGACAGAGACAGACAGAGACTGAGCGAAGAGAAGGGCTACAGACAGAATAAGAATATTTTTCACCTGGAGCTCAGTGAGGTATCAACTACACCGCTGTTATAGCTGGCAAAATCACAGGTTGCAATGGATCGTTTCATTTGATCTGGACTCTGATAGCTAGCTTGGTTGCTAGAATGAGAATGTTCTATGTCCAATTCGGTGTAGAATGTCTATAGGAATATACAGAGTCTAATTCAATGCATTGACTTGCATCTCAGAAAAACAGCAAATCGGTAGTGGGCTGGCTACGGCTGCGGTAATACAGTCCCCCGGCTCGGCAGAGCAGCTGTGGGGAGTTTGCGGCCCACTGCCCAGAGATCCATTTCGGATCCAGTCAGGTGTTACACCAATGACACCTCTAGTTGGTCTTTAAGATAGCAATCAGTGACCTTTGATTTGGGTAGCCGAGTTGTCACGCCGTGGTGATTTGATGTATGGTGGGGCGGAGGCAGTACCTGGCGGATAGGGGGGGAAACGGGGACGGGGACGGGGGGGGGGGGGGATGTGACACAAGCTATTCCGCTGAGCAGCCTCTTTCCTCTTTCTCTACATAAATAAAACAGCAATACTTTTTGAGCAGGGGACAGAGTTCAGCGGCATTCACCGTCCCTTTAACAGTGAACTGTGGTTTGGGGTGAAGTGGATGTTTAATCTACCCTTAATGAACTGTCTCATTGCAACTCTTCCCCGTACATACATCATATCCTGTTTACGCTTTGTAATAATGGCTGACAGATCTATATGAGGGTTGCAAAAGCCCCTTGGCTAGAATTTAAAGTGATATTCTCCAAAACAATGGTAAAAAGGGATCATGTCAGTTTGGATTCAAGGCTACAAAGGCTCAATCCTCAAGGGCCATAGTACTGCTGACTTTTATGTCCCTCTAGCCTGATCTGTTTATGTTTCTAATTTAGACATAGGTTTCACACATTTGGTTACCCGTGTATTATACAGTGTCTTAAAGGCAAAGGATGAAAACCAACGTACATGACGGACCTTGAGGACCAGGACCCATATTCATAACACGTCCTAGAGTAGAAGTGCTGCTCTAGAATCAGTTTCACGTCTTTTATCATTATGAATGGACCTGGTCCTAAATGAGCACTGAATTGTTTACTGTACAAATTGACTTTGAAAATGTTTCTTTCTGTGTACAAAATGTGTAGCAGAAATATGCTAAAGAGGCATGTAAAAAAGCAGGGTACACTGTAATCCATGGATCGTTGTTATCGATCCCATGCGATTACAATGCGTAATGTGTAACTCTGTATGTAATATTGTTAAGTCAGGTTGTGGGGAAGTAATGACAAATTATTGCAATGCTTTGCCACTTGATTTAAAATATAAACGCAATATGTAAAGTGTTGGTCCCATTTTTAATGAGCTGAAATAAAAGACCCCAGACATTTCCATATGCACGAAAAACGTATTTCTGTAAAATGTTGTGCACAAATTTGTTTACATCCCTGTAAGTGAGCATTTCTCCTTTTCCAATTGACAGGTGTGGCATATCAAAAATCTGATTAAACAGCATGGCCATTACACAGGTGCACCTTGTGCTGGGGACAAGAAAAGGCCACTCTAAAATGTGCAGTTTTGTCACACAACACACTACCAAAGATGTGGCTTCCGGCTTCTTCACCTGCGGGATTGTCTGAGGGGAGGGGGGGTAAGGCAGGTTTCTGTCTCTAATAAAGAACTTTGTGTGGAAAAACTCATTCTAATTGTCTGGGCCTGGCTCCCCAGTGAGTGGACTTATGCCCTCCCAGACCTCCATGTCCCTGCCCATTCATGTGAAATTCAACGATTAGGGCCCAATGACTTTATTTCAATTGACTGATTTCCATCTATGAACTGTGACTCAGTAAAATATTTGAAATTGTTGCATATTACATTTATATTTTTGTTCAGTATAGTTGATGTATTGACAACTCAAACATGTCAATTGGAATAACATGAATAAACGTATTAGTTTCAAATCAAATAAGCAAGAGACTAAAGCCGTGAATGGACCGTCAAATGATGATCTATCATATATTCTCCAGAGAGCTGTACAGCATTAGTTTAAAAATGATTTAATTTGAATTGATTGATCTTAACCGCTCGCAGATAAAAATGACATTGCGTCTCTTCTCCATCTTATCGTTTTCACTGGGACCCTCTTTTTATCTATCATTGCGGGAATGAAAAACAAGAATGACTTGACAGAACAAAGAAAAATGAATTCCTTCAGATTCGCCATGCAGCAAAGCCATTGCACAAGGCATGATTCCATGATTCAGCATTAGGACCACGACTGTTGTGAACAATTACTCTGTTTGATTGCTATATTCTACTCTGCTGTCAACAGTAATACCTCTGTGGCGTGGGGCTCTCGTGATGGATCCAAATCGTATCCTTCAACCCCTTCTGGCCAATATGCGTGCGTCTGCTCGCCCATATATTCTCATCCTCGAATGGGGAGCTGACCTGCAAATTATTTCACCAGTCCATTACAATTAATAACACGCTTTCGTGCTTAGCGAGCCACTTAGCGTCACACCCGCCTGACGTGACCAGAATATTCTTTTTTTTTTAAACAATGTCTGAATGGGAGTCCGTGGCGGCGGTGGAGAAAAAAAAATCCCCATCAGAATGGCCAGTCAGCCATGGCGACGGCTTTTACATGGAGTCTCTCGGGCCTCGAGGAGTGGTCACACGTTTCCGACATGAACAATGTTGCCGGAGTTTGCATTATACAGAGGCACTCCAGGGGGACAGAAGTCTCTCCGGGAGTCTTTTTTGCACTTCCCGAATGCATCGCCGAAGAGATGTTTCAGAAAGCCTTGGTTGAAATTGAAACTAACTTACTTTATCCAGTATTTCGACCCTCGTCAAGTTTGCTTGTGGTTGTAGCAAACATGAACAATTTGATTCTCGCAGGTGTTGATCAAGTTGGTTGAATGTAGGTTTTTTTTTCCATTCGAGACGGATTCCCAGCCATTCGGAACACACTGTATTGAAGAGATGCACTCACCAAGCCGTTTGAGTGTTTCACAAAGAATTTAGGTAGGGGTTAACAACGGCACTCTTCTCACAACATAGCCGAAGCACTAGACACTATACTAGTCTAGCAGACATTATGAGTGGCTGCCATTCTTTTCAAAGCGCCCTACTTGACAGCTTAAGTATATCTTTTTTAGTTTGTTTTAGAAAATAGGCTGCCGAGGCTGTTGAATGAATGCTCAGTAATTGTACGTGTACCTGTATGTGTGCGTATTTTATAGAAAGAGAGAGAGAGTGTGCGAGTGTCTGTCCGTAAGAGTGTGTGAGTACGTGCCTGCAGTGTGTGCGTTTGTATTTACGTGTGTGTGTGTGTGTGTGTGTCTGTCCCTGTGTGTCCAGGGCTTTTGATAACACTGACCTTCATATCCCCTGGGCTAGGGCTAGCAGCCATTTATCTTTTATTCATTCGGCCATTTCTGAGGCAGCTTTTCTGTCACCAAGGCTTGTCAAAACAGAGGCCATTTCATGATGTGCAGCGCTTGGCAGCAAAATGGTGCACAGTCACACCCTGTAGATGGTGATGCCACAGTCCTGGAGAGGCTTTGTCTTGAGAGGACTCTCTGTCACTAATTGTGTTATGCCACTGTCGAGAACACCTGTCTAAAGCAACTCGAAACATTCCCTCAAACTTTCTTTCCTGCTTTAGTATTTTATTTCTGTCTGGGGGAAGCAAAGTCTACTCAGGTGTAGTTCACAACAGCCAACAGAACTGTCACTACAGAACTGTCACTAACACTTCTCTAGATATTAGAAAAATAAGTTTTACAATATGTCATACATTGGAATGACAAGTTCCAGTCATTATTTTTGCTCGTAACTCTTCTATGCTGAATATTTCATGCAGTTGACTCTTTTGATGTCTGCTTTTTGGTGGTGGATTGCAAACACAAATCATCATATTTTCTCTTACTGTTGGTGTTTTGATAATGAATTCGCTCACAACTTCCATCATTGCCAACCCACACAACACTACAAGTTATGAAAGTGTTAAACTTAATATTCTGCATGAACAGAGACTCATATTCTGCAGACAGGGGCATCATGTACCCGTTATTTCAGAAGGGGCACAAATGTTTGGTTAGTTTTGGCTCTGTACTCCAGCACTTTGGATTTGAAATGATACAATGGGTATGCGGTTAAGGTTCAGACTGTATTTTCATCCATATCGGGCGAACCGTTTAGAAATTACAGCACTTTTTGTACATTGACCCCCCGCCCCATTTTAGGGTACCAAAAGTATTGGGACAAATTCACTTACGTGTATTAATTTAGTAAAAAGTTAAGTATTTGGTCCCATACACACAATGACTACGTCAAGCTAGTGACTCTACACATTTTGGGGATGCATTTTCTGTTTGTTTTGGTTGTGTTTCAGATTATTTTGTGCACAGTAGAAATGAATCATCCTTATTTAACTAGGCAAGTCAGTTAAGAACAAATTATTTTTTACAATGACGGCCTACCCCGGCCAAACCCTGACGACGCTGGCCCATCAAGAAGGAATCAACAGGCAACATAGCTTGATCAAATGAATTTACAAACATATCTCCTGCGGGTGCTGCCCATCACCAGCAGCTAAAATCAAATCAGATGCTGGGTGTGTCACTTGACACTCTCTCCTTCTCCACTAACAATACTAGTCATGTTCCACTGCTTAGACGTTGCATGCATCAACTAATGGTTGCGTGCCACGTCATCGACTGTGTCATCGACTGAGATTGCTATAACATATGATGTGGTTATCTGATAGGAAAAATATGGTCCGGTTAGTGTGCCCCATCTGCAAAAGCACACTTTTTATAAATAATTTTGATCAAATGTGGGCTTAAATTTTTTTTATTAAATTATTTAACCTTTCTAGGGGAACCCCTCCACAACATTCTGCTGAGATATGTAACTTTCACACATTAACAAGTCTAATACAGCAAATGAAAGATAAACATCTTGTTAATCTACCCATCGTGTCTGATTTCAAAAATTCTTTACAGCGAAAACACAACATATGATTATGTTAGGTCATAGCCAAGTAAAAAAAAACACAGCCTTTTTTGCTTCCAAAACATCCGGTGATTTTGCAGAAATACTCATAATAAACATTGATTAAAGATACAACTGTTATTCACAGAATTAAAGATATACTTCTCCTTAATGCAACCGCTGTGTCAGATTTCAAACAAACTTTATGGAAAAAGCATAATCTGAGAACGGCGCTCAGAACCCAAAACAGCCAGAGGAATATCCGCCATTTTGGAATCAACAGAAGTTAGAAATAACACCATAAATATTCACCTTTGATGATCTTCATCAGAAGGCACTCCCAGGAATCCCAGTTCGACCATAAATGGCTGATTTGTTCCATAAAGTCCATAATTTATGTCCAAATAGCCACTTGTTGTTAGCGTGTTCAGCCCAGTAATCCATCTTCATGAGGCTTGAGCATTTCGTCCAGACAAAAACTCGAAAAGTTCCATTACAGGTTGTAGAAACAAGCCAAACGATGTATGGAATCAATCTTTAGGATGTTTTTAACTTAAAACATCAATAATGTTCCAACCGGAGAATTCCTTTGTCTTCAGAAAAGCACTGGAACGAGAGGTAACTCGTCATGAGACCAAGGCACTCTGCCAGACCACTGACTTAAAGAGGTCTCATGAGCCCCTCCTTTATAGTAGAATCCTCATTCAAGTTTCTAAAGATGGTTGACATCTAGTGGAAGCCGTAGGAAGTGCAACTTTATCCATATCTCAATGTGTATTCGGTAGGCCAATCTTTGAAAAACTACAACCTCAGATGTCCCACTTTCTGGTTGGAATTTTTCTCAGGTTTTCGCCTGCCATATGAGTTCTGTTATACTCACAGACATCCTTCAAACAGTTTTAGAAACTTCAGAGTGTTTTCTATCCAAAACGAATAATAATATACATATATTAGCATCTGGGACAGAGTAGGAGGTCGTTCACTCTGGGCACGCTATTCACCCAAAAGTGAAAATGGTGCCCCCTATCCCAAAACAGTTTAACATCTGAAAATAAAATAAAAACAGGAGAAATTTGAGATGTTAGTGTCCTTGTACCTCCTATGGGTATGACATCTCTGGGTGTGCACATTGGCTTTATATGGGCCTCACTTTACATGATTAAGCCATTTTAACTTTTTCTCTCTTGTTGTTGTTCCTCAGATGACAACTGCAGACTGAGTGACTACCGGAGGTTGAAGACCAAAATTCTGAACCTGCATGACCAGCGATACATGGAAACTGGCAACCATGGGGGCCACAAAGAAAACATGGCCACCAGAAAGAAGCTGGTCGACCTTCTGTTTAAGCGCTTTGATGCCGATGGTAGCGGGAGAGTAGACAGCAGCGAACTATCACAGGTGAGGAGGCCGGGACTTGGATGTCACTAAGTGTTTGAAAGAAAAAGGGAAAAACCAACGAAACATTGTGTTTACTACACACCAAGGAGTAGGGAACTATCACAGGTGAGGACACGAGGGTGGACAATAAAGCCACAGTAAATGTCTCTCACATGTCAGTAGCCATGCCATCACACCCTTCCCTGAAATGAAGAAAGGGTCAACAAACAGAACCTTAACATTGCCTTTACTATAGCCTGCTAGGAATTTACTATAGGAGCCATCTTGATGTAATATTTTCAACATTATTCCCTTTTCAGTTGGTCTTTGCTTCAGAAAGCGAGGCGACTAAGAAATGTAATAATCCAGGTCAAAGGAACGTTCCGCTCGTGGGTAGAATGTCGGCTTTGACTGTTACGGCCCGGAAAAAGTGTGGTTGAATATGGAGTATTGTGTGACTTTCATGACAAAGGAAGACATTTTTATGCATAATGAATTTATGTTTCGCAATACCCGAGGACTGGTTTATATCCCATGCATTTAAATAATTGAATAAGTAAGCAACCACTGCTGGTTTAAATAACCTTTCAACTGCTCTCAGTTTCATATTAATATATCCAGTGGCACTCTGATTACTCCTGTCTCTATTAGACTGATGTGAGATAGAAAACAAGCTTGATTCATATTCTTATGCATTCACTCTTTTGAATCCAAAGTGCCCCATTTGATTACAGCCAACAACTCTGATATTTAACTATAAATATATATATATATATTTACATAACAGCAACGCTTTCAGCTCGGGGATGGGAGCATAAATCGACGAGCAGCGGGCGAAATACATAACGAAAGAGAAATTGTAGTGTTGTGTTGGGCTTTATTTGACTATGCAAATATTCCCTGTTGATACATTGGTAAGTTGCTTCAGGTAGTTACCATGGGTACCAAAAGTATTACATTACGGATGACACTAAGGGCTAGACACAAAGCTATGAGCCATCGTCTATCCAGGTGTTTTAATGTCAAAGTCTGTCCACAAACATCCACTGCGCAGATTGAGTCACGCCATGCTGGTTTTAAGTCATTCCTCACAGAAAATGCTAAGGTCCCTCTTAATCCTTGAAACATATGGCAGTGGTGACACAGTACATATACAGTACAAACTGGTATTACATGCAGAATATGTAGTAGCTATTCTAAGCCCACTGTTTTTGTCTTGTCTACAAAAGCACTGCGGTCATTCATTCTGAATATCAGACGTTGACACAATTGACCTTAAACTATGCCACATCTCAAGAAGTCCTCAAACTATGCCACATCTCAGAGGTCCTCAAAACTATGCCACATCTCAGAAGTCACTCATGGCCCGGAATTCAACCACTGAAATCCTAAATTCTTCGCTCTTCTTGTTTTGCCAGGTTAAATTATACAAATTTGACGTGACCAATCATTTCAGCCCTCATTTATGAGTTTTCCATTTGTGTATTTGTTAATTGTAAATAAGAATTTGCTCTTAACCGACTTGCCTAGTTAAATAAAGGTTAAGTAAAATACATAAAATACATAAAGTTAATGGGGTGTTAATTTGACACGGACTCTGGCAGCATTCCAAACACAATGTGAATAATTTAGTTCAAAGGTTAAGGCTTGGTATAGATTGTGCGCGCGTGTGTTTGTGTGTGTTCAATATGTGTGTGCATGCGTATGTGTATGTCTTCAGATCTGAGTGGAAGAAGGGTCAGGTGGGTACACTCTATCTTCAGACACTGACCCCGTTCTCTATGTTGACGCAATCAGATAGTGTCGATTCCTCCGGTACATCAAACCCGAACATCAACTACAGAGCAAGGTAAAGATGGTTTGATTTCTAGCCGGGACATAAAACATTTAAGAGATGGTGTGAGAATCATCAAAGACTGTGGTGATTCACAGCCCCCTCTAATATTACCATCTCCCTAAATCAATCCGTCCGCCATGGGGTGGTTCAGAAAAGCAGGGAATACTTTGGAATGCCCTGTTTTTTTATAACACTTTCTCTGAACCAACTGTGTCTAATGTATTATGAATGCATTCAATTGCCAATTCTTATAAATTGTCTTAAAGGATGGGTACACTTTTATGAGTGCTTATAGCAAGTGTTGTAATGTACTGTGAAGTGATAGAGGTCAATGGAAATACATTTCTGGTACTTTATCATGCACAGATGGCTTTAAGGACGTTTTTGAAATCAACATACGAGGTTGAATCATCACAAACATTTTGATAATTCTTTATAGTTTACACTTGTAGTTCAGTAAGAGTTCAGAAAGCATAGGCAAAGTTGCAAAGAACAAGACATACTTGATGATGATGCATTAGGCAGCAGTGCTGGGGAAGCTACTCTGAAATCATAGTTGACCAAACTACCAATTACTTCACACTAGAAGAAGTTAAGCTAAACAAAAGCTACTCTTAATAAAAATATTGTTAAAAATTATATAGTTTTCAAGCTACCTCAGGAAATATGATCATATCTAAATCTGAAATGTCATAGACGACAAATTGCAAAAACGGTTTCAAGTGAGAATTAGGCAGGTCTGAAGCTGAAGAATAAAATAAATTATTGCCTATTTCTCCATTATTTTCTTCTCTTTTTGCCCCAAAAAGTAGTGTAGTTTCAGTAGTTAGTTATACCGTTACATGGCAAAAAGTAATTCTCCTCAGAAAACACTACCAAGATTTGAATTGTGTTCAACTTCCACCAAGCTACTGCAAAATACAGTCGTTCACTACTTCCCAACACTGTCATATTTTGTCAAGCTTCATGACAGCTGATCTAGAATGATGGATGAGTGAAAGTCAGCCTGACCGTGAGATACTGTAGATCCAACTTGTCATATTTCAAACCATATATAAAACATAACAAGAGAGTCTTTGCAGCATGAAAAGGGGTTTCCTCGGGATAATACTATTTACTTCCAGAAATAAAAGATCTATAGACTATCTAGGACAAGGTAAGACTTAAAGAGTAACTTTAATGTAAAAAAAAAATAAAATAAAAATAAATAAAAAATTCAGCGAAAAACAGATGTTTTAGGCTTAGTTATAGTGAAACACGTCAATGCTGGTCTTCATTGTGATAGTTTGTTGCAAAAGTGATATATTTTGGTCTTTTAGTAGTAAATCTAGCTCTTATTGACCCTAGCGGTTGGGAATGGATCGACGCAGGAGATAAGAAGCAGGTACAGGAAGGGAAGGGAAGGGAAGGTTTAATAACTGACGGACATGGAACAGGAACACGTAACAACAATTCATGCGGACACAGGGAACACCACCGAGGAACAGACAGATATACAGGGGCAATCAACCACTTGAAGGAGACCAGGTGAGTCCAATGAGCGCTGCTGCCTGTAATGATGGTGACAGGTGCGTGTAAAGACGGGTAGCCTGGCGCCCTCGAGCGCTAGGGAGCGGGAGCGGGAGCAGGCGTGACATCTTGAGAAGGTGCCTCTACGCCAGGGATCATCTAGATGTTTTCGCAGGCCGATCTTTTCTTGAACGGATGGTCAGGGGGCCTTGAACATAATTACAAATAATTTGTAATTAGAATTTGAAACAATTTGTAGAATGCAAATGGACCGGACCGCAAGAAGCCCAAACAGATATAATGACTAAAACATAAGAATTTCACGTCATCTCAAGGGAGGGGTTCAGTATGAAATACACTCTCTTCTAGATGTGCTGGGTGGTACCACCTCAAGGCTAACTATACAATTAGGTGACAGCGCACCTTATTTGGCAATGGTCTTGGTAAGTGGAATGTGCCATTATATTTTGCATGATGCTTCCTTGACTAGACTACTGACGTTCCACAAAATTCAAAATTCTATGTTTTTGCTTGCCGTTTCATACGAATGTATGTGCTTTTACGAATACAAAGAAAATAAACATGTAGGCTATGTAGATTCACATTTATATCAGTAGCTACATCCATCACAACAAGAAATAAATGACAATGGTGGTCATGTCAAATTGTAGTATTTTTTTCTTCTTCCAAACGCTATGATTGATTGGTGGCTTAGTCTGTTATGACAGTTGGTTTACAGTTCAATGGTTGTGAGTTTAAATCCCACATCGAGCAGAAATAATGTATTTACAATGTTCATCCCATGCCCACACACTTCTAATTGTGAAAAGTGAAAGCATACAGTGGGGCAAAAAAGTATTTAGTCAGCCACCAATTGTGCAAGTTCTCCCACTTAAAAAGATGAGAGAGGCCTGTAATTTTCATCATAGGTACACTTCAACTATGAAAGACAAAAAGAGGGAAAAAAATCCAGAAAATCACATTGTAGGATTTTTTATGAATTTATTTGCAAATTATGGTGGAAAATAAGTATTTGGTCAATAACAAAAGTTTATCTCAATACTTTGTTATATACGCTTTGTTGGCAATGACAGAGGTCAAACGTTTTCTGTAAGTCTTCACAAGGGTTTCACACACTGTTGCTGGTATTTTGGCCCATTCCTCCATGCAGATCTCCTCTAGAGCAGTGATGTTTTGGGGCTGTTGCTGGGCAACACGGACTTTCAACTCCCTCCAAAGATTTTCTATGGGGTTGAGATCTGGAGACTGACTAGACCACTCCAGGACCTTGAAATGCTTCTTACGAAGCCACTCCTTCGTTGCCCGGGCGGTGTGTTTGGGATCATTGTCATGCTGAAAGAGCCACGTTTCATCTTCAATGCCCTTGCTGATGGAAGGAGGTTTTTACTCAAAATCTCACGATACATGGCCCCATTCATTCTTTCCTTTACACGGATCAGTCATCCTGGTCCCTTTGCAGAAAAACAGCCCCAAAGCATGATGTTTCCACCCCCATGCTTCACATTAGGTATGGTGTTCTTTGGATGCAACTCAGCATTCTTTGTCCTCCAAACACGACGAGTTGAGTTTTTACAAAAAAGTTATATTTTGGTTTCATCTGACCATATGACATTCTCCCAATCTTCTTCTGGATCATCCAAATCTTCAGACGGGCCTGGACATGTACTGGCTTAAGCAGGGGGACACGTCTGGCACTGCAGGATTTGAGTCCCTGGCGGCGTAGTGTGTTACTGATGGTAGGCTTTGTTACTTTGGTCCCAGCTCTCTGCAGGTCATTCACTAGGTCCCCCCGTGTGGTTCTGGGATTTTTGCTTACCGTTCTTGTGATAATTTTGACCCCACGGGGTGAGATCTTGCGTGGAGCCCCAGATCGAGGGAGATTATTAGTGGTCTTGTATGTCTTCCATTTCCTTATAATTGCTCCCACAGTTGATTTCTTCAAACCGAGCTGCTTACCTATTGCAGATTCAGTCTTCCCAGCCTGGTGCAGGTCTACAATTTTGTTTCTGGTGTCCTTTGACAGCTCTTTTGTCTTGACCATAGTGGAGTTTGGAGTGTGACTGTTTGAGGTTGTGGACAGGTGTCTTTATACTGATAACAAGTTCAAACAGGTGCCATTAATACAGGTAACGAGTGGAGGACAGAGGGGCCTCTTAAAGAAGAAGTTACAGGTCTGTGAGAGCCAGAAATCTTGCTTGTTTGTAAGTGACCAAATACTTATTTTCCACCATAATTTGCAAATAAATTCATTAAAAATCCTACAATGTCATTTTCTGGATTTTTTTTTCTCATTTTGTCTGTCATAGTTGAAGTGTACCTATGATGACAATTACAAGCCTCTCTCATCTTTTTAAGTGAGAGAACTTGCACAATTGGTGGCTGACTAAATAGTTTTTTTGCCCCACTGTACCTGCTGTGAGAGGGATCCCTCTGGTAGTAATTGTAGGTTTTTATACAGTACCCAAGACCAATCTGTGAGTTTCTTTGACAATTGAGAATATAGCTGCGTAAATACTGCAATTTCGGGTTGGACTGAATTGAGCACCTAATCTTCATATTCAAGGTGATGACTGCATTTTTCTTCCCAACACAATAAATGTGAGTCCACATTTCAAAGATGTATTTTGCATCCAATGGGGGATTTGAACTTCCACTGCAAGTGGCTTTAGTAAGAAAAGGTTGGGATCAGGTACAATTATGTTTACCCACCCCAAAATGAATATTAATAGCAATTCCCCCAACCCACAACTTCTCACCTGAATGCATTTTTTGTTGTTGAAGGGATTGGACAAGGAATGAAATTGGGCTTGAGAGTTAAGCTTTTAATGTAAAATTGAGTTGAGGTTAGAAACATCATTTTCAAGTTTGTCGTCATTGTTATGTCTGCAGAGATGATCAAATCTGGGCTGGTTTTTAGGATGGCACCTGTTCTCCACTAAACCATGTATTGTACACACAATTTACACCTCAGTGGGTCTTCTCCAGTGTAATTGAATGCACATTCACCTACAGTGTCACACAAAGAAATGCATTCAGGTCTTACTGACATTGGAAAACAACACTGGAGAGGTTGTGATATTTCTCTATTTCAATCATCTTATTACTGAGGAATCAATGTCTTCTTTGACGTGCTATATTTAGACAGAGAACTGATTGTGTTGCATTGCATGCTCTATGCTGTAACATTAGAAATCCCAGATCCTCGAGTGGTTCCCAGTTTCGGAACCCCCCCAAAAAAGGAGACAGCGGGGGAAAAAAGTACAAGAAAAAAGAAAATCCCAGACCCAGAAAAATCCAGGCCTAGACTTAGGTTTAACTGTAAGTTATATACGGGCCCACTTAAAAGGCAAGGTCTAAATGCATTTTTCTGTTGCAGGTCATCAAGCAGGAAGGTCTGTCCAAGGATGTCTCTGAGTGCACCCTGTTTGACCTTCTCAAATACAACGACATCAATGACGACGAGCACCTGACAAAGGACGAGTTCTACACAGCTTTCGGTGAGTGACAGGACCAGTCCAGAGTGGATTGTCCACTCTTTTTATTTTCTACACATTACCATCTACTTTTTCCTGCTTGCATTTTCTTTGGCAAGGAAATTCAAAGAACCATACATTCCACAGGTTGTGTTGACTTGACCAATAGACATGACATGCTTTCAAGCACATATTGCTAAAAGCCTTATAACAAATCTATGCCTTTATGCAACAGCACAGTGGATAAAACTGTTAGCCATGTTTACTCTACACTATTCTATACATTCCTATACAATAGTTACCATGGGTTGGTTGCAGGTAGGCAATTCTTTCTTAATTTTTTTATCTCGGGCAATACAATTCCCAGTTGAGATACAGCAGTAGCCCCCGGCTCTCTCTGTCTATGTTTACCCGCCATCCCCCCATGCCAATAGGATGTTAATAATAACTCAAACAAGTGACCATCACTATGCCGGTAGCTCTAAACAGAATATGCAAGGCTTTTCTATGGTCCTTATTATTTATTAGCACAAGGTTCTGAAACCTGGATCAACTTATTATCCTTAGGGGAACTATAAAAGTAAATGGAGTGTAATTTAGTTTCAATTAGAGTTGACATTGATGATATCTCGTTGAATGGCTAGACACTTGTCCTCATCGGTAGAACTCTCCATCTGGGAGATTTAAACCTCATCATAGACTACTTAATGGCGCCAGATGAGATGGCTGCCATTTACGGGCTCCTAACCAAATGTGCTATTTTATTTGTTTGTTTTTTCGCATTGTTTGAAATAATTTTGTTGCTGCTACTATCTCTTGTGACCGAAAAGAGCTTCTGATGAACATCTGAACATCAGAACAGCGATTACTCAACTCGAACTGGACAAAGATTTTTTCTTTAATGAGTCCGACGTAAAGGATATACTTTTTGACGAGACAAGGCCCAAATCCCCGTCATCCTCATGAAAAAAAGGTTTGAGAAAAAGAGGGAGGAGGACTGGGTGACTTGTAAGAATTCGCCGACGAGCAGGGAAACCACCGCTACACAAACAGGAAGATCTACAATTAAGACTATCCTGCCAAAGGGACATTAAAAACTGTAATATCTTATGTTTCACGGAGACTTGCCTAAATGACGACACAAATAATATAGAGTTGGCTGGCTTCTCTGTGCATCGGCAGGACAGAGCAGCTACGTCTGCTAAGACGAGGGGCGGGGATGAGTCTCTATATGTCAATAACTGCTGGTGCGCAATGTCTAATATTAAAGTCTCACGGTATTGCTCACCTGAGGTAGACTACCTCATGATAAGCTGTAGATCACACTGTCTAAAAAAAGAGTTCTCATCTATATTATTCGTAGCCATTTATTTACCACCACAAACCGATGCTGGCATTAAGATCGCCCTCATCGAGCTGTACAAGGCCATAAGCATCCAGAAGCAGCGCTCTGAGTGGCTGGGGACTTTAATGCAGGCAAACTTAAATCCGTTTCATCTCATTTCTACCAGCATGTCACATGTGCATCCGAAGATAAAAAAAAAGCTTTACTCCACATCACAGAGATGCATACAAATCTCTCCCTCGCCCTCCATTTGGCAAATCTGACCATAATTATATCCTCCTGATTCCTGCTTACAAGCAAAAACTAAAGTAGGAAATACAATTGACTCGCTCAATACGGAAGTGGTCAGATGATGCGGATGCTATGCTACAGGACTGTTTTGCTCGCTCAGACTGGAATATGTTCCGGGATTCATCCAATGGCATTGAGGAGTATACCACCTCAGTCACCGGCTTCATCAATAAGTGCATCGATGATGTTGTCCCCACAGTGACGGTACGTATATATCCAACCAGAAGTCATAGATTCCTGGCAACATCTGCACCGAGCTAAAGGCTAGAGCTGCCGCTTTCAAGGAGCGGGACACTAATCCGGAAGCTTATAAGAAATCCCGCTATGCCCTCAGACCAACCATCAAACAGGCAAAGCGTCAATACAGGACTTAGATTGAATCCTACTACACCAGCTCTGACGCTCGTCATATGTGGCAAGGATGGAAAACTATTACTGACTACAAAGGTGACGCGAGCCTACCAGACGAGCTAAATGCCTCTTATGCTCGCTTCGAGGCAAGCAACCCTGAACTATGCATAAGAGCACCAGCTGTTCTGGACGACTGTGTGAATATGCTCTCCGTAACCGATGTGAGCAAGACCTTTAAACAGGTCAACATTCACAAAGTCGCAGGGCTAGATGGGTTACCAGGACCTGTACTCAAAGCATGCGCGGACCAACTGGCAAGTGTCTTCACTGACATTTACAACCTCTCCCTGACTGTACGAATGTGTTTACATCTCTATTAGTGAGCATTTTTCCTTTGCTAAAATAATCCATCCACCTGACAGGTGTGGCATATCAAGAAGCTCATTAAACAGCACATTACACAGGTGCATATTGTGCTGTGAACAATAAAAGTTTGCTTTAAAATGTGCAGGTTTGTCACACCACACAATGCCACAATAGTCTCAGGTTTTGAGGGATTGTGCAATTGGCATGCTGACTTCAGGAATGTTCCCCAGAGCCGAGCCTGTCTTCCAAGTGGGTGGGCCCATGGCTGCGCCCCTGACCAGTCATGTGAAATCCATAGATTAGGGCCTAACGAATTTATTTAAATTAACTGATATCCTTATATGAACTGTAACTCATTAAGATTGTTTTAATTGTTGCATGTTGCATTTATATTTTTGTTCAGTATAGTCCTTTACTTTGCTATTTCGCTGAAGTTTAAAACTACTTGTGTGGTTGCCAGATATACACTGAACAACTATATCTATATTCTTGAAAAATGTATCCTAACATGGCAACCCGTAGTGAGAGATGGGTAAATGCAGTAGTTTATATAGTCAGTCAATGTCGCTGTATAAAACTAGACACAGAGCAAATAGTGAAAGAGCTAAAACCAAACCCTCAATCTCTAGTACAACATAATGATGTAAATTAATCTTCACCGAACTAAGAAACACTAACACATATTGTGCTACCTTTTCTTGCTAATTCCCTTTCTCAAATCATCCCAGTCTGACATTTCCAACTGGCTCAATATCCTCTGACATTTCACTGGGGTTGACACGTCACGGCTAGAAAAATAATGCATAATGAATTTCCCAGTAAAATTGGTCACTCATCAGCACTTTGTATGTAAAGCATGTCTAGGTGAGACAAGAAAAGTTACAAGAGTAAATGGCAAACTGGCATAGTATTTTTTTTGTCTTGTTCCTCTCCTAGTCAGGCTTAAGCGGGGGAGTAGTCCTTCAGGCAAATCAAATCAAGAAAGGATACGGGTAAAATCTGTGGAGAGCTCAACATCCTTGAAGAGCTCTGATGCACTAGCTCCAACTACTCACTTTTTTTAGCTTTCCCCCCAAGCTTCTTCAGGCTGAAACTGAAAAAGAAAAGGAAATGTCTTTCCTCGTTGGCTAAGCATTCATCTTTACCTGTCTCTTTTCCTCTTCTTTTCAATTGTTTTGTCTTTCTTTCTCCCCCTCTGTGCCTGCTGGTGCTTAAGATTATTTTACTCAGTAAATACTCATGGCAAATAGTGCTGAGCGATTTTGAGGTTGGTTTCGGTTAGATTATTACAAAATATGAAACAATTCATAAAAGTCATGATAGTAGTGACTGCCCATTACTGCTTATCACTTACTAGCCAACATTTATTCACATGACTTTACTTTAATAAAATATATCAGTTGTTTTGTATATTTCACTTGTTTTATTTGATTACTTTATTATTTCATTTCAAGTCATCATCTCTATAGAGCTGCCTCCTATGCTGTTTGACAAAATCAATATTTTGTAGTTCAAAGTAAACAACGCATACTTTTATGAATATAAACTATCAATCACTTAGATCATGTATTTTCATGTATCACCTCACAATCGAACATGAATCTCTCTTCGGGAGCAGTCGTAAAATAAACATTGTGGTCATTGTAGTTCATTCCCACGTTTAATGATGTGAACTATACTGAACAAAAATGTTAATGCAACAATTTCAATGATTTTACTGAGTTACAGATCATATAAGGAAATCAGTAAATTGGATGCACTGCCAAATTTTCTAAAACGTTTCCTGCAGTCGTAGTACCAAAACTTGAGACATCTGTGGCATTGTATTGTGTGACAAAACTGCACATTTTAGTGTCCTTTTATTGTCCCCAGCACAAGACGTTATATGTGAGTGAATGTTAAAAAAAAGAAGAAGATTTTTTTATATACAAATAGTTGGTGAACCACAATGATTGTTTGGTGAACCACAATGATGGCGCTGTCTAACATTACTTGAGATAGTGTAGCACTTGTCTTAACAACAAATCTAAATGTTATTTCAGTCCTATGCACACATTTAAAATCGAATACCTTAAATTCCCTCGAATAGTAAATATGTTGATTCAGTATATTTAAGCAATAAGGCACAAGAAAGTGTGGTATATTTTTATTTTTTATTTAATTTATTTCACCTTTATTTAACCAGGTAGGCTAGTTGAGAACAGTTCTAATTTACAACTGCGACCTGGCCAAGATAAAGCATAGCAGTGTGAACAGACAACAACACAGAGTTACACATGGAGTAAACAATAAACAAGTCAATAACACAGTAGAAAAAAAGAGTCTATACACATTGTGTGCAAAAGGCATGAGGAGGTTGGCTGTAAATAGGCCATAGGAGCGAATAATTACAATTTAGCAGATTAACACTGGAGTGATAGATGAGCAGATGATGATGTGCAAGTAGAGATATTGGTGTGCAAAAGAGCAGAAAAGTAAATTAATAAAAACAGTATGGGGATGAGGTAGGTAGATTGGGTGGGCTATTTACAGATGGACTATGTACAGCTGCAGCGATCGGTTAGCTCAGATAGCAGATGTTTGAAGTTGGTGTGGGAAAAAAAAGTCTCCAACTTCAGAGATTTTTGCAATTCGTTCCAGTCATAGGCAGCAGAGAACTGGAAGGAAAGGCCAAATGAGGTGTTGGCTTTAGGGATGATCAGTGAGATACACCAGCTGGAGCGTGTGCTACGGGTGGGTGTTGCCATCGTGACCAGTGAACTGAGATAAGGTGGAGCTTTACCTAGCATGGACTTGTAGATGACCTGGAGCCAGTGGGTCTGGCGTTGAATATGTAGTGAGGGCCAGCCGACTAGAGCATACAGGTCGCAGTGGTAGGTGGTATAAGGTGCTTTAGTAACAAAACGGATGGCACTGTGATAAATTGCATCTAGTTTGCTGAGTAGAGTATTGGAAGCTATTTTGTAGATGACATCTCCGAAGTTGAGGATCGGTAGGATAGTCAGTTTTGCTAGGGTAAGTTTGGCGGCGTGATTTTGGATTGGAGATGTTTGATATGAGTCTGGAAGGAGAGTTTACAGTCTAGCCAGACACCTAGGTACTTATAGATGTCCACATATTCTAGGTCGTAACCATCCAGGGTGGTGATGCTAGTCGGGCGTGCAGGTGCAGGCAGCGAACGGTTGAAAAGCATGCATTTGGTTTTACTAGCATTTAAGAGCAGTTGGAGGGCACGGAAGGAGTGTTGTATGGCATTGAAGCTCGTATGGAGGTTAGATAGCACAGTGTCCAAGGAAGGGCCAGAAGTATACAGAATGGTGTCGTCTGCGTAGAGGTGGATCAGGGAATCGCCAGCAGCAAGAGCAATAACATTGATATATACAGAGAAAAGAGTCGGCCCGAGTCGGCCAATACGCCACGGCTAAGGGCTGTTCTTAGACACGACACAAAGTGGAGTGGCCATATACCACAAACCTCCAAGGTGCCTTATTGCTGTTATAAACCGGTTGCCAATGTAATTAGAGTAGTAAAAATACATGTTTTGTCATACCCGTGGTATACGGTCTGATATACCACGTCTGTCAGCCAATCAGCATTCAGTACCCGAACCACCCAGTTTATAATTAGCAATATAGTACCATTTTGTGAATAACAGCAGGAAATGCAGAATGAGCCTATAATCCCAATGAAAATGACACCTGTCTTACAAATCATATTTTAATTGTCACATGCTTCATAAACAACAGGTGTAGACAACAGTGAAATGCTTACTTACGGTCCTTCCCAACAATGTTTTAATTTTTTTCTTTCACATTTATTTAACCAGGTAGGCCAGTTGAGTTCTCATTTACAACTGCGACCTGGCCAAGATAAAGCACAGCAGTTAGACAAAAACAACAACACAGAGTTACACATGGGATAAACAAATGTACAGTCAATAACACAATAGAAAAATCTATATACAGTGTGTGCAAATGTAGTAAGATTAGGGAGGTAAGGCAATAAATAGGCCATAGTGGCAAAATAATTACAATTTAGCATTAACAATGGAATGATAGATGTGCAGATGATGATACATATACTGGAGTGCAAAAGATAAAAAAATAAATAACAATATGGGGATGTGGTAGTTGAAGATGGGCTGTGTACAGGTGCAATGATCGGTAAGCTGCTCTGACAGCTGATGCTTGAAGTTAGTGAGGGAGAAATAGGTTTCCAGCTTCAGTGATTTTTGAAATTCGTTCCAGTCATTGGCAGCAGGGAACTGGAAGGAAAGGTGGCCAAATGAGGAGTTGGCTTTGGGGATGACCAGTGAAATATACCTCCTGGAGCATGTGGTACGGGTGGGTTTTGCTATGGTGACCAGTGAGCTGCAATAAGGCGGGGCTTTACCTAGCAAAGACTTGTAGATGACCTGGAGCCAGTGGGTTTGGCGGCGAATATGAAGCGAGGGCCAGCCAACGAGAGCATACAGTTCGCTGTGGTGGATAGTATATGGGGCTTCAGTGACAAAGCGGATGGCACTGTGATAGACTACATCCAATTTGCTGAGTTGTGTGTTGGAGACTATTTTGTAAATGACATCGCCGAAGTCAAGGATCGGTAGGATAGTCAGTTTTACAAGGGCATGTTAAGCAGCATAAGTGAAGGAGTCTTTGTTGCGAAATAGGTAGCCAATTCTAGATTTAATTTTGGATTGGAGATGCTTAATGTGAGTCTGGAAGGAGAGTTTACAGTCTAACATGACACCTACAGTGCCTTGCAAAAGTATTCATCCCCCCCTTGGCGTTTTTCCTATTTTGTTGCATTATAACCTGTTATTTAAATGGATTATTATTTGAATTTCATTTAATGGACATACATAAAGTTGTACAATTAAAAAAAATTAACTTGTTTAAAAAAATAATCAAAAATGTAAATGGAAAAGTGATGTGTGCATATGTATTCACCCCTGTGCTATGAAGCCCCTAAATAAGATCTGGTCCAACCAATTAACTTCAGAAGTCACATAATTAGTTAAATAAAGTCCACCTGTGTGCAATCTATGTGTCACATAATCTGTCACATGATCTCAGTATACAGTTGAAGTCGGAAGATTACATACATCGTAGCCAAACTCAGTTTTTCACAATTCCTGACATTTAATCCAAGTAAATATTCCCTGTCTTAGGTCAGTTTGGATCACCACTTTATTTTAAGAATGCGAAATGTCAGAATAATAGTGGATAGAATGATTTATTTGAACATTTTATTGCTTTCATCACATTCCCAGTGGGTCAGAAGTTTACACTGCCTTTAAATTGTTAAACGTGGGTCAGAAGTTTCAGGTAGCACGCTCAAGTTTTCAGTTTTTCTGTCTTATTTTTTGCCTGTTTCACAATAAAACATATTTTGCATCGTCAAAGTGGTAGGTATGTTGCTTAAATCAAAAGATACAAACTCCCCCAAAATCCATTTAAATTCCAGGTTGTAAGATAACAAAATAGTAAAAATACCAAGGGGGGTGAATACTTTCGCAAGGCGCTGTAGGTATTTGTAGTTATCCACATATTCTATGTCAGAACCGTCCAGAGTATTGATGTTAGTCCGCCGGGGTGTGCAGGCGGCGATCGGTTGAAGAGCACGCATTTACTTTTACTTGCATTTAAGAGCAGTTGAAGGTCAAGGAAGGAGTGTTGTATGGCACTGAAGCTCGCCTGGAGGTTTGTTAACACAGTGTCCAAAGAAGGTCCAGAAGTATACAGAATGGTGTCGTCTGCGTAGATGTGGATCAGAGAATCACCAGCAGCAATAGCGACTTCATTGATATATACAGAGAAAATAGTCGGTCCGAGAATTGAACCCTCTGGCACCCCCATAGAGACTGGCAGAGGTCCAGACAACAGGCCCTCTGATTTGACACACTGCACTCTTTCTGAGAAGTAGTTGGTGAACCAGGCAAGGCAGTCATTAGAAAAACCGAGGCTACTGAGTCTGCCGATAAGAATATGGTGATTGACAGAGTCGAAAGCATTGGCCAGGTCGATGAAGACGGCTGCACAGTACTGTCTTTTATCGATGGCGGTTATGATATCGTTTAGTACCTTGAGCATGGCTGAGGTGCACCCGTGACCAGCTCGGAAACCAGATTGCACAGCGGAGAAGGTACAGTGGGATTCGAGATGGTCAGTGACCTGTTTGTTGACTTGGCGTTCGAGGACTTAAGAAAGGCAGGGCAGGATAGATATACGAGATTGGAGTAGCCAGGAGGAAGGCATGGCCAGCCTTTGAGAAATGCTTGTTGAAGTTTTCGATTATCATGGATTTATCGGTGGTGACCGTGTTACCTACCCTCAGTGCAGTGGGCAGCTGGGAGGAGGTTATCTTGTTCTCTTTGGACTTTACAGTGTCCCAGAACTTTTTGGAGTTAGAGCTACAGGATGCAAATTTCTGCTTTCCTGACTGACATACATTAATGGTTATACAAGACTACAAGATTCACGAACGGATGTGAATACGCAGTACCAACAGTTCATGAAGAAATAAAAACCAAGGCTTATTTGATAAAAGACCAAACTTCTGGAAGACGGGACATTCTTGTAACCTAAGGAGTATTGTGAAACTCTTCTACAATGCTTTATCCTGTTAGAATTGGTTCCAATTTGCAAAAATGCAATTTGTCATCGATTTAAGTTAGAAAGGAGGTGAAATCCTCCTGTGGGTTTTGTTATGCCCCATTTGGCTATTATCTCAGTACCTCAAGTGGTATTGAGGATATTTCCTGAAAAAAAATAAGGAAAAGCTTTTTTTTTCTCAAAACTTTTCAAATCTTCCAAATACATTAACACATTCGGGAAAAACCACACTTTTGGAGAATGAGACATGTATTATGGATCAAATTTAACAGCACTCACTGAAGCTAGTGAGCAGAATGCTCTGCAGAAGCTTATCGTGAGAAAGCATGAGGATCCATGAATTGTCATTGTGCAGCGAGGGATAAATAACCCAAGAGTCGTCTTCATTTTTACTAGCAGCATACCACTCTACATCCCACTGCTGGCTTGCCTCTGAAGCTAAACATTGTTGCCCCTGGTCGATCCCTGGATGGGAGACTAGATGCTCCTGAAAGTGGTGTTGGAGGGCCAGTAGGAGGCATTCTTTCCTCTGGTCTAAAAAAAATATATATCTCAATATCCCAGAACATTGATTGGGGACATTACCCTGTGTAGGGCACTGTCTTTCAGATGGGATGTTAAACGGGTGTCCTGGCTCTGGGGTCACTAAAGATCCCATGGTACTTATCATAATACCATGTGACTTCAGTGCGTTCAAATCAACTGGGAACTGACTGGGATAAATCGTTTTGAACGGTCATTCAATTCTGAATTCCAACCCGGGCCTCTTTCTAGAGCTCTGACCTGAATATCACTGATGTCATGATATTTCTGAGTTCCCAGTTGTTTTGATCATGTAACTTACCCGGGTGTCCTGGCTAAATTCCCAATCTGGCCCTCATGGCCACCTAATTATTCCCAGCTTCCAAGTGGCTCATTCGCCCCCCCCCCCTCCCCTGTAACTATTCCCCAGGTCGTTTCTGTAAATGAGAATGTATTCTCAGTCAATTTACTACAGTAAAAGGGTTACTTAAATAAATACAAATGCAGGCATGCAGGCCCAGGAAGCAACCCGTCTTTGTCTGCTGCTGCCCAGAAGGAGACAAGGCTGTCGCCTTTGATAATCTAACTATGATCGATAGTAAAGAACCAGAGTTTCAGTAAACCTTTTTTTTTTCCTATCTCTGCAAATCCACACGGAGATCCAGAGATTATGAAGCCCATAAGAGTAGGTCAAATAAAACAAGAGAATAGGACGCTCAGATCTTTATTACGTTCTAAATGGATAATTCTTGAACTGTTTACTCTACCAGCGCAAATGACTTCAAATCGCTGATGTCAATGTGGTTTATTAGATGATATGACATTAACTGGTATTACCCTCGACTTCTAGAACTTGGCCCACCCGGATCACCTTTCCCAAATGGCACCCTAATCCCTAGTTATGCACTATATAGGAAGTCGGGCGCCATTTTGGACACAGCCTTAGACTGTGCAATGCCCCAAGGGCCTCCCACTCAGCAAAACAGAAGTGACATGTTTCGCCTGTCGCCCACCATCACCCTCTGGATCGATACTTCAGCCACTGACTGACAGTCAGCCAGAAGGAAAATAAAGCATGTACACCACCAGCTGTTTCCCCTCTCCTCATCTATTCAGACGTGCTTGATACTGAAATCAAGACATAGCGAAACAGTGATGCCTGCTGCCTTGCTACTTTAACAGCCCCCACGCCCTAACGTTAAGGTGACATTGAATGTGCAGTATGTGGATGACGTCTTTAGCCTTATCTGTCCTATACCTGATGTATTCAAGGATGACACTACATGAAACTATCTGTAGTGTGGCAGGCTTCATTTATATCAGAAGCTTGATCTAATTCAAATCCATTACTCCTGGAAAGATATTTACCTTACTTTTTATTTTTTTTAAATATGGGACGGAGTCAATGAATTATGCATAGACGTTAGTGTCTTATCTTTAACAGTGACAAAAAAACTTCGCTGTGCTTTGAATATTCCACAAAGCTGTATGCCAAACAGGCACACATCCTAAATAGTTCACCAAATAGCTACCCCGACTATCTGCATTGACCCTTCTTGACTCAACGCACACACACTGGACTCTACCCACACAATCACACTGACACTCCAGCTCATACACACACACACACACACGCTGCTGCTACTGTCTATTATCTATCCTGTTGCCTAGTCACTTTACCCCTACCTATATGTACATATAGTATCTACCTCAATTTCCTCGTAACACTGCTTTGTACTCAGCTTTGTACTGGTACCCCCATGTACTGTATATCTATCCTGCCCTGCCTTTCTTAAGTCCTCGAACGCCAAGTTAACAAATAGATCACAGACCATTTCGAATCCCACCATACCTTCTCCGCTATGCAATCTGGTTTCCGAGCTAGTCACAGGTGCACCCCAGCCACGCTCAAGGTCCTAAACGATATCATAACCGCCATTGATAAAAGAGAGTACTGTGCAGCCGTCTTCATCGACCTGGCCAAGGCTTTTGACTCTGTCAATCACAGCATTCTTATCGGCAGACTCAACAGCCTTGGTAATAATGACAATTACAAGAATACTGAATGAACACTTTTATTTTAACTTAATATAATACATAAATAAAATCAATTTAGTCTCAAATAAATAATGAAACATGTTCAATTTGGTTAAAATAATGCAAAAAGTAAAAGTGCAATATGTGCCATGTAAAAAAGCTAACATTAAGTTCCTTGCTCAGAACATGAGAACATATGAAAGCTGGTGGTTCCTTTTAACATGAGTCTTCAATATTCCCAGTTAAGAAGTTTTAGGTTGTAGTTATTATAGGAATTATAGGACTATTTCTCTCTATACCATTTGTATTTCATATACCTTTGACTATTGGATGTTCTTATAGGCACTATAGCTTTGGCAGCCTAATCTCGGGAGTTCATAGGCTTGAAGTCATAAACGGCGCAATGCTTGAAGCACAGCGAAGAGCTGCTGGCAAACGCAGGAAAGTGCTGTTTGAATGAATGCTTACGAGCCTGCTGCTACCTACCACCGCTCAGTCAGACTGCTCTATCAAATATCATATCATAGACTTAATTATAATATAATAAACACACAGAAATACGAGCATTAAGTCATGAATATGGTCAAGTCCGGCATCTATATTTTCGAAAGCAAAACGTTTATTCTTTCAGTGAAATACGGAACCGTTCCGTATTTTATCGAACAGGTGGCATCCCTAAGTCTAAAAATTGCTGTTACATTGCACAACCTTGAATGTTATGTCATAATTATGTAAAATTCTGGCAAATTAATTACGGTCTTTGTTAGGAAGAAATGTTCTTCACACAGTTCGCAACGAGCCAGGCGGTCCAAACTGCTGCATATACACTGACTCTGCTTGCACAGAACGCAAGAGAAGTGACAGAATTTGCCTAGTTAAAACAAATGCATGTTAACTAAATATGCAGGTTTAAAAATATATGCTTGTGTCTTGATTTTAAGAAAGACATTGATGTTTATGGTTAGGTACGTATTTTGAATGCGCTTGTTAAATCATCACCTGTTTGGCGAAGTAGGCTATGATTCATTGATCACGCTGGTAGCCTACTGGTTAGAGCATTGGATTAGTAACGGGAAGGTTGCAAGATCGCGTCCCTGAGCTGACAAGGTAGAAATCTGTCGTTCTACCCCTGAACAAGGCAGTTAGCCTACTGTTCCTAGGCCGTCATTGATAATAAGAATTTGTTCTTAACTGACTTGCCTAGTTAAATAAATAAAAATGCAGGACAAGCTAGATAAACTAGTAATATCATCAACCATGTGTAGTTAGCTAGTGATAATGTTAAGATTGATTGTTTTTATAATATAAGTTTAATGCTAGCTAGCAACTTACCTTGGCTCCTTGCTGCACTCGCATAACAGGTAGTCAGCCTGCCACACAGTCTCCTCATGGAGTGCAATGTAATCGTCCAAAAATGCTGATTACCGGTTGTTATGAAAACTTGAAATCGGCCATAGACGTTAGTCTTCCTCCTCCTTCCTGTCAATGTCGACAAACAGACCAACAGAAAGACAGACAAACAGACAGAAGTGAAGCATTTCCATGAAAACAAACACACTGGCTTCATCCCTCTTGAACATTTCAAGGCTCTTGTCAAGGAGGGGTGAGTTGTTGACATGCTCACATTCGGAACGCAGTCTAGAGAGGTATGCAAGTATTGGAGCAACATTGTACTTTAAACACACCGGTGCTATTAAAGAACCCTCCTGTGGAGCTAGAAGGCAATTACTTAATGCATCCCTGGACACTCGGCTGTGTGTTGAACTCACTCCATCTCGCTTTTCATCAGTCTGCTGTTGATATGGCTCAGCGGCACACCTTAATCAAACATGCCTTTGAGACACACACACACACACACACACACACACACACACACACACACACACACACACACACACACACACACACACACACACACACACACACACACACACAGACAGACAACACCCACTTGTCTATCGCTCAATATTATTCACTGTTGTGAACCGCATGATAAGGAATAGGTGCTCACTTGAAACAAAATTGACTTCAAGAAGTAGCAAATTGTTTTAAACAAAATGGACTTCAACAAATACCAAATAGCAAATGATACACATGGGAGCATCAGAAGGAGCGGCATGGGTAAGAGAGGCACATACTCCAAATCATCATCGCCCCCCTTAAGATAAACCCCAATACCAAATACACCTTTGATTTGGAGCATTTTTCTCAATGCCTTTTTCACAAAGTAGTTTGAAATTTGTCCAATTAGAATGGTCTTCAGCCATGTTGAAAACTGATGTGTGGTCAGTCCCATGAGGTCAGTCCCCAGCTGCTCTGAAAATAAGGCCCCACGGTCATTTATTTTACCTTTATTTAACTAGGCAAGTCAGTTAAGGACAAATTCTTATTTTCAATGACGGCCTAGGAACAGTGGGTTAACTGCCTGTTCAGGGGCAGGACGACAGATTTGTAAGGTAAAATAAAGCTCAGGGATTTGAACTTGCAACCTTCCGGTTTCTAGTCCAACGCTCTAACCACTAGGCTATCCTGCCAAAAGTAATCAGCAAGACCATTTGCTCAACTTTTACAGGCTTCGCTCACATTAATAACCTTGGAGCAGAGGTTTTTATTTCAATTGGCCTTACATTCAGTTTTCTTTCTGAAGCTTCAAGTCTCGTTCAAAGTATTACTGGTATTGGCAAGGTTGTTCATATCTGCAGACACTGATATTGGAGCAGGTAATTAAGTCGAACTAACCCTGCTATCAGTCTAGGGAAGCCTATACCCAAGTGGAGTGACTTAGGGGTCGTTCAAAAGTATGTAACAGTACTCCATAATATATATAAAAAAAACAGCAGTGGTGGGGATACACCCAACAGGACTGATGACACCTCTTTGAAAATGCTGTGCCACAAGTATAAAATATATGATGGAGGGAAAGCACAAGAGAGGGAAAGAGAAAGAAACAGAAAACGAAAGGGCTAGGTGAGCAGGGGAGTCGCTAAACGTCAGTGGGTAGCTATTTATCTCTTGCCTGCCCCTTTGGCTACTACACTTCCTGCAGCCCCAGTTATTTTCCTTGACAAACACTGTTCCTCTACTGTGCCATAGGTGATTTAGACTCCGGTGGTGGGCATGGACCACCATCCCATTATGGGAACAGTCGGAGAGAAAATGAAAAGCCAGACCCAGCCTATTAATCACTAATTACAGGCTGGATGTTGAAGGTTCGGTCCCTCCCAGGAGAAGAGCCATGGAAGTCCAAAACAAGACGAAAGGAGCAGCCAGGCCACTTGCCTATCTGATAAATCAGAGGCCAAAGAAGGTGAGCCAAAATGTCCAGCAGCCCGTGCTCCAGTTGGACCTATAAGGAATTGCCCATTCTGTGACTTTACATTCAAATAGTTTTCCCTGCGACGGTATGATGATGATGGAGCTCGCCGGCTGGCAATTGATCTTTTTAAACTCCCCCATAACTTCCCCCGTTTCAATCCCCCCGAGATTGCCTGTGAATCAACTTTATCGCTCGGAGCGCATTTCCAAAGCATTAAGATACAAGGGACACGTAATTGAATGGTTAGGGAGGATATTATTGGAGGAGATCTTCTGGGTATATCCCGTCACTATAAAGCCTGCTGGGTTTTGAAACGTCCATGCGTCGTGTTTACCGTGATGTTATCAGGGTTGTTTTGCCAGCAGTGTCGACGGGTAGGAGGATCATAATAGAGCCAGGGGTAGGAAGCTCCCACTTGGATGTTGTATTGTTTGTGGAGTAGGATGTCCGTTGTAGGCATCTGAATTTGTTTACGTGATATTGGCCCGACAGAGTTCAGTGAGCATGTCAAAAGATGTCAACCTTTTGCATGTCAACCTTTTGCTCTCGGAAACCATATTTATTTTGAATATTTTTGATCAACAGTGTGTTTATGTCATCTTTAAACCCGTATGACAATATTAAATCCTTGTATGAATCTCGATCTGCTTCTAGGAAAACATCAAGTTACTTTTTTTTTTATCTCGGCTGTGTCCAATAAACCCGGAGCTGAACTCTGAAAATGAGTTATTTCATTGTTTACAAACTCTTAACGTCACAATAGATTAAGTTTGCACTCAATCATTTGTAATAGATTCTACCAACTTTGTACAACTCTTAGTGCAACATATATCCATTGATTGGGTTGTGGGTCATTAATGGACAACTATATTCAAACATTGTCTCTGATTTTTACGCCGATTTACGCCGAGACTGGACAATTCAGGAACACTCAACACCTATTGGAAAGCCATTCTGGTGTATGTTTGGCCTTAACATTTGTGTATTTGTCCCGCTGAAAATATAACTATCCCAAGGTTAGTTATTCAAAAGGGATTCATCCAACTTTTTATCTGAACTTTGCTCTTTTCATGTTTCTTTCATCTTGACAAACTCCCCAGTCCCTGCCAGTGACAAGCATACCCATAATATGATGCTGCCACCACAATACTTTCAAATACAGAGGTTCAACAGCATTGCATTCACTCCACAGTGCTGACCTCTATGACAAAATGAAAAGAGAAAAGCCTGTGTATAAAAATCCACAAAAAAGCATCCATTCTGTTTCCAACAAGGTCGTTAAGTAATATACAGCAAGTAAATAGACATTTTGGCCTAAAAACAACTGGCTTGGGTTAAGCACTATACAACACATCACAGAGTGAAACCCTCTGTATTTTCTAATATTGTGGCGGCATCATGTTATGGGTGTGCTTGTTATAGGCAGGTACTTGGGAGTTTGTCAGGATCAAAAGAAACATGAAAGGAGCAAAGCCCAGGTAAAATATTAGAGGAAAACCTGTCTGTCTTCTGAAAATCTGACCCTATATAATATAGTTTTTTTTTCTTCATAGGGACAGATTTTAATACTGAAGACACACCAGAATGGCTTTCCAAGATGTGTTGAGTGGTCCTGAGTGGTCCAGTCTCAGGCCCGACTTACAGTGCCTTCAGAAAGTATTCATACCCATTGACTTGTTCCACATTTTGTTGTTACAGCGTGAATTCTCACCCATCTACACACTATACCCCATAATGGAAAAGTTAAATAATGTTTTTTAAATTCTTTGCAAAATTCTTGAAAATTAAATACAGAAATATCTAATTTGCATACTGTAAGTAATCACACCCCTGACATGTTAGAATCACCTTTGGCAGAGGTTACAGCTGTGAGTTTTTCTGGGTAGGTCTCTAAGAGTATTGTGCAATATTTGCACATTATTCTTTAACAAATTCTTCAAGCTCTGTCAAGTTGGTTGTTGATCATTGCTAGACAGCCATTTTCAAGTCTTGCCATATATTTTCAAGCCTATTTAAGTCAAAACTGTAACTAGGCCACTCAGGAACATTCAATGTCATCTTGGTAAACAACTCCAGTCTATATTTGGCCTTGTGTTTTAGGTTATTGTCCTGCTGAAAGGTGACTTTTTATCACAGATACAGGACGCCTGTATCTTTGTATTAACTGAGTGTATTGATACACCATCCAGTTCATCGATGCTCAAAGGTATATTCAATATGTTATTTTTTTACCCATCACCCATTAGGTGCCCTTCTTTATGAAACAAGCACCTCCCTGGTCTCTGTGGTGGAATCTATGTTTGAAATTCATTGCACGACTGAGGGACCATACTGATACATGTGTGGGGTACAGAGATGAGGTCGTCAGTCAACTTATTAGGTAAATTGTTAAGCACATATTTACTCCTGAACTTATTTAGGCTTGCCCGTAACAAACGGTTTGAATACTTATTGACTGAAAACATTTCAGCTAATTTGTAAACAATTACAAAAACATAATTCCACGTTGACATTATGGGGTATTGTGTGTAGGCCAGTGACACAACATTTCAGTTGAATAATCCATTGTAAAGTCAGGCTGTAATGCAAAATGTTTTGGAAAAAGTCAAGGGGTGTGAATACTTTCTGAACACACTGTAAATCTGTATTTGAATCTTGCTGTGCATCTATGACTCCCAAGCAAATTTACTGAGCTTGAGAAATTTGGAAAAAAATGATTACAGTAAAACTTGCCCAAAGAGTTGTGCAGAGTTCGTAGAATCTTATTCAAAATGATTCACAGCTATAATGGCTGCCAAAGCTCCATAAATCAAGTATTAACTCTGGGGTGTGAAGACATTACGCAAACATTTTCCACCATTTTTTTTTTTACTTTGAAAATGTGGACTAGGTGGTGTAGATCTATAGGAAACAAATCTAATTGATACCCTTTCGAGATGTAAGGTTAAGGCAGCAAAATGTGAAAACTTAGAATGAAGTGTGTAGACTTCCACTAGTATGTCCTCGTGTGTCTTGGATTTAGTGATCCACAGTGGAATTTCACAAAGGACAAAACATTGTTCCAGGACAATCGTATGCAATCCTCTCTCCATGAGAAACATCTCCCAAGAATTCTTGAAACAATGTAGAAGTGGAATTGTACATATTCATGACTTAGCTTCACTTAATCTTGAAAAGAGAAATCCTGTTTTAAGTTATTTCGTGATCTTTTAAACCATATAGTAATACCGGACACACATTGCTTGGAGTTATGAACCATTTTAAAGCATTAGTCAATACAATCTCGACTCAGGGCAAGAAGTGCAGCAAGGTATATCTTTATTTGTGTTTCCTACAGAATTAGGTGTCTGCAGTCTTCAAGCATTGATCATATGGGGGTTATTCCAGTTCAGGAATCACATAAATGGTACAGACACAACAAACAGATTGACTTAGAAGATCGTTATGTATGAGCAAGACTTTTGCTAAGAGGTAACCTACACCACATGGAGAGTTTAGCCTAATTCCAGCTCATTAAATCAAAGTGGTCGCATATACCAATTTGCAGATGTAATCACAGGTGCAGTGAAAGGTTTATGTGTCTAGCTCCAACAGTGCAGTAATACCTAGCCATGCAAAATGATTCACACATAATCCAAAAAGGTAAAAAAATAAAATTAAATTGAGAAATATCAGAACGAGCAATGTCAAGAGTCTGGAATATACATTTAAATCGGAAAGTATTCATACCCCTTGACTTTTTCAGCCTTATTACAGCCTTATTCTACAATGGATTCAATAAAAACAGTTCCTCGTCAAGCTACACACAATACCCCATCATGACAAAGCAAAAACATGTTTTTATGTACATGGGGCAGCAGTCTCTAAGGTGCAGGGTAGAGTGCCGGGTGGTAGCCAGCTAGTAAAAGTCACTAAGGTTCAGAGCAGGGTACTGGACGGAGGCCGGCTTGTGGTGGCCTGGAGATGGAAGCTGTTCATCAGTCTCAGGGTCCCAGCTTTGATGCACCTGTACTGTCTTCCCCTTCTCAGTTGTGTTTCGGTGCGCTAAGCTAATTGCTAGTCTCCGGAACTGGGCTTTTCTTTCATTAGGTTTTTGTATTTCATGCTCTCAGGAGCAGAACAAATTGAGTCAGTGTTTCCTTTTGCTCTGTTGCTCATTAGCCCAAGAGGAAAATTAAAAGGCTCACACTAGTTACAAATCTAGTTACATAACAGAGTTAAAGGGATGCTTGGGTAACAGATTTTTTTTTCATTCATTGTCTCATTGAAGAACTGGAAGCGTAATAGCCGCTAACCATCGACACCCTTACTGGCCACACACAAAAGTTCTCTGTTTTTCCAAGATGTTTTCTGTGCCTTGAGTCCCTTGTAAACGAAAAACAAGTTAACATTAACATACATATATATATTTTTAATAAAGGCTGTAGATTTATGGCAGCGTCATACAGCATATTGTTATAGAATAATATGCTTTCAATAGAGCAATCAGTGACGATAGCAATATGTGGAGGACTGGGGTTTCTTTTGGTTTGCCGGTGCATTTCAAGTAATCTCTTTATGTAAATATTACATAAATATGGTGGCATTGTGGGAAATTGAATAGAACACCCACAATCCCTTTGGAAAAGTCCACATGATAATGTGGATAGCTAGTTGGGTGGATGAAATCCTTGGAGATATGGGGATGGTTTAAATTAAATGTACATTAAACCTCTTGTTTACTCAATGTTTTTACATAGCTCCTAATGTCATACATTTCTTCTTGATGTATGAACTCATTATGTTTCCCCTATGCATATTTTTACCAGGAAACAAACAATATCATGCAGTAATGCTGTGCCTTGCCAACAAAACACTGGCTAATTGAGACTCTTTCTGTCTATTCTACTTTTTTCAGCTTGATTAATTCAAAGAATGTGCACAAACACACTGCGCCATAATCACTCTGCTTTTCAGTGTGCTGTGCTCACACACACAAAACATAAATGTGCGTACTTCTTTGATATGTGGAAGTGAATACATGCACACACACACACACAGCTAACCTTTTGGGGTCGTACAATTCAGTCCCATTCAAAATCCTATTTTCATTCATCCCTAACCCTAACCCTTAACCCAAAAACCGAACCTTAACCCTAACCCTAACCCTAGCTCCTAAACCTAATTCTAACCCTTACACTAATTTGAACCTTAACCCAAAACCAACACACACACACACACACACACACACACACACACACACACACACACACACACACACACGTTTGAATTCTTACATTTAAGCACCCTGGTAGAACAAAAGTGGCTGTGGCAACGCTCTCTATGACTAACGGGTGATCTAATTACCAGCTGGCTTTCTTTCTTTACAGAAGTGTTCCAGCTCACCCTGCCCGATGACCAGAAATTGAGGATCACCACGGTAACCGTTGGCCAGAGTGCCATCCTGACTTGTGCAATCACAGGGGAGCAGAGACCTCCCATCATCTGGAAACGCAACAATCAGGTTCTCAACTTGCTGGATCTGGAGGACATAAATGTAAGTGGTGCCTGCAGCCTCACCTGAAATACAGCTGAACTTCTAGTTTTGTAAGACACACACACACACACACACACACACACACACGCTTTCTTTGAGGTTGACCTAGAGGTTTTGAACAACATTTTGGGTTTGACAGTTATTCAGTCTGCTTAGAGGGATACCAAAGGGGTTCAACTCCAATGGGGAAGCACCTATTTTTACTTCCCGCTGAGCGTGTCATCGTCTCTGACATTGTCTGTGTGCTGAATCTGCCGGTAGTCCCCGACAACCACCATGTCGCTTTCATCCTTCTTCAAAGGCAGGACACTTAGAGACTTGAGGTTCAGTGAGTCACCAGGCAACACTGCCCACTCTCTACGTTCTCCCCCTTCAGGGTTGGCCAAGCTATAGCTGACTCGACCATGCGTAATTGAGTCAACACTGTCGCATTAGATAAAGGCGGTCCAGCGAAGCCACTAATGTCACATTAAATGTTGATGACCTTTTAAACTGTGTAAGGAATTGCACAGCTGCCGCCAATCATCACCGAGCACCATCATCCCTGGGATCCGATTTCTGTCCCAACTGTTTCCAAGCGCTTCAGCTTCTTATGATCCTCCATTTACATGAAGAATCTTCTTCTTTCTTGGCCCCGTCCATCGCCGACTCTCCAAGGTGCTTGATGACTAGCATGTGAATGCAGGCGCACTGACATCCCCCCCTAGTCCCCTCTATAATAAATGATTCATAATTTTGTACGGCAAAATGACATGGGAATGCATCAAAACAAGCCTATGCCAAGTTGGATTAAAGTGAGTGAGCTAGATGTAACTCTTGGGTAAAGTAACGGCCTTGTCAGGTCAAGTTAGGTCGACTTCGATGTCATTCGGCTCGGTGTATGGTAGATATTTTCTAAGACTGTTTTATTTATTTTACTCGCTCCATGTGGGCAGCATCGGGCAACCGCTGAAGACATCCAATGGAGTTCAGAGGCTTTGCAACCTGAAGGGGGGTCTTTGTTTCTTCCTCTTCACATAGAATAACTTATTTCCCTGTTGAATGGAAGGAGAACCCTTTTATTGTTAGCATCGACATACAGTTAGTTGATATCAACTGTTATTGTACTAACTGGTTCCTAATACGATGTGCTGTGGTGTAGTAGAAAACCAACCTTACACGGCGTTGCGGTGTTACGGACTGTAACAGCTCAATTGAATTGGACACTACACTGTACTGTATGTGCACTATTTAAATTCAGTCACGGGCTAATGAAGTCAAGTTGGGATACCTTCGCTCTGTTCTGTTAGCGTCAGTTTCCGTGCCATTCAGGTTAACTGTATTCTGCCCACCGCTTGCCTCAGTGTGAGCGCAACTTTGATCCCGGTGTCTGTCAGCTTTGGATTTATTTTCCTGTAGTCGTCTTAACAAGGTTGTCCCTGACCTTGGGCAGATGATTACCGCATATGGCCTATTGTTATGAACAGCCCACCAGCCATGAGAACAACAAAAGACTCAAGAGATTGTCGTTTAGTCTAGTTAGTTAGTCAGTCAGACAGTCATTTCTTACTAAACATAAAAGTGTCTGTACCAAGTGTTTTATCACTAACTAGACTAAGTGAAATATCAAGCAAAAACCCAAAACCGGTTTACCCTAGATTATTTATTGCCCTTAGTCTTGTGGCTAATTGCCAACAGAGTTGTTCATAGCAAAGTGAGTGGATTTATACACACCTGGTGTTCACCAACCCCCTCTGTGAAGGCCAATTATCCAATTTCACCAAAGTTTCTGTATAATTGTGCCTTTTAATATGCCAAGGCCTGAACTGCCAACACTAATTGGAGTTGTACTTCGGTAAATGGATTTCTAGGATTTACACTGTCTCATTTAACAGACCACTTCCCTTTAAGAATGGGTGTTATTTAAAAAATAAATAAATCTGTCAACAGCCCGACTCAGTGAATCCCACATTAATCCTAATGGTGTGCTCTTATTATGGAGTTCAATAGAGCCGGTTTCCATTATGACAAAGCAGCTTACTCTAATCCCATGAATACGACAGTTGCTGGGCATTGCATCATCATCCTCAGCTGTTGGCTGGTATTAGGATGCTCCAGACAGGAGAGGGCCGAAGCATGATGAAGACTGCAAGGATGAGTGCTCTGCTTGGGAAAGTATCTACATTGAGTCTTGTGTCTAGACTGCCTACTCTGCACGTTCGACGTAGAAGCTTAAGGAATTTATGTGGAATTGTAATAGAGGAGAGAGGAGACAGTATGTCTCGGTGCTGTACTTATCTTGAGAGTCTTGGTTCGCCCTGATCAAGGGTTTATGCGTATTGTGGTTTATCTCCCAATGTTCAAGGGCCTATTGTACTGAGTGGGGTAAAGCAGCTAGGATTTTAATCTATATAGGCATACTTTACACTGCATGTACAGTACTAGTCAAAAGTTTGGACACGCCTACTCATTCAAGGGATTTTCTTTATTTTTACTATTTTATACAAGGTAGAATAATAGGGAAGACATCAAAACTATAAAATAACACATATGGAATCATGTAGTAACCAAAAAAGTATTAAACAAATCCAAATATATGTTATATTTGAGATTCTTCAAAGTAGCCACCCTTTTTCTTGATGACATCTTTGCACACTCTTGGCATTCTCTCAACCAGCTTCATGAGGTAGTCATCTGGAATGCATTTCCATTAACGGGTGTGCCTTGTTAAAAGTTCATTTGTGGAATTTCTTTCCTTCTTAATGTGTTTTAGCCAATCAGTTGTGTTATGACAAAGTAGGGTTGGTATACAGGAGACAGCCCTATTTGGTACAGGAAAGGAAGACCCAGAGTTACCTCTGCTGCAGAGGATAAGTTCATTAGAGTTACCAGCCTCAGATATTAACTGCACCTCAGATTGTAAAACAGACATATCTCAACATTAACTGTTCAGAGGAGACTGCTTGAATCAGGCCTTCATGGTCAAATTGCTGCAAATGACACCAATAATAAGAAGAGACTTGCTTGGGCCAAAAAAAGACCTTTGGTCTGATGAGTCCAAATTTTAGATTTTAGATTCCAACCGCTGTGTCTTTGTGAGACGCAAAGTAGGTGAATTAATTATTATTATTATGGAGGAGGTGTGATGGTGTGGGGGTGCATTGCTGGTGACACTGTCTGTGATTTATTTAGAATTCAAGGCACACGTAACCATCATGGCTACCACAGCATTCTGCAGCGATACGCCATCCCATCTGGTTTGGGCTTAGTGGGACTATCATTTATTTTCAACAGGACAATGACCCAAAACACACATTCAGGCTGTTTAAGGGCTATTTGACCAAGAATGAGAGTGATAGAGTGCTGCATCAGATGACCTGGCCTCCACAATCACCTGACATCAAACCAATTGAGATGGTTTGGGAGTGGAGGAAAAGCAGCCAACAAGTGCTCAGCATATGTAGGAACTCCTTCAAGACTGTTGGAAAAGCATTCCAGGTGACTACCTCATGATGCTGGCTGAGAGAATGCCAAGAGTGTGCAAAGCTGTCATCAAGTGTGGCTACTTTGAAGAATTTAAAATATATTTTGATCTGTTTAACACTTTTTTTGGTTACTACGTGATTCCATATGTGTTATTTCATAGTTTTGATGTATTCACTATTATTCTACAATGTAGAAAATAGTAAAAAAAAGTAGGTGTGTCCAAACTTTTGACTGGTACTGTACATGTTGAGCTATAAGACTGCTCTATTCGCTATAAATACTCCAATTCATATCGTAGGAAACACAAAATGCATGAAATAAATTAAGCTGTGTGATGAGTAGTGTAACATGGTGGAAAGCGTGCCAACTTCTGATAGTTGCCATTGCCTGCTTTATATGTTGTGTCATGTCTTCCTTCAAAGTTAACCTTTACTCAAGTCTTCCTTTTAACTAACATCTAAATGTTTCATTTGTGTTCTTTCTCCCCAGCAGATCCCAACACAGGTAGGTTTTTATCGGAACTGATGTCATCCACAACAAAAAAGCCCACAAAGCTAATGAATTCCCTGTCATGGATACATCCGAACTTGACATCATATTGAAGAAGTCGGCTTATACACCTGGCCTCACATGTCCTGCCCTTTATTACGGTCACTTCTCCCGCCCTGTAGATGCCAATGAGACAGTTCCTTGGTGTTCTTTAAGAGGTCAGCTGGTCATACAAAGGGTTGCTGGCAGCCCTTTTTTTTCCTATCAGGATTGCCTGTAAATCTTCTTCCTTTTCCTCTTTTTGCTCCTCTGTCTCACCGTCTCACCTTCCCTCAGCTATGTCTGAGGGGTGGAGGGGGAAGGAGGGGTGGAGGAAGGGTGCGGGGTCGATCGCCTCCAGTGCCTCTAGTCCCACCCCTCTGAGTTTCATTTCTTCCCCATTCATTTTTCATTTAGAAGGGTGACACAATATGCTTTCCGCAGAGGGGCCAAAACGTGCCATCAATTCCCTTCACACAGCGACGGTATGATGATCCGGCACAGCCCGAGTCTCACAATCTCATACCTGATCGCTGTTTATTTGGTCATAGAGGTTGTACCTGCCACACATGGTGGCCCATGCCTATGCTTTATAGCTGTCTTGCAGGTCTATGTAAGGGACGACATGTACTGACTCTGAAACCGAAACAATGCCATCAGACATGATTGGAATTCTAATTGAATTATGACAAGAAACACAGATTTGCTATCTTTCTTCAGGTCTCTCTGGGTTCCCAGCAAGGAAAGCTGCTTAATCAAATTAGAATGAATACATTTTTATCAACTAACTGAAGTAAGAAAAACTCCCATAAAAAATATCAAATTACTGTGAAAGTACAAATGTTGATAGGTATTAAATGAGGAAGTGAATTTAAGTTATTTCCAGATGGATTCATTAGCTTTGGGGCTTATTTCAATGTACTGTAACAGCAGTATTCTTTTTTTATTACATTTTTAAAAATGTTCCTCTTATTCAGCATCTAAACTCAGCAAAAGAAGAAACGTCCTCTCACTGTCAACTGCATTTATTTTCAGCAAAATTAACGTGTAAATATTTGTATGAACACAAGATTCAAAAAATGAGATATAAAATGAAAAAACCACAGCCATGTGACTAACAGAAATGGAATAATGTGTGCATCTCCTCCTCATGGACTGCACCAGATTTGCCAGTTCTTGCTGTGAGATGTTACCCCTCTCTTCCACCAAGGTACCTGCAAGTTCCCAGACATTTCTGCGGGGAAGGGCCCTAGCCCTCACCCCTGATCCAACAGGTCCCAGACGTGCTCAATGGGACTGAGATCCAGGCTTATCGCTGGCCATGGCAGAAACCTGACATCCCTGTCTTGCAGGAAATCACGCACAGAACGAACAGTATGGCTGGTGGCATTGTCAAGCTGGAGGGTCATGTCAGGATGAGCCTGCAGGAAGGGTACCACATGAGAGAGGAGGATGTCTTCCCTGTAACGCACAGCGTTGAGATTGCCTGCAATGAAAACAAGCTCAGTCCAATGATGCTGTGACACAACGCCCCAGACCATGACGGACCCTCCACCTCCAAATCGATCCCGCTCCAGAGTACAGGCCTCATTGTAACGCTCATTCCTTCGGCGATGAACGTGAATCCGACAATCACCCCTAGTGAGACAAAACGACTCGTCAGTGAAGAGGACTTTTTGCAAGTCCTGTCTGATCCAACGACGGTGGGTTTGTGCACGTAGGTGACATGGTGTCGGGGATGTCTGGTGAGGACCTGCCTTACAACAGGCCTACAAGCCCTCAGTCCAGCCTCTCTCAGCCTATTGTGGACAGTCTGAGCACTGATGGAGGGATTGTGCATTCCTGGTGTAACTCGGGCAGTTGTTGTTGCCATTGTGTACCTGTCCCGCAGGTGTGATGTTCGGATGTACCGATCCTGTGCAGGTGTTGTTACACGTAGTCTGCCACTGCGAGGACAATCAGCTGTCCATCGTGTCTCCCTGTTGCGCTGTCTTAGGCGTCTCACAGTACGGACATAGCAATTTATTGCCCTGGACACATCTGCAGTCCTCAGGCCTCCTCATGCCTCATGCCTATGCCTAAGGCATGTTCACGCAGATGAGCAGGGACCCTGGGCATCTTTCTTTTGGTGTTTTTTCAGAGTCAATAGAAAGGCCTCTTTTGTGTCCTAGGTTTTCATAACTATGACCTTAATTGCCTACCGTCTGTAAGCTGTTAGTGTCTTAACGACCGTTCCACAGGTGCATGTTCATGAATTGTTTATGGTTCATTGAACAAGCATGGGAAACAGTGTTTAAAACCCTTTATAATGGAGATCTGTGGAGTTGTTTAGATTTTTAGGAATAATCTTTGAAAGATACGGTCCTGAAAAAGGGACGTTTCTTTTTTTTTTGCTGAGTTTATTTATTTTCACCACCAGCTTGATCATGACACAGCAAACATTACATTTGTTTCAGTTGTTTACCATGACCTTGGTAGCCTCACAGATTGGCTTGCCATTTGAAATTGCGCAGTGAAACTTGTATTTTGTGTTGCATTCATGTAAAAAGAAAAATAATAATTTACATCCTCTCATTTTGCTCTTTTCAGTGATTACTCATAATGGCGTTTTCAATTGATTATGCTCAACACGACGAACATCAGTTCACATTGACTTGTTATTCGTACTTTCTTGTTTTCCTTATTTTTCCTTATATGTGTGTTGTTATCGTTAGATAGGAACTTAAGCATTTTGGTGCACCTGCGATCTGCAAGTCTGTGTACGGGACCAATAAACATTGATTTGATTTTGATTTGATTACCATAACATTACAGACAGACTTACTTCACCCTACCTCGGTTTTAAAACTGGCTCAACTATAGGTGAATTTCAGCCCCAAAACAAAAGACAAAGCAGTTTTTCATAGTTGCTTCCTGGACATGTTTTTGGTAAGATGCAGTGCAGGTTTCTCTTTTCGTAAAAGATAATACATAGAAATGTTCAAGTGTAACTTTACTCCTATCACATGTCGTTAAGGACCCAGTATTGGGTATTATGGTGGCAGGCATACAAAAAACAATAATTGGAAGATTATTGATGAACAACTGCTTGTCTTTGATGGAAATGTATGTCACAGTGTGCTATTATTGATCATGTCCTCCTTCTCCCCAGTTTTCCTTTGCTGCTTTACAAAAGTTCCAATAACATCAATTCTCTCTGCTGCAAGCCCCACAGCCATATTTGCCTGAGCACATTTTGCACATTCTCAAAACATTTTCATTTTCAGATCTGAATATCATTCATACTGAGGTGAATTCAATTTTGAACCCCATTCGTTTTTGTTGTTGTTGTTGTCCCACACAGCCATTGTGACGTCCCTCTTTCTTCTTCTGCAGGATTTCGGAGATGACGGCTCATTGTACATCACCAAGGTGACCACCACCCATACAGGGAACTACACCTGCCATGCTGACGGGTACGAGCAGCTCTCGCAGACGCACACGCTCCAGGTGAACGGTAAGCCGCCGCCTCTGCTCGGCGGGAACAGAATGGTACACTCTCGCACTTCCTTCCGCAGCTGTGTCACAGCCAAATGCCTATCCACGCCAAATGCTGTTAAATCACACTTGAGAGTGCGCCTGGATAGTTTGACACGCCACCATTGAGACAGAGATGTGTGAGGTGAAATTAAATGCTTACGGGGCTGTCAAGTTTTCTTTTTTTCTCTTCTAAATACGCAGAAAGGAAACTGGGAATGCGACATGAGCTTGTTGAGAGTGTTGTTTTGGATCTATAATTCTATCAGGATTATCACTCAGTCAGATTTAACGAATCAAATAGCCCTTAGTTGTGTGAAAATGCTTTCAAGTGTTAGATTTGTAATTGGAAAGGGGGCCATGTCTTGTCGATGCCATTTTCATGTTAGAGACATTAGTTGAGGCACGCAGGAAAAGATGGTACTGCTGTCTTATAACACTCACGGCTGCCGAATTTCTGACAGAAGGACAATCGTTTGAAACAGACAGTTTCCATTAACGATGACCTTAAAGCACACACAGTATCACTCACAGTGTAGTTAATGATAATGTATCGCTTTAATTGGTTGAAAAACAAATTGGCTGGCCCGGGTAAATGCAGCCTGGCAAATGATTTTGGAAATGGATGGGGCGAAAAAGTTCATCTTTGTGCTAACAGCCATCAGGGTTCACTGATGGCCTTTCGCTCAAATTATGCGTCAAAACATTGAAAAAACTCACATCAGAATTGTCAGGGGATAATGTTCGCCTTTCTTTGGAACTACAGTTCAGGGTTCGGTCTAAAAATACCACCTTTTGATTACCACTGCAGTTTATTATATAGAAATGCACAAGGGCATAAGTATATGACGTGTGAAAACTGGAAGAAATGCATTTCATTATAGACAAATGCTTATGTATTTTATTTGACCTTTATTTAACTAGGCAAGTCAGTTAAGAACAAATTCTTATTTTTATTATGCATAGCTGCTTGAGTAATGGAAAACAACTGATTACAGCCAGATGACTCAGCAAAATCTCCCCTCTACAGGCTTTCCATATGTTATTACATGCTTATTACATTGATTACTATCATAGGCTTTTTAGACAAGTTAATCAGCACTGAGCAATTGCGGTGACAATTTGTGAAAAAAAGCCACATTGAGCATTATTCTTGTGTCCGGGGCTGTTCATGTTCGAACTTGGTGTATGTGTACGTATTCACGTAAATTGTATCCCTCGACTTGGTGAAGTTGTCTTTCACAGTCTTGGTCCTCATTGGCTGTAGGGATGTAGAGCATCCGTGTATGGTTCCCTCTCTCTGATGTTTGGAAACCTCCATGGGTGGCCCAGAGCTAGCTGTGAGAACAGGCAGGAAGAAAGACTAATCACTACGCAGAGAAAAAGTGTTTTCCGTGGTGGGCGGCCAGAACACTCCGACAGCCCCGATAATGGGGCTTGCCTTGGTCGTGATGCTTGAGATGAAACACAGAGGGCAGGGGACTCACAGGGGCTACGAGTCAATTTGGTGAAAAGTTGAATGTCTGAAACCACCCTTGAGTGTGCTGGCAAGGCTGTCCCCTGAAGGGCTATGTGTGTGTGTGCCTGTTTGTATGCGTGCATGCCTGTGTGTATGCGTGTATGTCCGTGTGCATGCATGCATGCATGTGAGTCTATGTGTGTATTAATGTGTGTGTGTTTTTTTGTGGGTATGTGTGTGTGTGTGTGTGTGTTTGTGTGTGTGTGTGTGATACACACACTTCCTTTGCCACCAGTGCTGAAGGGAGACTTGCTGTGTGATTGACGGCAGGCTGGGGAGTTTTATGATGGAGCTGTCAACCCTGCTGTGTCCTATACTCGTATCACTATGTCTCTTGTCACTCCTAGGAAGACATCAGGCTACAACACGTCTCCAATTCTGTCTGAATTTAGTTTTGAGTGTGAAAACCGCTATGACTATATTTCACTTTGTGCCTGTCCGGAGCTAAAGGAAATGGTGATTCGAACATGAACAAGAAGTGTTTTTACAAATGCATGCACAGTGGAGGATTGAGGCATTTTGGGAGGGAGGGAGGAAGCACCAAGCCACTCACATGAAAATTAGAAGTGTTTAGAGAAATATATATTTTTTTTGTTCTAGGTTAATAAGACCTTGATTAACTTATATACAATGTGTGCTGACGGTAGTATATCAATTGGAAGTGGAACGGTGGAGTCTAAAGGCCGTCACTGTGTAAAGACGGCATGACCTCCAAAATGGTCTCCTAATCAAATCAGATCTAACGTTATTTGTCGCGTGCGCCGAATACAACAGGTGTAGACTTTACCGTGAAATGCTTACTTACAAGACCTTAACCAACAGTGCAGTTCAAGAAGAAGAACATATTTACCAAGTAAGCTAAAATAAATAAAAAAGTAATAATAAAAAGTAACACAATAAGAATAACAATAACGAGACCCATGACAAATCTTTTCAGTCTCCTGAGGGTTGGAAAATCGTTTTTGTCGCGCCCTCTTCATGACTGTCTTGGCATGTTTTGGACCATGACAGTTTGTTGGGGATGTAGACACCAAGGAACTTGAAACTCTCGACCCGCTCCACTACAGCCCCGTCGATGTTAATGGGCGCCTGTTCGGCCCCGCCTTTTCCTGAAATGGTATTGATGTAACCGGTGGGAATCCGCAACATTAAACCATCGTTTTTATGACGCTTGACATAAAGAGTCAAACAACATTTTAAACTATGCATTTAATGGATTTTAGTGGTGTTATTTCTGTCAGCTGGCTTCCTTTATCTTACACCTGCTATGGCTCGTTCCGGTTGGTATGTTTGGCATTGCTGGGTGGCATACCTTCAAGCTGAGGCATGTTGTAGGCAGCAGGTTCTAGGAACCAGAATGTTACTGGGAGCAGATGGCCATGGCACTAAATCACTCTCCAGTCTCACACTCACCTGGCTGGCCAAAGGCTTCCTCTCCCTAGTCAAGCCCACAGGAAATAGTCTCTGTAGCCAGTGGCATTTCCTCTTCTCTCTCCTATGCCAGCCTACCAGGGTAGCAAGGTAGAAATCTTCTCTGAAGCCTTGATGTCACTGCTCTTTATAAGTGTATTTGAATCCTTAAGAGTCTATTGATGCACCTGTATGTCAATCTAAGTAACATAATAAGAACATCCCAATCAAAATACGGTCCGTTTAGGCATCCTCCTATGGCGGCCTTCCACATCTGCGGTGGAAGGTGGTCAAGCTACAGCGGTGTTTGTCAGACCATGAGACAATCCCACAAAAATGTCTTGTCACGAAAACGTCTGTAACGTCCGAACGGTTTGGCCCACAAACAGACACTGTATGATTTTTTTTTTTTTTACGGTGTTGAATATTATTATTTCACTTTTTGATACCTAAAGGGGTCCTAAAATTCTAAATCAAATCGCAAATTGATCCGTGGTATGACCATCTTCAAACAAATCCATATTTTAGCTTAGGCTTTTAGAGGTTAAATGGTATTACTGGTATTGTTTTTACCTCTATTTTAAAGTGGGTCAATAGGCCATAGATTTGGGCCACATTTGCTGTGAATCAAATGTCAACGACAGGATAGCATGTCGGAGTGGTCTAATGTTCCCAATTGACCTCTATCAGGTCATTACTCTTAAATTCAACAGGGAAAGTGAAGTACAGAGAAACATACGGTCACGAGCTGCCATATGGCCTTTGTTTATAAGGATTCCTCCACATAAAATTACAACAATATTGGAGGTGCACTTAATGAGTCAATAGTGCATTGACACACATTGATTAACTTAAACCTTGTAACTCATTTTTCAACAATGAAAATCATTTTTCAGCACTCTTTGACCTTAGTATTATGACAATCTGCCTTAGAATGTGCTATCCATTCTAAGGATTATTCAAATATATTAGTTAGATTTTGTACCACGAAATATGCTAACCAGTTATAGGGGCCCTGCATAAAGAACTATGTCATAAGCAATGCATAAAAATGACTCTTGTCAAAAACTGCAGGTTGGAATTCTGTGTCTATTGCTTATAAATGCCTGAACATTGCTTATACATCTCCTATATCGAACACATCTTAAGTAAAGTTGTTAGATAAAAAGTTGTGCCTCTTCCTGCAGCTCCTTTCCCCCTCATCCCCGTGCCTGACAAAAGATTGCCCAAAATCAATGGTCGCCCAACAAAATCAATGGCCAGCCCCACCGAGGTTCCCTCCCTTATTTATCAAGCTGATTTGTTTGGGTGGCGCGGATCTCGCCGAGCACACCAATGTTTCTAATGGCATTCAGCATATGCTGGAAATGCACTTGATCCTATTGATAGTATGTTAATGCAGAGGTGAGAAGTTAAATGGACTTGGCAGACACCCTGAAAGAAAACTTCTTATCCAATAAGGCTGCCTCATTCCTCAAAAGCCCCGTCATTTTCAAAAAAGTGTGTGTTGGCCTACATTCATCTTTTCTCCTCTTCCTTCTTCCCACAATGCAGTTCCTCCCGTCATCCGCGTCTACCCAGAGAGCCAGGCACGGGAGCCAGGGGTGACGGCCAGTCTCCGGTGCCATGCTGAGGGTATCCCCAACCCACAACTGGCATGGCTGAAGAATGGCATGGACATCGCTACCAAGCTGTCCAAACAGCTCACCCTGCAAGGTGGGTTCCATCTAGTCGCAGGTGGGGAATAGTGTTAGAAATTGGATCAAGCAACGCTGGCATACATCTGGGTCATGTTCAGTAGGGTATACCGAATCAAAATGTTTTGCAACCCAAGTGGAAAATATGTGTTCTTATTGGAGAAGTTAAGTTAGTACCTCCCAGTTTCACTCCATTTCAAAATGTTTTATTCTAGTGTCAAAATTGACTACAAAGTGGAAATTGGGTGATTTTGGTTATAAAGTCAGTCTCGTCCAAAACGGAGTTTGGAACACAAGGGGTAGATGAAGGTTGTGTTTTGATTTGACAATGTCCATTTTTCCACTAACATGGGGTGAACAGCTGCGGTGATTGCGCTCTATCCAATAGCATAGACAGTGAGACAGGCCTGCCCAGCAGCTCCGACTTTGTTTACATAAGACGTCACGCACTTTCTTACTTGAGAATTACTGCACCAAACACCCTAGTTACATGTAAAATTGCACAACTAAAAGATCCTCAGCAAAAACGTCAACATTTATTGCACATTTCTTGAGTTACCTTAGATTCATTCTGGTGATTTTAAGGAAGTGAAACAGGCTTCCGCGTCTACGGTGTCTCATGGGGGACAAACATGAAATCGGTCAGGAAACACTCCTCCAAGACTGAAATGTCATTTTTGTTTCCGAGCAACAGAAAAACACATGTGCCAATCGGCGTGTTCAGTGGCTCTTCTTAGTGCTGTTGGTGTGACACCAAAATCATTCCCCAGATGGGCAGACACCCTACCATTAGCGACAACTAGATCAACACAGTACACAATGACAACCCACTACATGGCGCAACTTTGCAAGGTCTCCCATTTTGACTTTTTCCAATCCTGTTAAGACCCCTCACTCTCCCGTCTCCTATCCTGTTAGTCTCAGTTATGTAATGGGGTGACTTTGATCAAAATTGGCAAACATACTCTTAAGTGTCACTGGCAACACACAAATTGTATTTTATCTGCATGTGGCCACACTTACTGACAGTGTCTGTGTGCGTGTGTGTGTATACGTGCGCCCGTCTGTCTGTGTGCGTGTGTGTCTGTGCGCGTCTGTCTGTGTGCTCATGTTTTCTTTTGTGTCGACCAGCTAACGGAAGCGAGGTGCACATCAGCAACGTCCACTTCGAGGACACAGGGGCGTACACCTGTATCGCCAAAAACGATGCCGGGGTGGACGAGGACATCTCCTCCCTGTTTGTGGAGGATTCGGCGCGCAAGACCCGTATGTATAAGTCATGATGTCTCCTTTGCGTGTGTGTATCCTTCCCTGGAGATAATGGAGACGCGCGGCTCAAAACATTCAATAATTCATCCAGTCACTTGTTAATAGTTTATAACAAATTGAATAATAGAACTTCAGCTAGAGAAATGATAGATGGCTACACACAATATTATTGTCTCCTATCTAGTGGTTTGGTGGTTTGGCTATGGAGGCTAATGGTTGTCATTAGTAACAGGGTACCTATGGCAATGTCTGTGTTGTTTATTTTTTTTATCTTAGATTCTTATTTAATTGAGAGAGATTTGCACTGATGGTCCCGTCATCAAAAGGCGTGTGAAATTAATTCAGCTTTTTGAGGAAATGTTTGGGTGGCCCTACGGAACAAAGTAGAATTGTGATACAAGTACGTGTTCAGAACAGACACAGTCCTATTCATCATGAAACTTTCCAAAATGTAAAAAAAAAGAAAAAAAAAGAGATCAATCCCTGATTAGCAAACCACGTTGTCACTAATCCTCTTCTCTCCTAATAAGGAAGGCCAGACTCTAGTGGATTACGACACCCAGTGTCATCATTGAAAGGGAGAAATGATGGCACTGGGTGGCATTTTATCTCCATGGCAATTTCCTAACGTCCACAAGGGGCACCGCGAGTGTCTATTACCATTTAGTAGGCGTGTTGGCAGTGGGGTTGAAGATGGGCTTAAACCGCGAGCTACGGCTCAGAGGATTGCGGGTTCAATCCCGGTGCTTGGCACTCATTTTGTATTTTTTGTTTTCCTGCTTTAACCCTATCCCAAACCTTAACTACTCAGAATGAATAACTGAACTTAGGTTTCAGTTTCAATTTTGCACAGTTTGACTGGCAGCTAAAATAGGGCCAAAAATATTCTGTAATTAAAACGGTATGCACACTCTTTAATCTATAGACGGCTCCACATGCCATAATTAAAACGGTCAGCCATGCCACATCTCTGTTGCTGCAGTTACGGGGAGGGATGGTGTTTTATTTGGAGCTTGTGTTGTAGTAACAGCACGTAAAAAGCAAACAGAGCAACTCTAACTCTCAAGTCACTCACATGTCCCCTTCGATGATGCATTAGGTTTAGCTGCTGTCCCAGCGACAGTGACACACTCCACGTGCCGTCACACATCACAGGATCACTCAGAAGTCAGTCAGTTGCCTCCTTTGAAGATTTGAAGCCACCGAGTATGATGAAACTGCTCAGGGGTTTGACACACGCACTGGTGACCATTTTGGATCATCCCCAACCCAGAGAGCATACTTACTCTTGGGTCAGAATTCTGTCAGTCTCCTTCTTTGAAGCTTTGAATTCACTGTGTATGATGAAACTGCTCAGGAGGTCTGCACACTTGTGACCATTTTGGATCCACAGCCCATAGTCAACATCAAAGAGATAGCAGCGTGGATGTTGAAATAGTCCACCACTACATTATAACCACCCAGCGGCACCCCAATGCATGTTTGACCTCGTCTGGTCTCCCCTTATTACCCCTGTGGACTGTCTACTTATCCAGGAGCTCAGCTTGCTCTGCTAGACCGCAATGCAGACTGCCTCTGGTTGCCTCTCTAGCCCTGAGGCTATGTTAGTGCTCTTAGTCAGTGTGTAAGCTGAAGCGCCGCTGTGCACGACTGATGCATCCCACCACTCTCTCTCTTCTGCATGAGAGAGAGAGAGAGAGAGAGAGAGAGATAGAGAGAGATGTCAACAACTGCAAGGTGATACACAGTCACAATAGACAGTTGAGCACATTTTATGTTTTGTACAAAATAATGTATTATATATACCCTAATTAACCTAAATTCACTGTATTACAGCCATCACTGGAAAGTGATGTAGCCTTACAGTAGGGTATGGAACATCACTTTGTTTATGATGTACTGTAGCCTACTTTCTTATATCCGTATATTAACATAGACTTGTGAAAGACACTTGTAATCAGCTGATGCATGTGATATATGGTCCATGTGAACTGCCCTTCATATAACCAGTGTAACTTGTGTCCCTGGGCTGGCTAGCTTTAACCTTAGCCAAGCTATTCCTAGACATCTCTTGTCTCCCTCTTCCCTCCCGCCCTCCCTTCCTCACCTCCCTCCGTCCCTCCCTCCCATTGGATAGCTGTCTGCTGTGCCTCGGTGGCTGTCGATCCCTCAATGACCTCCCATCTTTACTGGGAGCGGTACAACCTCAACCCCTTTGGCAGTTGGAGCCGTGTGTGCACTTTCAACTCAATGCTGTCGACCATCGTTTGCTAGAGCTCCTTCATATCGCCCTTTATGTTTTCAGGTAGATGTGATGTCACACCACATGTTATATTTGAATTTCTCCTGTCCACTATTGTCACGTGTGAGTTTTCACTCGTGCAAATGGCTCAGTAGGCTGCATGGTTCATACATCAGGTATCTAGTACAAAATAAACACAAGTATCTTGGCTGCCTTATTCAACACGGTGTTGATAGATTGCTGAAGTAGTTATAGTAACACCAGTGTGAGAAACGTGATACTCTGAGCGAAGAATGAACCCCACTCAGTGGATTCACCTTGAGCTCATTCAAGGTCAGAAACCTGCTTTTTGCCTCCGCGAGAGTCAGACGTTTTTATTGAAGCTGTTGGTGCAATTCATCACCGTCAAAAAAAGCGCGCAGACAATATTCAGAGTGCTCCTTTAAGAGTCAACGCCAGGGGTTGTGGGTTCGATTCCCACGGGGGGACCACTACAGAAAAAGTTATGAAATTGTAGGCAATCACTACTGGATAAGAGAGTCTGCTAAATTACAAAAAAATTGTTATAATCATCTGACAAGAACTGGTGCTCAGCTGGCATGAATATCTGCCCTGCATTTAAAAATGTCCGCCAATTATTTCTGGAGCGTGTGCCTTGGTCAAAACATAGAGAGGGACATGTGCCTACAGCCTAAGCATTGTGAGTACTGTGTATATGTCAACATGAGTGTGTGTGTATCAATATCTCGCTCAACGTCCCTAAAGACAAAGGAGCTGATCCTGGACTACAGGAAACAAAAGGTCGAAAACGCCCCCATTCACATCAAAGGGGTTGTAGTGGAGTGGGTCTAGAGCTTCAAGTTCGTTGGTGTCCACATCACTGAGGACCGATCATGATCCAAACACACCTCTTCCCCCTCAAAAGGTTAAACAGCTGCACCATCTTGACTGGCTGCATCACTGCTTGATATGGCAACTGCTTGGCATCCGACGGCAAGGCGCTACAGAGCGTAGTGCGTACGGCCCAGTACATCACTGGGGCCGAGCTCCCTGCCATCCATGACTTCTATACCAGGCGGTGTCAGAGGAAGGCCCTAAAAATGTACTCCAGCCAAGTCATAGACTGTTCTCTCTGCTACCACACGGCAAGCGGTACCGGAGCGCCAGGTTTGGGACCAAAAGGCTCCTGAACAGCTTCTACCCCCAATCCATAAGACTCCTGAACAGTTAATTAAATGTCTACCCGGACTATTTGCATTGACCCCCTTTTTTTTTGCATTGACTCTCTTGCACTGGCTCTATGCAAACTCACTGTACTCTACCCACACACTCACACTTACTACACTGACACTCCAACACACACACACACACACACACACACACACACACCCCACACACACACACACTCAGACTACATATGCTCACACACACAAAACACACACACACATATGCATATTGACGCCACACACAAACACACACACACACATTTTAAAAATGTTTTAACTCTGCATTGTTGGGAAAGGGATCGTAAGTAAATATTTCACGGTAAAGTCTACACCCGTTGTATTCGGCGTGACAAATACATGATTTTGATTCGGGGTGTTTAGGTGTGTGTGTGTGTGTGTCAACGTGTGTGTGTGTGCGGGCATGTTTGTGTGTGTGTGTCAATCGATGCCCATCACATTCGATCACATCATGCTTTCACACTGTGTTGGCCACGGTTCACAGTCCCTATGCAGAAACCTAAGCTGTGTGGCCAGCAACAGCAGTGTCATGGCCTGTCTGTCTGGCTGTGGGTCTGCAGGGGCTCCATTGTGAAGCGTTTGTAAGGCCTATGTATGCCACCCTTGAGCATGTGTCAAGCATGTACTGTATGGTGCGTTAGGGTGTGCAGGCTTTTGTTGCAGCCAAGCACTATCACACAAAATTCAACAAATCCTTGAGCTCTTAGTTGAATCAGGCCTTGTCGGGTATTGTGAATGGGAGAGCGACAGGCTTTTGTTACGGCCCAACACTACCTTGACAATTTCAACAAATCATCAAGGCCTTGAATCAGTTGAATCAGCTTCATAGGACATTGCCAATGACTTGCGGTGTATTGTAATGCCAGTGTGTGACATTATGACGACTCGGGGAAGGCTGTCGGAGACCTGCACTTTTCTCCCTGACGTAAATATACATTAAATGATTAAAAAAGTATAGTGAGGCTATAATTCTAAAAGTAAAGTTTCCATCACTGGGAGTCTTAACAGCTTGCTGTCGGGAAAGTACTTATTTGAAACCATCTAAAACATTTATCCTGCTTTTTCTCCTGACGAGGTAAAATCACATGGGTAGCTCCACACTTCTGTCTCACCAATTACTTGCGCTTTTGAATTTTTCAAGGATTTTCCCCTCCCAGGATTAAATCGTTGGCTATTTTTTTCTGTTAAAAGATGATATACTATCCCCCCAGTAGTCAGTTCTCTCCACAGAATTCCACCTCCAATTATAGAATAGTCTTACACCTTTGAAGAATTCCATTTCGGTATTACCCGGTATAGTATGGCTGGGTTGTTTCTCAATCCAGCTAAAGTTATCCTTCCAATAATGAAGCGTCCTTATATCGGCAGGATTAAGCTTTTAAACACAACTGCAGCAAAATAAAAACCTGGTTGAACATTAATCCCTTTACAGCGTTTCATGGAATTGGAACAGGAAGAATTGAAGTTGATGTACACTTAAGTCGATGGTGATACAGCATAGTTGTTGGTGGGCAAATATTGTCAACATTCCATTTTGTTTGTGTGTGTGTGTCTCTGAACTGATTTGTCATCTTTGCCTGGACGATCACATTCTCTAAGCTCTTTGTGTGGCATTTTATTAACTCGTATTTCAATCTTTCCATAACCTTCTATCTATCCATCCATAACTGATGTATCATGGTCAGACCGTGAAACAGGAATGTTAATGAATCCAATTGAAATCTGTGTCGTCATCATGTCAATAAAGCCAGGCAGTATTTGGACAAAGGTATTTATAACCAGCTATAATTAAAACATATCCTCTGTCTCAATTTTACTATGCTGCCAGGTCAATTTGCATAACAACTGACACACACAGCAGACACAACGTGCCAATGTTGCCAGGCGACTCAATCCCAAACACAGGCTGATAAATCCAATGAATCACAGTGGGAGAAGAATAAAGAGAGGAAGACACCCAGGGTGATTGTGTTGCGAAGCGTATTTTCATTTGCATCTGCCGACCTAGCTAAGTTGGGGATGCCTGGCATCACCTGTTAATTCAGTCAGTAAGTCTGCTAGCTGCGATGTCAGGATGTTCCAATCCACAGGCACTGTGCCCAAATTTTGCAGCTGTGTGCCCTTGTAAGCAGAGCAAGTTTGTGTTGTAACCTTGCTGGTGGGAAGGTGTCGTTATGTGGGGAATGTGGAGTCCCGGCATAGTGAACCCCGCCGCAGCTGAAAGTGGCGCCTAGCTGTTTTATAATATGGATGACGAATATGATTTATGTGCCCCTTGTATGTTTTAGAACGAGCGCAATCTTTCTGCCCTGTGATGAATAGCATCATATTAATGCGTTATTGGAAAAGACTTGGGCGCCAAGACCTCATCTCATAGCCTTCCGCCCTTCCTCCATTTTCCCCAGCAGTACCAATTTGGCGCTTTTTTGAACACCACCAGAAACTGGAACAACTCAGTGTTCCCCTGCCACTCCCCTTTTTCTTTCCACGCTCGTCTTTAATCTACAGCAGTTCTCTGTGTAACTTGAACTCAGTTCTTTTAAATGAGACCAAAAATGTATGCACGAGCGCAAGGGAGTGGGACTTGACACAGCACTTTTGAAAGATGAGGCTAACAGGTCTGTTTTGCCACGACCAAAGCAATGGCACAACTGCTTTGGCAGCTATTTGTATTGATCTGTCTCTACTCTCTCCACACACCAGAAGAGAGGGTGAGAGAATGAGCAGCATCAAAAGAGGGAAAGATTAGAATTGGAGCTGAATTGGGGCCCACGATTGGTTTGCCAACAGCCAGGAAAATGGAAGATGGAATGGAAACAGGGGGTTGTGGGATGGATGAACGATAGGAGAAGGTCGTCGTGCTTATACGGTGGGAAAATCAGGATATACAAAACAAAATGGGGCTGCTATTTGCATTTTGCTCCTGAATAGCAAATCGAACATTTTCCTGTGATAGGCCGATCTCACTCAGTACGCAGGCTCTGAGTGTTCATCGATTTTTGTGGCGAAATGAGCACGTCTTTTTAAGAGGCATATCATTCTCAACTCAAAAGGCTCTGAGGGCTTTGCAGGGTTGTAATTCCAGGTCATGCATTACATTTGCTTGGTTGGTATGCAGCTCAAGTTTCCAATTTCATGTAATTAGTTGTCTCAAAGTGAATTTCATGACAATTACGGCATTTTTAGTTAGGAAAAACATGTAGCCCCTTCAATGACCTATGGAACTCATCTACGCTGGAGATATGTGTAGACTTTTAATGATAACTCTAGTAATAACTAATACATAAAACATATACTAATTGACAGATAATTACCTGAGGCGTACCTTTATTTTATTCAATATCTTTCATTGCATGTGGTACATGCTTTGGCGGTATAAAACACAGAGGGCTTTTTAGGTGGGCTAACAACAAAACAGGAACAAACAAATGCTTTTTGTTTGTATGTATTTACAATATACCATCTGGATTGTGTCTCACCCTGAAGTGTTTGGTATTCAATTATTCTAAAACAGAGGGTTTTCTATTGATTGGTTGTTGCAATAAGTATCAAAGAGACGGTTTTCTTCAAACAGACATTTTGTTTTGTTTAAGTCGGTATGTGAATTCTTACAAAGGGATAACCATTAATTCCACAGTAATGCACTCTCTTTGTCTTTCTTTTCTTGTCATCCCATTCAGTGGCAAACATTCTGTGGAGAGAGGAAGGTACGTTGGTATTTTAAACCATTTGTTGACTCTCATGTTATACAGTCGATTACTATAACATGTTATAAAGCAGATCAAATGATTTTGATTGACACAATTTCAATTGACATGTCAAGCTGTCCTCATATAGACACCGTTTGTTTGTATAATGTCCGTTTCTAACGAACATCTAACAATAACTGGGTCCGTTTTCAGTTATATTGAAGTAGCTAATTTCCTACCTACTCAACTGTTACATTTTAACGGTGCTGTACATCGTGCTCCATGCCATTTAACATAGTAGTTTGTTGTTAACCTTGTAATAAAACCTGTCTGACTTGTAACAAGGTTGCATTTCTCGCCAGGTCTTGGAATTGCCAATATGTTCTATGTGTTTTACGAGGATGGTATCAAAGTCATCCAGCCAGTGGCATGTGAGATCCAGAGACATATAAAGCCCAGTGAGAAACTACTGGGACTTCAGGTGAGACTTCTTCCACAAGAGAAACACATCCAGTGCATGTAGCATTGTAGGGCTACTGCTAGCAGATTAGCTGTTAGCTAATTAGCATTATTAGCTTGAGGACCAACCACCTAGAAGTACGATTCCTTCAGGTGTAATGCCTTTTAACAGAAACACTTCCTCTTCATGTATCACTGTGCTCGGTATAGAGGGCTAGCCTAACAAATTAGCTTTAGCTAGCTGTTAGCTAAACAGTGTTCATATAATTAGCTTAGGACCGACCACCTGCTTCGGTATTATCAACACTTTGATAATTATTTGTGTATTTCACATTTGATCTTGCAAACCTGTCACAATCTTTTATTCAATGAAATGGTTGCGTCTCATAACAAATGGGGAGTTGATTGTCTCTCGTCACTACTGTTTCTCATATATTTGATTAAGTGAAAAGATCATGCACTTCTGGAGGGTTTGTCAACTCCCAAAAGTCTCTCTCGCAAGTCAGGCTCCTCGTTGAATTGCCGTTTTGACGTCAAAATGGTTCTCACTCTCTGCTGCGTCTTCCATTTTGAACCAGCGTATTATTCAAAGCCGGTCGCTGATAGATGCCCCTCAGATTTACACATGTACTCAAATGGGTGCATTCCTCCTTTCTACCTTTCACCAAAGAGCCTTTGTTTATTGGACAGCTGTTATGTGCGAAGGCGAGCCATGAATGCACAACGATCAGGCCCCAAGCTCCTCGGAGAGACGACATCTGTATTAGGATATCAATAACGGGGAACTCTATGGCAGCAGCACAAGCTCTGTCTACAAATAATTTTGTGTGAGTATGTGTGTGGCGTGTCTGTGTGGGTACTACTGGACAGAGAGGATGACTTTCAGAGGGAGGCGAAGATAGACTACTGTTGATTTGCCAGTGTATCAAGACCATTCTGGAAATGGCGCTCACATCTCACATTCTTGATTGATCATTCATGGTAATGACCCAATAATTAATTATTCTTAAGCGTTATATGGGAGTATTACTGTGATACACAGCCAGCTGAAGAAGCGATGCTGTTCGAAATTCAGTGGCGAGGCAGATACATTTCCTGAGGCAGGAAGCAAGGGGGGCTAAAGAACAGGGATGTTTAGGTTGAAGGATTGTGTTTGTCGTGTCCAAGGCTAAGAACTAGTCTTGCTCATACCACAAAATCAAATATGATCTTGGTATGTTACAGAGCCCAAATTGTCCTCACCCGACAACCTTTCCAGCATGTTTTCTATACTTCTAAAGCTTTCCATTCGATCCAAGGGCAATGTTGGTTGAAAATAACACAAGTTTTTCTTCTGCCTACCTGACTAGGGTTTTGCACATGCTCAGTTGCGACTTACTGCAGTGTTGTCTACAGGAGGGTAGAGGTAGAGTCTCTGAGGTATTCAGTCTCCAGATGGCTTCTGCTTTGATAAAGTGGCAGAAATTAAAAAATATGACTACATCCCAGAGTTTTAATAGTTTCCTTTACAAACATGTCCATGAAAATGGAACTTTGTTTATCTCGTTGACTGCCAATTCTGGGATTTAAAGTAAAAGGTCTAACAGCTACAGTTGCCATGTGATGACACAAACATGAGCACCCACATGAACAGAAGCCTTGAATTACGTGTAGTATTGGCATGATACATTGGCAAATCAACAGTAGATTATCTTCGCCTCCCTCTGAAAGTCATCCTCTCTGTCCAGTAGTACCCACACACAAACCAACAGCCACAGACACGCCACACACACGCACGCACACACACACACACAATCCGCCATTCACAGTCTCCACTGGATGTCAGAGTTAAGGTTTCACACCTCTTCCCCGAGATTATGGGGCCCGCGGCGGTGTGGCGATGTGTGACTTCTACCCCCCTTCTGTGACAGTAGGACGCGAGTGAGTTCGTCCTCCTAAGGCCATGGCACAAACCAGGCCATGAGGCCTCAAACAAATCTTCCCTTAGTTCAAGAACAGAGAACAGACGCTGGGCTGAGCCAGGCTCACAGGCCACGGGAGGGGACAGGGAGCGAAGAAAGGGACATAGCAGGGGATAGAAGGACAGAGCATACTATGGTATAAATACTATAGTATTCACTGTAGTGTTTTTGCAGACTTTATTGGAGTATTCACTGTAGTATTTTTGAGCACTATTGTAGTATTTACTATAGTATACTGTACTATACTGTAGTTTTTATAGTTTATAATAGTATAAATACTGTAGTAAAAGAAAAGTGTAGTATATACTTAAGTAAGTAAGTATACTGTAGTATTTACTGTAGTGTTTTTGATGACTGTACTTTTTTTGTGGACTGTAGTATAATATAGTATTTACTATTGTATTTTTGCAGATATTACTGTAGTGTTATTATCTTGTATATAGAAGTAGAGGCTTTCTCCTTCAGGAAACCTACTGGAGAAATATTAAAAAAACATTTACTATAGTATTGTAGAGTATACTACAAAATGCTATAGTAAGTACATGATTGAGCGATACTACAGTGTGTAGTATAGTATTCTACAGTATACTACAGTTGACTGTAGAATTCTATAGTAAGTATTGTAGTATTCTATAGGGAAGTAGTATTTTTTTCATGTGGGCAGGATGCCAACGTTAGCCAGGTTGAGGGCTGTGGATATAGGGTTTCAGAGTGTAGGACCGTGGTGGATTGCACACGGGCAATAGGGAGATTGTGTGTGTGTGTGTGTGTTCATGTTGCTGTTGGGATAAGAGAGACTTGGACTTGGAGTTAGCTGATAAGGGAATGACTCGAAGACAACAAAGGGGAAGAAAGGAGATAAAGATAATTTGTTTTTTAATGTGTCATTTTGATAAATGTTGCACAATACATGTATTAACTGTGTGTGTGTGTTTTATTTTCAGGCTGAGGTTTGCCCCAAGTCAGTAGGAGAGGTCAAGCAGAAGTGTGTGTGGTCATCAGCAGTTAACGTGAAGGACAAGTTTATTTATGTCACACAGCCAACCTTGGCCAGAGTGCTTGTGGTCGACATCACGTCTCAGAAGGTTGTCCAGGTAATTTCGGCCACGAAAATTGGATAATCAAGATCAGCTTCCCCTTTGGACAGGTCCTGCTGTGGAGTGTTATGAGTACCGGTATGCAGTAAACACAATAACGAACCATACATACGGCATCCATTAGGAAGACTCTTAGTTGTCATACGAAACAACACATGTCCAGTAATAGGCTACAGTACACAGCAATGTGTGTAATGTTGTATTGTTTAAAATAAATAGCTATTCTGCCTTTTTCATATCTGCACTCATTCTCCTTCACTCTGAGTTAATATTGTATTTCTCCAAGCCTCGACTCGGAAGGACCTGGAATATTTGTTTCACTATTTCAATGACATTTTTGATCTGCACTTTTTTGAATCTGGAACAATTCATAAAGCAAATGTTGTTTTTCCGAACATCATTGAACAAATTACGAACTTGATGAGTCTGAGAGGCTTACACTATTCACTACAGCTGACAATCATTTAGCACTCTAGCTATTCTGGTCAAGGGATGGACACAGACTTTTTCACAAACCCTCAGTTGAGTCAGACTTCATTTCGATACAAATGCACCGAACTTTAGCAACTCAATTATTTTCTGTGATATAGATTTGGATTTTGTTGTTTCCAAAGTCTTTTCCATCAACCGACCTCTGGTCTTTGTATGGCTTCTTAAAAAAAAAAAATGACATCCTAAAAAAAAACAGTGAAAGCTGTTCCCGTTGCTCAGATAGATACAGGTGATTGTGTTACGTACTTCACCTCCTTTTACAGCCAGTATATAAGCTTATCAGTGGTGTAGTGGAGGGTAAACACACATAACCGTTGTTTACGCGCTTTTTATTTACACACAAAATTCCTTGAAACCGTAAAGAGTTGCTTTATTCACCGCGAACGGCGATCAGTGTTTATCCACCTATTCTTTTTTTTTATTATTTTTTTTTACCAATGTTGACCATGACATCGCAAAAAAGAATGTCGGCCTGACATCATTGCAGTTTTGCCTGCTGGGAATGGTTAAACCCATGATGAACCAAAAGGCTCCAACGTTCTTACAGTAGGAGAGTACCTTGAGCAGAGCAGGATGTGTATGTGCTGGGTTAAAAAGGTTTGTGCGTCTCGGAGTAAAAGGACTCCGCATGGGGGCCAGAAGGCGCCCAATTTCTGCTGCTGAAGGCTCCCTAGGGTCAAACCGGTAGTCAGGTTGTTGCGCTGGCGACCATCACAGGCTCATTATTGGGTCACCTGGAGGCCTGGCTTAATTACTTTAGATGAGCTAACGCTAATTAGCCACCTGATCCTCGCTCAGCTCTACCAAGGAAAGGAAAAAGGGGGTGGGGGGGTAATTTGGGTGTCTCAGTTTATTTACTCATCTTCTCTTTTCGCTTTCAAAATTGAGTTGTACTTTATATTGACTGTCCTGCCACTGTATTGTATGGATCATCCATCAACTTTACAATTTTGTATTTAAATAGAACATCAGCATACTGGATTGATTCTGTCTAATTCATAGCATATCCACTGTCACAGACACAGATTAGGTACATGTGAATATGGAGGGAATAATACTGTCAAGTCCTCGAGAGGCGGAAGTTGCCGGAGAAGAACAACAACAATGTCCACACCTATTCCATCTGATTACTACATGCTCAGAGATGAGTTATGACTCAACACATCTCTCATATCTCCTTGTACGATAAATCCCCTCGAGTTGTTTACTCTCACAGTAATACCATGCACTTTAACATGAAGCAGCCAGGTAAAATGCTCCATTAAGATTTTTACGGGGAGAAAAAAAACACTACTTCACCTTCCTTCAGCTTGTTTTGGTGTCTGCTCTAATTTCTCAGAAAGAAAGAAAATAATTGCTTTTTTGTGCCAAGCTAGGTGTAAAAAGCTGTGTTGTTGTGTTGTTTTTCTCACTGTGTGTTTTCTACTGTCAATCCGCACCCGAGTGGACATAATGCATGAGTGCCACACACATGACTCATCCGTCGGAGCCGGCTGGAACACATCGTAGCCAGGTGTCAAGGAATGGATACGGATTGAAAGCAATTACTTCGGTGTTGTCGAGCAATTGCCCTGTCACCACTCGATTTGAGAAGCCGCTCCACGTCCAAACACCTCATACATAAAAAAGGTCGAGCCTCCCCTTTTGTCTCGTTCAAAAGGGAAAACTTGACTCTTCCTGTCAAATCCAATGCATTAGCGAACAGGGAAAGTTGTGATATGCACCCCGCCGAGCGTCAAAGGGTATATCTGTCTAAGAACCGTGTTGAATGGTCCTGATTTGCCCTTTAAGTGCAGACCTGTCTTCAAATAGTTGTGCTTGCCTCAAGCTGCGCTTGATTGCGCTTGCCTGATGTGATGGAACCAATGGAAAAGTCCCAAAAGTGCAAACCCTGTCCACCTGGCACTCCAGGAAGGCTAAGGCAAATGATCGGACTGGGTAAGTAGTGTGCTATTTAAGGTTTGTTTTTGTGTGTGTGCTCTCAGACGGTGAGCACAGACCCCTACCCGGTGAAGCTGCAGTATGACAAATCCCACGACCAGGTGTGGGTCCTCAGCTGGGGAGACATGGAGAGAAACTTTCCTACTTTGCAGGTAACTGTTTGACATCACAATGAAATGCACCACATAGAGTAGTGTTACGTGTTTGTCTTGATACTAATGATCTATACAAGTGGGTCTATGTATGTGAAATAAGCAATATTTAGTTTCAACTCACTGTTTAATGATGTACTATTTTATGTATTATGATATGGCATAAAAAACACTTGTGTTGTGACATTTTCGGAACACTACTATGCATTACTATGCATTACTATTCTTCCAATGGGATACATTATCAACTATCAATCCAAGTTTGGTCAACAACCCTTTCCCAAATGGCACAGTACTAGGTGGCCTTTTCTGTTTATAGTTCAATACAAGTTATTAGCCTGCACGGCTTTTGGATTGTTCGGAGGTTCCAGTCTCTTCAGTGCATTGCGGCATAATTAAGGCTAGCCTTTCCTGTATGCGCACACTGGTACAAACGCACACAGAGGACCTCTCCTCCCAGTGTGAGTTCATGTCAGAAGCGATGCAGGAGGCAAACACAGTGAATAATTCACGAGGGCCGTGTTAAATATCTCCCCCCATCTTCTCCTCCTTTCCCCTCCTCCCCCTCTCCTGGTGTGGTGCTAGGTGATCAATCAGGCCAGCGGGAGTGTGTCCCACCATACCGTCCACACCCAGCCGGTTGGCAGACGCTTTGATAGAGTGGAGGATTTCTTCATTCCTGCCGCCAGCCTCATCATTAATCACATCAGGTACGTCAGTGTCGGTATGTGTGTGTGTGTGAGAAAGAGAGTCAGAGTGTGTTCGTTTGTGGGTGGGTGGGTGGTTGTGTGTGCGTGAGAGAGTCAGTGTGTTTGAGTGTGAATTTAAATACAGACACCCCCCCACCTCCTCGAACCACGCCCTCCTGCCTTCTGAAAAGCAGGGGGAGGTGAGTTTACTGACCCACTGCTCGTCAGCAACATATGCAGAGCAGATCGATTTGGTGCCTGAGCTTTTGACGGGCACTCACCGAGACTCAGTCCCGAGCTGCTGACACACTGAGGCTTAACTTGATACAGAAGGCCTAGCGCAATACCAAACGCTTAGCTGGAGTTGAAGTTGTGGAGAAAGCCAAGTGGCAAGCTGGATGTGTCTGGGATTTAAGGATGTTAACAGACTCCCGGAGAGTTGCATTCGCAAGCCCTAGTTGTAATTAGGTCGACTAAGACTTGTCTGATAGGGTTGCTAAAAAAACATGGAAGGTACTGAGAATGTACACTACCGGTCAAAAGTTTTAGAACACCTACTCAATTAAAGGGTTTTTCTTTATTTGTACTATTTTCTACATTGTAGAATAATAGTAAAGACATCAAAACTATGAAATAACACACATGGAATCATGTAGTAACCAAAAAAAGTTTTAAACAAATCAAAATATACTTTATATTTGAGATTATTCAAATTGCCACCCTTTGCCTTGATGACAGCTTTGCACACTCTTGGCATTCTCTCAACCAGCAGTCACCTGGAATGCATTTCAATTAACAGGTGTGTATGGCCCAATGCAGGAGATGAGAAGCAGGTACAGGGAGTGAACCATTTAATACAGATGGACATGCAACGGAACAGGGACAGCGTCTGGACATTAACACGACACGACAAACAATGCTACTACCGGGAACAACACAGAGGAGCAGACATATATTCAGGGGCAATCAACAAAGTGAGGGAGTCCAAGTGAGTCCAATGAGCGCAGCTCGGCGTAATGATGGTAACAGATGCGTATCATGATGGGTAAGGAGGGGGAGTGAGAGCAGGGCATGACAGTACCCCCCCCCCCCCCCAGCCGGATGGGCCGGCTGAAGCATGACGTGGGATGAGAACCTGCCGAGCCAACCGAGGCAAGGAAAGCTCTCGAGCCAGCTATGAAGTGACAGCCCTATGAGCCAGCTTAGGCATTGGCGGCGGAATCCAAGCCCGACGTCACCAAAAAAACAAGAAAACTCATGGACCGGCTGAGGCATCCGAGCCCGACGGGCCGGCTGAAGCATGACGTGGGATGGGAACCTGCCGAGCCAATCTGGGCAACCTCTCCAGCCAGCTAGGGCATGACAGCCCGATGAGCCAGCTTAGGCACCCCCGGTTCCATCGGAGGCAGCCCCCAGGTCCGACGTCACCAACAAAACAAAACCCTAAAAAACTCCCTGAAAAAACCCAACGCAGGAGATGAGAAGCAGGTACAGGGAGTGACCCATTTAATACAGACGGACATGCAACGGAACAGGGACAGCGTCTGGACATAAACACGACACGACAAACAATGCTGCTACCGGGAACAACACAGAGGAGCAGACATAATATATACAGTACTGGGCAAAAGTTTTAGGCAGGTGTGAAAAAAATGCTGTAAAGTAAGAATGCTTTCAGAAATAGACATGTTAATATATTATATTTATCAATTAACTTAATGCAAAGTGAGTGAACAGAAGAAAAATCTACATCAAATAATTGGTGTGACCACTCATTCAAAACAAAACAGCATAAATTCTTCTAGGTACACTTGCACAAAGTCAGGGATTTTGTAGGCATATAGTCAGGTGAATGATTAAACCAAACAGGTGCTAATGATCATCAATTCAATATGTAGGTGGAATGTGCGTGTGGAAATTTGAAATGGACGTTATGGAACTCCCTTGTGTGTTTCGCCATTAAATGTGGCGAATTATACATTTGCATCTGTTGGCCATCCAGTAGCCTATTAATGTATATGCCATTGTAGGCTACGGTAGGCTACCATTTGATACAATAAATATGTTGAAATGACTATTTCACTTGAGTCATTGCTACTCAAATTGTGTGGCTTGTGTAGCCTACCTTGAGCTGGCAAACTAAATACTCCATAACTTCAGTGTATTGTGGTAGCCTTGTGTTATTATGGAATAATTATTGGCCGTGTTTAATTAATTCAATGGGAAGTTATCAAAGCTCTATCGAAATTGTCAATTAGTTATTACACCACATTAGAGAGACGTAACAGTCAGTCAGATGAGGCTACAGATCAAGATAATCAATGGCATGTTGTTGACAAGCATATACAGTTCATATTCATATTATTCATATTTAATTCAGTGATTGAAATGACGACCTCATTCTCAAATCGCCTCGCTATTCATGTTGAATAAATTAGTCTGTTAATTTGAACTAAGCAAGCTGCTAAATTGTTCAGTTTACATATTGCTTACATTTCAGATAGTCTACTGTAGCCTGAAGACTATCTAAATAAGATGTAGGCCTATCAGGGGCTATAGCCTCCCTGCATCTAAGTGCACTCAGGCTATCCGGAAGGCCAATGTTAGTTACTTTAAGGAGCTGTTCTCTCTCTGTGGGTCGAACCCCAAGAAGTTCTGGAAAACGGTTAAAGACCTGGAGAATAAACCCTCCTCCTCACAGTTGCCCATGTCCCTTAATGTTGATGATGTGGTTGTTACTGACAAGAAGCATATGGCTGAGCTCTTTAATCACCACTTAATTAAGTCAGGATTCCTATTTGACTCTTGCCCACCCAACATTTCCTCATCTCCCACCCTTTCTAATGCGCCTATCCCCAATGTTTTTTCCCTCTTTTTCCCCTGCCCCGCTACAAAGTTTCTCCCTGCAGGCAGTCACTGAGTCCAAGGTGCTACAGGAGCTCTTTAAACTTGACCCCCCAAAAACATTGGGGTCAGATGGTTTAGACCCTTTCTTCTTTAAGGTCGCTGCCCCTATCATCTCCAACCCTTTTAACCTGTCTCTCCTTTCTGGGGAGGTTCCCATTGCAGCCACGGTTCGTCCTTTATTTAAAGGGGAGATACATTTTTATTAGATTTTTTATTTAACCTTTATTTAACTAGACAAGTCAGTTAAGAACAAATTCTTATTTACAATGACGGCCTACATTTTACCCCAGCTGCCAAACTAACCCTGATTCAGATGACCATCCTACCCATGCTGGCATGGGGAGACATAATATATAGATCGGCAGGTAATGGTGCTCTCGAGAGGCTATATGTTCTTTGCCATTCGGCCATCAGATTTTCCACCAATGCTTCTTATAGGACACTTCACTGCACTCTATACTCCTCTGTTAACCTCTCTGGGATTTGTGGGAAGCTAGCGTCCCACCTCAACAACAGCCAGTGAAATTGCAGGGCGCCAAATTCAAACAACAGAAATCTCATAATTAAAATTCCTCAAACATAGTAGTATACACTATCTTAAAGATAAACTTCTTGTTAATTCAACCACAGTGTCCAATTTCAAAAAGGCTTTACGGCACACCATGCGATTATGCTAGGACAGCACTAGCCACAAAAAAACAAATAGACATTTTCCAGCCAAGGAGAGGGCTCACAAAAGTCAGAAATAGCTATTTAAATTAATCACTAACTTTTGACGAGTTTCATCTGGTGGCACTCCCAGGACTCCATGTTACACAATACATTTTCGATTTGTTCATAAAGTCCCTCTTTATGTCCAAAAACCTCAGTTTAAATTGAGCGGTATGGTATGTTCAGTAATGAATTGTCTCAAATAACATAGTCTTAAAGATAAACTTTTTGTTAATCCAGCCACTGTGTCAGATTTCAAGAAGGCTTTACGGCGAAAGCAAACCATACTATTATCTGAGGATAGCACCCCATCAAACAAACACAGACAATCATATTTCATCCCACCAGGTGCGACACAAAACTCAGAAATAACGATATAATTCATGGCTTACCTTTGAAGATCTTCTTTTGTTGGCACTCCAATATGTCCCATAAACATCACAAATGGTCCTTTTGTTCGATTAATTCCGTCGTTATATCTCCAAAATGTCAATTTATTTGGCGCGTTTGATCCAGAAAAACTCTGGTTCCAAATCGCGCAATATGACTACAAAATATCTCATAAATTACCTGTAATCTTTGTCCAAACATTTCAAACAACTTTCCTAATACAACTTTAGATCTTTTTTAACGTAAATAATCGATAAAATTTAAGACGGGATAAACTGTGTTCAATACCGGAGGAAAACAAGGTGGAGCTTGCTTTCAGATCACGCTCCTCTATCAAACAGTACACTTCACTCGACCCTCGTTCTGAACAGGGCTACTTCTTCATTACACAAAGGAAAAACATCTACCAATTTCTAAAGACTGTTGACATCCAGTGGAAGCGATAGGAACTGCAAGCAACTGCCTAGATTCCCATTGAAAACCCATTGAAAAGAGAGTGATCTCAAATAAAAAAATCCTGGTTGGTTTGTCCTTGGGGTTTCGCCTGCCAAATAAGTTATATTATCAAACAGTTTTAGAAACTGTGTTTTCTATCCAAATCCACCAATTATATGAATATCCTAGCTTCTGGGCCTGAGAAATAGGCAGTTTACTTTGGACACGCTTTTCACGTGAAAGTCACTTTACCCCACCTACATGTACAAATTACCTCGACTAACCTGTTCCTCCTCACATTGACTCAGTACCGGTACCCCCTGTATATAGCCTCGTAATTGTTATTTTATTGTGTTACTTTTTATTAAATTTTTTACTTTAGTTTACTTAGTAAATATTTTCCTATCTCTTTCTTGAACTGCATTGTTGGTTAAGGGCTTGTAAGTAAGCATTTCACGGCAAGCATTACACCTGTTGTATTCGGCGCATGTGACATACGATTTGAGAGAGATTTTGAGATCCTCTGTCCGAATTTCATCACTCAAACTCTCCTGCCGGATTTATCTATAGTTATGCGCATGCGCAAAAGGTAATTTATTTACAATTATATATGAGGTTCGAGCCCTGAATGCTGATTGGCTAAAAGCCATGGTATATCAGACCATGGGTATGACAAAAATAACTTTTTTCTGTTGTAATTATGTTGGTAACCAGTTTAAGCAATAAGGCACCCTGGGGGTTTGTGGTATACGGCCAATATACCACGACTACAGCTGTATCCAGGCACTCCGCATTGTGTCATACTTAAGAACAGCCCTTAGCCATGGTATATTTGCCAAATACCATAACCCCTCGTGCCGTATTGCTTAATAACAGTCAAATGAGTTAAACCGACATCCATTGATGGAAAATTATCTGGCTAGTTTAATAAGAGTGAATTATCTTTTCTTTTGAGACATATTCAAATTTGTTTATTACTTCATGTCGTAGTTTGCAATAATTATTATTTTGATGAAAATCGAATTTTGCTTCTAACGTCGTTACGTCGATATTCCTTCTTAATTGGCTTAATGTTATGGAAAAAAGGTTTATTGTATGAATGTCTACATGGAATCTACATTTAGTCCACAAATAGACTTTAATCTATGACCATTCATTTTGCCCTAGGTGTACTCAATTGAACCTCAATTGATAGGTAGGCAGACTGCCACCCTTTAGGTCAAGCCATGCCCACTCTGGATAGCTCAAACTCAATCAAGCGCACTTATTGATAGCTTTTCGTGCGTAAGAACTCCCTTAGCCTCAGGCAAGATCAATCCATTGTGGATGTGCCCAACAACTCCACCAAACCAATATGCGGTCAGTGCACCTCATAGCCCAAAACAGGAGTCTCAGTGCACTGAACATCACAATATACAAAGGCTTTGGAGGCTTTTAGATTTATCAGGAAAAACCATCCAGGGGCTTTGGGGAGCTGCGAATCAATGCCAAGGATATGGCATTGTGCACAAGGACTTTTTAAACACCCTATTCCTTTGAAACGTCTGATAACGCAGCTTAAAAGAGCCCTTGATTGTGCTCTTAGGGCGCAAACATCTATTGAATGTTTTTGCTGACTCTATTATAGAGGTCTTGGACTTAAATTCCGGTCCAATCTTTTGTACTGTTGTTTCTACCTCGCTTGGTGGGGAGTCGACAGTGGTGAAAGTTTTGCTGGCTGTGTTGTATGTCATGTTTTTACACTTCTGTCAGTGACTGAACGATGGAAAATAAGAGTAGATCTTACAGTGTTCATATGGATTTGAACATGGACGTATACAGTCCTTAGCCTTCCTTCATTTTACAGTAAGTAAGTGCCGCCATTCTTACATAAACATGGACCTTTGTCTATAACTCATCTATATCTTACAGTATTTCAAAGCAGCATAATGCATTTGGCAGGTCAGCCGAGCAGTACACTAGTAAGGTTTAGACCAATGATATCTAGGATGTAAACTCTGAAAGCTTCAACAGGCCTTTGTAGTTTTAGCAGTAGGGTTATTGCCGTGTGCACGGTACTGAAAGCTGGCTTATGTTAGGTAACAATACATCAGCAAGTCAATGCAATGCATGAAGTGTGAGAACGTTATTTAAAATGTGATTTTAATTTTCATGTTGGAGGATGGTTTAACATAAATGGCATATGGACTTGATGATACATTCAATAACCCGCACATAACACATTCATAAGTAGTGTGCGCAAACATTTCTTACATGCTTATGTCAAACACCGCAAGTTGATGCTTTCATTATGTTACAGTTCTGAAATTATACATTTGTGGTGGTAGATAGAAGCATTTCATCTATGTTCATGTCAAATCAAATCAAATTGTATTAGTCACATGCTCCGAATGCATCAGTAAAATACTTACTTATGAGCCCCTAACCAACAATACAGTTTATAAAAAAAATAAGAATAGGAAAATAAAAGTAACAAGTAATTGAAGAGCAGCAGTAAAATAACAACAGCGAGACTACATACAGGGGGTACCGGTACATCTGTCGGGGCACCGGTTAGTTGAGGTAATATGTACATGTAGGTAGAGTTATTAAAGTGACTATGCATAGATGAAAGCAACAGAGAGTAGCAGCGGTGTAAAAAAGGTGTGGGGGGTGTGGGCAATGCAAATAGTCTGGGTGGCCATTTGATTAGATGTTCAGGAGTCTTATGGCTTGGGGGAGTCTTTGACAATTTGTCTTTGACAATGTTTAGGGCCTTCCTCTGACACCGGCTGGTAGAGGTCCTGGATGGCAGAAAGCTTGGCCCCAGTGATGTACTGTGCCGTACTCTGCCTTGCAGTCGGAGGAGGAACAGTTGCCATGCCAGGCAGATATGCAACCATGCTCTCAATGGTGCAGCTGTAGAAATTTTTGAAGATCTGAGGACCCATGCCAAATAATTTCAGTCTCCTGAGCGGAAATAGGTTTTGTCGTGCCCTCTTCACGACTGTCTCGGTGTGCTTGGACCATGTTAGTTTGTTGGTGATGTGGACACCAAGAAACTTGAAACGCCCCGTCGATGAGAATTGGGGTGTGCTCGGTCCTCCTTTTCCTGTAGTCCACAATCATCTCCTTTGTTTTGATCACGTTGAGGGAGAGGTTGCTGTCCTGGGACCACACGGCCAGGTCTCTGACCTCCTCCCTATAGGCTGTCTCGTTGTCGGTGATCACTGTTGTGTCATCGGCAAACTTAATGATGGTGTTGGAGTCGTGCCTGGCCGCGCAGTCATGAGTGAACAGGGAGTACAGGAGGGAACTGAGCACGCACCCTGAGGGGCCCCTGTGTTGGGGATCAGTATGGCGTATGTGTTGTTACCTACCCTTACCACCTGGGGGCGGCCCTTCAGGAAGTCCAGGATCCAGGTACAGAGGGAGGTGTTTTGTCCCAGGGTCCCTAGCTTATTGATGAGCTTTGAGGGCAATATGGTGTTGAATGCTGAGCTGTAGTCAATGAATAGCATTCTCACATAGGTGTTCCTTTTGTCCAGGTGGGAAAGGGCAGTGTGGGGTGCAATAGAGATTGCTTCATCTGTGGAGCTCAGACAGGGAGGGGTTGAAAACGTCAGTGAAGACACTTGCCAGTTGGTCAGCAAATGTTCAGAGTACAAGTCCTGGTAATCCGTCAGGCCTTGCGGCCTTGTGAATGTTGACCTGTTAAAAGGTCTTACATCGGCTGCGGTGAGCGTGATAACACAGAACTGCTGATGCTCTCATGCATGTTTCAGTGTTACTTGCATCGTAGCAAGCATAGAAGTTATTTAGCTCATCTGGTAGGCTCGTGTCACTGTGCAGCTCTCGGCTGTGCTTACCTTTGTAGTCTGTAATAGGTTGCAAGCCCTGCCACATCCAACGAGCGTCGGAACCCGTGTAGTATGATTCGATCTTAGTCCTGTATTGACGCTTTGCCTGTTCGTTGCAGGGCATAGTGGGTTTTCTTATAAGCTTCTGGGTTAGATTCCTGCTCCTTGAAAGTGGCAGCTCTACCCTTTAGCTCAGTGAGAATCTTGCCTGTTAATACATGACTTCTGGTTGGTGCATGTCAATGCACTTATTGATGAATCCAGTGACTGATGTGATGTACTCCTCAATGCCATCAGAAGAATCCTGGAACATATTCCAGTCTGTGCTAGCATCTGCTTCTTCTGACCAATTTTTTATGGACCAAGTCACTGGTGCTTCCTGCTTAAATGTTTTGATTGTAAGCAGGAATCAGGAGGATAGAATTATGGTCAGATTTGCAAAAATGGAGTGCGAGGGAGAGCTTTGTACGCGTCTCTGTGTGTGTTGTAAAGGTGGTATAGAGTTTTTTTTTCTCTCTGGTTGCACATTTAACATGCTGATAGAAATTAGGTAGAATGGATTGAAGTTTCCTTGCATTAAAGTCCTCGGCCACTAGGGGCGCCATCTCTGGATGAGCGTTTTCCTGTTTGCTTATGACGGTATACAGCTCATTGAGTGCAGATTTAGTGCCAGCATCGGTCTGTGGTAATATGTAGACAGCTACGAAAAATACAGATGAAAACTCTCTAGGTAGATATTGTGGTCTACAGCTTATCATGAGATACTCTACCTCAGGCGAGCAAGACCTAGAGACTTCGTTAGATATCATATATCAGCTGTTGTTTACAAACATACATAGGCTGCTGCCCCGTGTCTTACCAGAGACTGCTGTTCAGCCACTGTCACTGATTCCTTCCAAACCACTCATTGTTGAATTTGCGATTTCCAACTTGTTGTGTAATGTTTATGTCCAATGGCTGATGAGCACCAATACGTTTTATCTATAATTTCTCTTCATTATTTCTATCACTGTGACAAGGATTTGCCAGTACATTGTCGACTTCATGATGATGACTGCTAGCTAAGATTTTGAAAGTGTGATGTTGACATGATCAGTCCAATGAAAGCTACTGTACATATATCGTGATTTGACGTCATTTTATCTGTGGCCAATGACCTTGAGCCTTCTTAGATGGGCTCTTCTAATGTGGCAGCACCCAAACTCTATGGCAGCACCCAAGGGGCTAGAATTTTCAAAGTCTACCGTTAGACTTGGCGGTGATGTACAGTGTCTCCATGAGTGACAGAACACTGAGCCAATCACGGCGCAATGCTCCATATTTTTCTGCTGGCTTGCCCCACCACCACAGAAAGCACTGAGCTAGGCTGAACACCTTCATTTTGGAGCTGCCTTACTCAAGAAAACAAAACAGAGACCATGTTTGTATGCGGCTTTATCAACTCAATGATATATATATATTTTTTCTTTACTTTGTTTGCAAACTTTACAAGCAAAGCCAGCCCAGATGATACTTTTACTGTTCATAGAGAATGTATTCATGCCAAAATAACAAGCAAAACAGGCAAGCTCAAAAATGTGAGGCTTAAAACAGGTCCCACCTGCCCTGAATGATGGGTCACCACTGAATTTAACAAGTAAATATTCAACCAAATGAATGAATGAAGCCTATTACAGAGAAAACATCCTTCTTTTCCTCTGTTTACGAATTGAGTTCAGGTGGACCAGAAAAGCTAACTCCTGCCTTATTATAAGGTATGCAAGAAAAACTACAGCAAAGTATACAGCTCATAACTCAACACACAAGTGTTACTTTTCACATAATTGCACAGTATTTGTAAAATCTGTATAGTGTACCGATAAAGGGAGGCATGCTGAAAACAAAACAACAAAAGGCAACTCGCAATTTATATTTTGCTCAATGTGTTTACAAGCAAAGCCAGCCCAGATTACACTTTTTTCTGTTCATAGAGAACGCAAACAAGCCCATATTTATTTTTCTAACAAACTTCAGCACTACTCATTTTTTAGCAAAAATAAGGCTGAAGGCAAAACTGTCATATTGACCTTCATATATCAAGTACTCTGCTTTGTATCACTGTAGATGTGCTCCATTCACTGATCTGTTTTAATGTACACATTTGTAGAGAGTAGGGACATTTATCATGGGGAGTAGGGATGTCCTAAAATGTATACCATACAGGTACAGGTACATTCACATAGCACTTGATGGTATTTACAGTTGCTTGCACTAACATAGTACTCCTTTCTCCCTATCAGGAGTCCACCCGCAACATCATTTTTACTTTCCTTTTTTCTCATTCTCCCATAGATCAAATTCTAGTTATTTTCACTAACTGTGTTAGCTTTGAATTAATTTCGCTCCCTGTGGGTGTGCTTTTTTTTTTTACTTGAAGGTGCTTGTGTTGGGATCAAAAGCTCCCTGGGAAGAAATCCTGTGGATTTCGATCATTCTAGACACTCACAATTACACAAAATCCAAGAGTATTTATATATCAAAAGATAAAAGGCCATGGTAATGGACCATGCAGACCCTCCGATTTCATGACCCAATGCAGCACCTGGTAAACGTCCACGATCTGTCCCATTGATGTCCAAGTCCCCAGCCCTAACGCCTCAAATGGTTGATACAATCTCTGGATCAATGCTAAACTTCACAGTGCTGATAATGTGCTCCATCACTCTCTAACAGTAATTTTCTGTCCACATGAACAGACAGTGGGGGTGTTTAAAATCACATAAAAGAAGACGGATGATACCGAGATTGAAGTGCATGTCAGGATTGATCAGACAGCATTCAGATGTAATTTTGCCATGTCGGCCCCTCACATTCTCCCTCCAGTCTTGCATATCAGAATTGGAACGTGTCATTATCCCTCCTCTTTAGATTTTTTATGTATAATATAGTATTTTCAATGATTAATATGCCCATGGAAATCTATTACTGTGAAGCATAGGGCAGACGATTTCAACTCAGCTTGCTGAGATTGCTCATCTGAGGCGATAAGAAAATGGCCACTGAAATGTGAAAAGACCGTATCCACCCCTCTCTTCTTCTCAAACCAATCCTAAGGCCGTTTCTTTGAGGAACTGAAATACTGTAGCTAAGAGAGTCACACACCCAAGTCAATTCAGAGTATAATAATAGGAGAGGGGATGCAAATGGAAGTCCCTGTCACTGTTAAGATTTTAATCACAGCATGAGCGGGGAAAATGTGCAACTATTCAATAGTCGTGAGGAAACACTTATCTTATCTCAAAAATCATATATTTAATTCTACTCTCCACAATTGTAAATGTAACTGTAGTCTTCGTGAAGGTTGGCTTTAATTCTAATGTAGCACCACTATGAATTGTGAAGTCCGGAAGCAAAAGCAAATTGATTCAAATCTGTAGGTGTAATGTGCAACATGAATTAATGACTTAATTAATTAATTAATAAGCATAAAATACATTTTAAAGTATACATTTTTTGTGTCGACCCTCAACAGTACTTCTAATGGTTTTATATGTCATAAAAACGTGAACAAGTATACTAACATTCCAAATATATTTTCTCTCTGTCTAGATTTGGAATCGTCATCCACAGAAATGAACCGGCGCTTCACAAGATCGACCTGGAGACCACATCGTCAGGGAAGAACATCAGCCTGCTCAAGTACAACTGCATTCCCAAGTCCCTGGCTTTCACCCACCTGGGAGGCTACTACTTCATCAACTGCAGGCCTGATTCCACGGGCGCCACCCAGCCCCAGCTCATCGTAGACAGTGTGACAGACTCCGTGAATGGACACAATGGGGACGTCACCGGCACCCCGTACGTGTCTCCGGACGGTCACTACCTGGTCACAGTGGACGACCGCAACGGCTTGATGAGAATCCAGCAGATCACGGTGCGCGGGGAGATCGGCGAGCCCTTCGACATCCACACCAACCTTCACCTGTCTGATGTGGCCTTCCAGCCGTCGTTCACCGAGGTCCACCAGTACAACGTCTTCGGAAGTTCGGGAAGCCAAACGGACTCTTTATATGTCGAGCTGAGCACAGGCAATGTGAAGATGATCAAGAGTCTGAAGGAGGCCACCAAGACTTCCGATTGGCCATGGAGCAGTAGAAACCGCGTGATGACCGGCAGTGGACTTTTCGGACAGTACCTCATGACCCCGTCAAGGGAGTCTATTTTCATCCTGGACGGTCGTCTCAACAAGCTCAACTGCGAGATCACTGATGTCGTCAAAGGCAACGTAGTGACGTGGGTTGGCGAGTCGTAGGCCGGTCTGTGTTTAGACTCGTCCTGTGTTATTATTAAGGTACAGTTGCACTGAATTTGGTTGCAGATACATAATTTATTGGGTGTGAAGAAAAACGTAAGCAATTCTCAAAACCAAAATTCACAGATCAAAATCGTATTGGATGTTGGGAACTTCATAAAAAAAAAATAGGGAGTGATTTGTTGGCGTTGTTTACTAGCCGAGTTGAAATCTTGGTGGTTCCACAATATCTTCTAGGGGATATCAGTTAAAATTAGACAAATTAGAGTCATTTTAGCATTTTTCGATTGCAAGTCTTGCTAATTCAATTGGATGGACGTTTTTTGATAATCACGTCAACTGGCGTCTCGCTAAAAAGAGGGAGAAAATAGGTCTAGACTATCCTCCTCTGTTTTGTCTACTCCCGTTCCATTTTTTTCCTGTGCCTTGAAGGAAAACAAACTCCAAAAGAGAAATTCACATAATTATTCCCATTGCGGCTGCAGATTACACCTTCTTCTCTTTGACCCTCCTTCATGGTGAGAGATTCTCCAAAAATCCATGTCTCTCGTCTTATTTTCATCTCGGACCGACGTGGAGCCCATTCTGGGCTAATTAAAATGAGCTCTTGCTGAGACCCCGTCTCGTTTGAAGTGGAGATAGAGAGATTGAGTTGTCCATTATGATGTAGTGCTGCTTGGTCACCTTTGATCTCTGAGAGTCTTCAACAGAGCTAGTGATTTGAATGTGATTTCGTCCAACAATCCAAGTCTCAATGACAATGTTAATAGATTGATCCGTCTTAATATTTGTGGGATAAATTCATTAAAGTTTCACACTTTGATTCACAAGGTCAATGTGTGTGTGTGTGTGTGTGTGTGTGTGTGTGTAGAAAAATATTCAAATTTGAAGAATATCCCTGGCCCAAAAGGAGTCATAGTATATAATAGAATGTACTTACATATTGTCAGTCAATTTTGGCAAAGTTTAGCAATTGGATATGTATCATTACAGTGAAATAAAGAGAGATTTGTTTAGTTGGAAGTGGATTTGTGCAGTTGTAGAGAATAGAGGCCCTATGAGCTGTGTGGGTCTAAGGAGAATATAGAGAGAGACCTTGGTCTATAAGCTTCAAATGTGAGTCACATTTCTTTTCAAATGCTACTTGGCAGAACGTAGTTGGATGAATCAGTTGTACCTATGAAACCTGGCAAGTATGTGGCCCGTTGTGCTTAGGACACAAGTTCTTTCCTCAAAGGACACATTCTATGCATTTTCACCATAGCACTCTAACACAAACACAATGAGGAATATGTTAATGTATTATTTTTCAAATCTAATGTTGGACCTCTGGTTCGTTATGGACAGGTCCATTTTATGTTCCCAATTAAGATGATACATTTTTATATAATTTTATGTTTTGTTTTATTTGGTCAATTCAATTTCAATTCATCAAAAAAACAAAAAAAGATATCACATTTTGTTTGGTGTTGCCCCTTGATACCCATAGGACTGTACTGATTACCTGTGACTTGACTTATTGTTTTCTGTATATAGCAGCAGAGTTGACTGAGTTCCTTAACATGGAAGTTTTCATACAGTTTTTGAGGGCTCTGTTCATTATTTTGAGTGCATATGCACCCACCTTTCAAGAAACGGAAAAGAGCACCATTGTCATCTTCGCTATCCTTGACCAAGTACATTGTGATTTCACCTACTGAGACATTGTAGTTTTCATTATAGCCCTGTGCTGTTTGTTGATTCATGTGGTTATTATTTATGTAGAGAATACACACTTCACATTTTACCTGACAATAAAGTCTATACTTCCTTTCTGTGGAAAATGTGTTTCAAACATGGTTTCAGGCCACACTCTACTAACGCTGTTGAAAAACCAGGTTCAACACAGTTCAGAGAAACCTCTTCGGTAATGCTTCTGTTGCTGACAATAGCCTGTGTTTATACCTGGTTCTAACATTTGTCCTTTCTCTTGATATTGTCCACATTCTCACATTTTCAGACAGGTGTAGACAATTAGAAGATGCATTGTGATCTGATTGTGATCAGCTCTTCCTGACCACCTCCAGAGGTAGTCAGGGACCCATTGTAACTGGATATCAATCAAGTGAAAACAGATCTGGATGGTCAAACCATTTAAATCATAGTTATACCGATCTCTAAAATCATTGACAGGTAGCACCATTGACTTATAGCATCCATAATTGTTTTAAAATCAATACATTCATATTATTTTCAAAGAATATCTGTCAAATAATCGGCGTACAGGGAGGTAACAGGAAATCTGGTCACAATGCGGACACAGTGGATGGATAAGAGACACAATTTACTACCATGTGTAGATATAACAGGCTACAAAGTGTGCACAATCAGAATGTGGATAAGATCAGGACAAAGAATGCATGTTAGCACCAGGTATAAATGAGGCTCATGACATTCTGAGAATATGAACATATCTCTGAACTTTCTTGAGTGTCATTTTGAAAGAGCTTTGGAAATTTCATTTGAACGACCCCTATATTGATTCAGCAGTTTCTGTCACTCTTACAAAACTAATTCCACACCCAATCGTGTCTGCTTGAGATTAAAGGAGACCCACACAATGTGGGTGTGCTGATACATAACTTAGTGATGGGCACTTCACATAACCATGATTTTATTTTTAAAAAATGCGATCATCATTAGAAATTGCAATCGCTATTAAAAAATGATGTGTAATAGTCAGTGACGGGGAGTAGTGAACAATATGTAATTCAACTAGCAATGGAATTACATGTAGTTGTAGCTTGGTGGTAGTTGTACTAAATTCAAATGATGGTTGTGTTTTCATTATTTAATTACTTTTTTGACATGTAGTGGTGTAGCTAACTTCTGGAACTACAATTACTTTTTTGCAAAAGTAAACAAGATTTCCTTTCTTTTTCAGGAAGACCAGCATAATTTTCACTTGAAACAGTTTTTATGTTTTAATAGACAAAATTACACATGATGTTAACATCTGACTCCAGGGTGATCTTTCTTGCAATTTGTAGTCTATGACATTTCAGATTTAGATATGATGATTTTTCTCAAAGTAGTTTGGATGTAGTGAACTACTTTTTCAAAGTAACTATAGTTAAGTAAACTACACTGAACAAAAATATAAATGCAGCAACATGTAGTGTTCGTCCAATATTTTCATGTGTCACGTTGATATGAATGATTCGGGAGACAGACGCAGGAATGCGTAATCGTTTTTTTTTTATTGTACCCAAATTACGGCGTGCCACGGCACGGGACGAAGACCAGACAAACACTATACAAAACACAGGGTAGAAACCCAAAACAAAAGAGCGAGGAGGAATAAATAACACACGCACACAATGATTAACACACGGGACGAGACCCGTAATCATCAATGGCACAGAAGCCAAAACACACAGCACAGGTACTCACATGCACCAACAGACATTGTAACAATAATCGTCAGGACAATGGTGAACAAAGGGCATACTTATACAATTACTAATCATTGGGAATGGGGACCAGGTGTGCGTGATGACAGTTCCAGGGATCCGCTGAAATAAAAGATCCCAGATATTTTCCAAACACACGAAAAGCTTATTGTGCTGGGGATAATAAATGGCCACTCTAAAATATGCAGTTTTGTCACACAATTTTTGCACACAGATGTCTCAAGCTGTAAGGGAGCGTGCAATTGGCATGCTGACTGCAGGAATGTCCACCAGAGCTGTTGCCAGAGAATTGAATGTTCATTCCTCTACCATGAGCCGCCTCCAATGTCATTTTTGAGAATTTCGCAGTACTTCCAACCGGCCTCACAACCGCAGACCACGTGTAACCACGCCAGCCCAGGACCTCCACATCCAGCTCCTTTACCGGCAGGATTGTCTGAGATCAGCTATGGGTCTTACTTCCGTCAAGATGTTTAAGGACATAATTAAGAAGAGTGACAGTTACATCTTTCACCCCTGTCCTGACTGCAATGGGTCTAACTGGTCCTGAACCTTGGCCATAATCTCACCCTTAACAATATGTTCAAAGTTGTTCATGGTCAGTGAGGAAAGGGCTACATGCAACAATTTCAGGTTTCTGGTCCACGCCCCTACCTTTTGTCTGTGACCAACAGATGCATATCTGTATTCCCAGCCATGTGAAATCCATAGATTAGGACCTAATACATTTATTTCAATTGCCTGATTTCCATACATGAACTGTAAGTCAGTAAAATCTTTTAAATTGTTTGTTACGTTTATATTTTTGTTATTTTACGATTATATGTTTCTTAAGGGTAGCTTTAGTGTAGCTTAACTTGTTGTAGTGTGAAGTAATTGGTAGCTTGGTAAACTATATTTTCAGAATAGCTCTCCCCAACACTGGTAATAGTGGACAAGTCAATTGCATATAAAGCGAGTAACAATCAGAGAGTATAAATAATGAGTGAGAGATGACGACTGATGCAAATAGATTTTTTTCTTCTTCTTGCATTTACGTTAGATATTACGTTTAAGGAATACAGTGCCTTCAGAAAGAATTTACACCCCTTGATTTTTTTCCACATTTTGCTGTGTTACAAAGTGGGATTAAAATGTATTTACAAAAAATACTCTACTGTCAATACATGTTAGAATCACCTTGGCAGCAATTACAGCTCTGAGTCTTTCTGGATAGGTCTCTAAGAGCTTTGCAAACCTGAATTGTACAATATTTAACCATTATTCTTGAAAAAATGATTCACGCTCTGTCAAGTTAGTTGTTGATTATTGCTGACTGGCATTTCCAAGTCTTACCGTAGATTTTCAAGCTGATTTAAGTCAAAACAGTAACTAGGCCACTCAGGAACATTTAATGTAATCTTGGTCAGCAACCCAATTGTATATTTGGCCTTGTGTTTTAGATAATTGTCCTGCTGAATGGTGAATTAATCTCCCAGTGTCTGTTGGAAAGCAGACTGAACCAAGTCTTGCTCTAGGATTTTGCCTGTTCTTAGCTTTTTTCCATTTATTTGTATTCTAAAAAACACCTTGCCGATGACAAGCATACCCATAACATGATGCAGCCACCACCATGCTTGAAAATATGAAGAGCGGTACTCAGTGATGTGTTGTGTTGGATTTTCCCTCAACATAACGCTTTGTATTCAGGACAATTTTTTTTTTTTTGCAGTATATAGCCTTATTGCAAACAGGATGCATGTTTGGGATTTTTTTAAATTCTGTACAGGCTATACTTCTTTTCACTCTGTCATTTATGTTAATAAGGGTTCCCGAGTGGTACAGCGGTCTAAGACACTGCATCACAGTGATAGAGGTGTTACTACAGACCCTAGTTTGATTCCAGGCTGTATCACAACTGCCCGTAATTGGGAGTCCCATAGAGCGGCACACAATTGGCCCCACATCATCTGGGTTTGGGTTTGGCCAGGGTAGGCTGTCATTGGAAATAAGGATTTGTTCTTATATGACTTGTCTAGTTAAATAAAGGTTAAATACATGTTTTAAATAAATAGTGTTGTGGAGTAGATCCATCCTCAGTTTTCTCCTATCACAGCCATTGGGTTCATGGTGAAATCTTTGAGCGGTTTCCTTCCTCTCTGGCAACTGAGTTAGGAAGGACACCTGTATCTTTGTAGTGACTGGGTGTATTGATACACCATCCAAAGTGTAATTAATAACTGGACCAGGCTCAAATTAATATTCAATATACTTTTAGGTGCCCTTCTTTGCGAACCACTGGAAAACCTCCCTGGTCTTTGTGGTTGAATCTGTGCTTGAAATTCCCTGCTCGACTGTGGGACCTTAAATATGGTTTTTGTATGTGTGGTGTACAGAGATTGGGTAGTCATTTTAAAATCCTGTTAAACGCTGTTATGCAACTTTTTATGTGACTTGTTAAGCACATTCTTACTCCTGAACTTAGGCTTGCCATAAGAAAGGGGTTCAGTACTGCTTGACTGAAGACATTTCAGATTTCATTTTTTATGAATTTGTAAACATTTATAAAAACATAATTCCACTTTGACATGATGTGCTATTGTGTGGAGATCAGTGACACAAAATCTCAATTTAACACATTTTATTATCAGTCTTTAACACAACAAAATGTGGAAAAAGTCATCAAGAGGTGTGAATACTTTCTGAAGGCACTTTACCGGCTTGCCCTACCTGATAGTGCCAGTCCCCAGCTAGCTAACCCAGGGACATCCACGTTTCTCACATTGCTGTATGTCATATAGGTCACACTATGATGTTCAAAGCCATTCCAAGGAGTTTCGTAGCCTAGCTTCAGTTTCCACCCTGTCCATTTAGGTTTTCCGTATTGATCCGTGGTGATTAGGCAAGCCCGTGCCTCATCACAGATCGCCCATTCCCGCTGCCACACTTCCCTTCACCCAGCTGATAAGCCCCAGCTAGTTTTTCCTGACAGACCAAATTTGCATTCCTCTCTAACTCGGTGAGACTGATACATTACATTAATAGTCTCCTTTACTCGATCCCTATAATAAAAATGCCAGGAGAATACATATCTCGGTGGGCGAAACGAGGTGGCTGGAAGTGCCTTAAATGATCTATTGTCAAGCCCTTCATCTTCCAGTGCATTGCCACATGGGTGGAACTCTCCCCTCCCCTCCCGGTGTCAAATGTAGTATTTTAATTATGTTCCAGGCCTGGGCACTAGTAATGCCTCACTTCTCTGTCCATCCCGCATCAGGGCTGATGACTGATCGAGGCCACCATGTGTGCTGTGCTTTGGGCCAGACCTGAATACTCATACATTTCACCCAACGGTCCCCTCTCTGCCTTCAATTCCCACGCTTTAACACTCACTGGTTTTCTATCTCTCTGAATGTCTGAATGGAATCAACAGCATTCAGTGGATATTTTCTGCATTGATTGGGTGTAAGGGTTGATTGGGGTCGGTTGACATCAACAAAGAAATGAATTGGTTCCTACTTAATTGAAAACCAACTAATCAATGTGCATATTGATTGATCAATTTCTGCAGTATAACATCCTCAGTTGTGTGCAAAATTCGTAGTCAGTGTGTGTCTGTGTAGTGTCTAACCTACTAAATAGATCGATAGTCAACAGGGTGCACCCATTGGCATCTTAACTGGCTGTGTGAACACTCCCCTTAGCTTGCCCCGTGTCAAACTCATAGTAGAGACTCACTGGGATGTTGGAAGGATATGACACGTATCAGCCAGAGCCCTGTGTATGTGATAAGATGGTGGCGGCGTCACACCTTGTCTCCTTTGGGCCCCATTGTCATGCTGAGCCTGCTGTTATTTAGTCGGGCATGACACCAGGGCCGCGCTAGGTGAGTGAACACACATCAGTGCACACACAGCCACCTTTTCGCCTCGGAGATGCACTGGAGTGATGCTGCAAGAGATAAAGAAGCCAAGGATCCGTCTACAGCCAACCACATTCCACCCGTCTGCTCTTTGTTTACACTACATGTTTTTAAGATGGCGGCAAATGGATTCTCCTCCAGGGTCAGATTATTGCATCTATTATACTTTTTATATCAACAAGCATTGTTTTAGATTGTAGACTAATTCAATACGGGCATTAACAGGCACTAGGTCTCCCTTGGGAAAGGCTTCTTCTGACCTCAATGGGTCTTCCTGGTTAAATAAAAGTGAACTAAAACAGTATGCCTTTTGATAACACTATATTCACAAAATGGCAACAAGAGAGCACATATAATAACCAAAAGCCGAGTCGGGAGAAGAGGTGAGGACACAGTGGCAGCGTGCATTAAAGACTCAAGAAATTACAACTAAACCGCATACCTCTCCCCTCCCATCATCCTGGCTAATGTGCAAATCTCTCAGACGTAAAACAGACAAACTTGCAAGCCAATGTTAAGTGATTATCCGATTACAGAAAATCCTGCATTCTGGCCTTCACTGAGTCGTGGCTGAAAGAGCAGGACCGGGACGCTGATTTAGAAATCGACGGCTTTTGGGTGCCTGTACGTCAAGGCTGGGATGCAAAAACGATGGGCAAAGCACAAGGCGGAGGGGTCTGCCTCTACGTGCTCATACGTGAGAGTGTGACCCAGATATTGAACTTTTACTCTCACTTCAGCCCTTTTGCTTACCACAGGAGTTCCCCCCAAAATCTCTGTCACATGCATCCTAGAGCTAACGTGGACAAGACGACGGACACCATCTCCCGGACCGTGCGACAGTTACAGAGCATCTCTCCCCCATGATGCTCCGCATCTTGTTATGGGTGACAATAATCGCTGTTCGCTGAAAAAGTCTCTCACTCACATCTACTAATACGTCACTTGTCCTGCGAGACCATGGTCAAGTGTTGGATTTGCGTTGTCGGACAGTAGAGGGGGTGAAGGAATCCATCGTCTGAGGTCCAATAGGCTCGTCTGACCATAATACTGTTTACGTCATTCCCACAGACAAACCTGTCCTGAAGAGAGGCCGCGTCAAAGCGAAGGCACGTTCCGGTGTGGATGGCTGAGTCATCGAAACGTACACAGAACTGTTTTGATAAAACTGACTCGGCCATGTTTTACTAGCTCCTGCACCGACCTGGATTCATTGACTGGCACTGTGACCAGTTCTGTTTCATTCTGTGAGAATTAGGTGACACCTCCAGAAATCGTGCAAAAAATTCCCAGATAACAAACCTTGGGTAGCCAAATCACTCAAACTATAACATGAAAAATATCCCTTTTCACCAGCGTAGGGGAGCACATAAAACGAGTAAAGAGGGAGGTTAAACGGGTTAAGTTGAAGTATAAAGACAAGGTGGAGGCTGAACTGAGTAGAGGCAACTCCTGTTCTACTTGGAGGGGATGACATCGACGGTTGAATTGCAGTTTAGAGCTGGGAAGATAATTAATAGACCAATGACGACTTTTACCTACGGTTTGACACCCATTTTTTTAATGATGAATTAACTGGTTTAAGGGAGTGATGATGTTGGAGGCAGAGTGTTAAAAACTCACTGGCATATTTTCCTCCATCTTCCAGCTGTCACTGCAACAGCAAAGGATACTGTACTGAATCAAAATATAAACGTAAAGTGTTGGTCCCATGTTTCATGAGATCCCATACATTTTCCATATGCTCAAAAAAATGTATTTCTCTCAAATGTTGTGCACAAATTTGTTTACAACCCTGTTAGTGAGCTTTGTCCTTTGCCAAGATAATGTGTCCACCTGACAGGTGTGGCGTATCAAGAAGCTGATTAAACAGCATGGTCATTACACAGGTTCACCTTGTGCTGGGGACAATAAAAGGCCCATCTAACATGTGCAGTTTTGTCACACAAAGATGTCTCAAGTTTTGAGGGAGCTCGGAATTGGCATGCTGAATGCAGGAATGTCCACCATAGCTGTTGCCAGAGAATGTAATATTAATTTCTATACCATAAGCAGCTTCCAATGTTTTAGAGAATTTGGCAGTACGTCCAACCGGCCTCACCACCGCAGACCATGTTTAACCACGCCAGCCCAGGACCTTCACATCTGGCTCCTTCACCTGCGGGATCGTCTGAGACCAACCACCTGGACAGCTGATGAAACGGAGGAGTAGTTCTGTCTATAATAATGTCCTTTTGTGGGGAAAAACTCATTCTGATTGGCTGGCTCCCCAGTGGGTGGGCGTGGCTCCCAAGTGGGTGGGACTGCTAGGGGATAAGGGATAGGCCCACTGCGCCCCTGCCCAGTCATGTGAAATCATTAGGATCTAATGAATTCATTTAAATTGACCGATTTCCTTATATGAACTGTAACTCAGTAAAATTGTTGAAATTGTTGCATGTAGCCCTTTCCTCGCTGACCTTGAACACCTTTGAACATATTGTTACAGGTGAGATTATGGCCAAGGTTCAGGACCAGTTAGACCCATCGCAGTTTGCTTAAAGGGTCAGGACAGGGGCGGAAGGTGCAACTATCACTATTCTTAATTATGTCCTTAATCATCTTGAGGGTAGTAAGACCCACGGCTGACTGCTATTTGTTGACTTCTCTTCAGCTTTTAATTGTATACAACCATGTCTTAGCAGAGGGCTGTTGTCCAATTCAGATCATGACTTTAACACGGTCAGCTGGTTTTAAAACCTCAAAAGGGTGAGAGTCAACAGTTCCCGACCCGGCACACTATATTCCTTCACTGGTTCACCACAAGAGTGCATCCTTTCCCATCGTGTTTGCACTGTACACTAATTAGTGTCAGAGTAATCATGAAGCTGGGCACATTATTACGTTTGCAGACAACTTGGGTTATCGTGAGTCTTTCACAAGATGAGGAGATAGGCCATGGCCCAGTGGTGGAAGAGTTCGTTGGATGGGGGTGTGGCAGCTCCTACTTAGAACTCAATGTCAAGAAAGCCAAAGGATATGACTATTGATTTCCAGCTCCCTGCCACCTATGCAGATTCTGATAGATGGTGAGCCAGTGGAGACCGTTGATCAACACAAATATCTTGGCACTTTCCTTGACAGCAAACTGAGTTTCGAGGCGAAGGCGGATGCTATCTGTGCAAAAGGGAAATCAGCGCTTGCGCTTCCTGAGGAAACCCTGCAGTTTCAGGGTGGAATAAGACGCACAAGTCATACGTAGGGGCGCAATCCATTTAAGGAACTCTGAGCATCCCTTGTTTGATGAATTTATGTTGCTTCCCTCAGCGTGCAAACACAAGCTCCCTAAGTTCAAACCGAATAGGTCTGAACTCACCTTCATGCCACCTGCTATCAGCTTTCTCAATAAGTAGAAATACTGTTAGTTGAGTACATATTGTTTTTACTACGTGCTGCAAAATGAATGGCCCACAGGGAATAATAAAGACTCCTATTCTTATGAGACAAAACTTGGATAATGGCTTGAGAGAAGTACAGGTGTCTGTGCATCGGCCATTGCTCATCTCTCTAGTTATTGAACAACACACCCAGCACCGTGTTAATTGTGACACAAATCAAGAAAGCCTGCTTTGCACTGGGACATGGGCCCACAATTCAAAACACCGGAACAGCGATGAACACAGACATGGCTCGTAGCCAGGGAGTCATGGAAAATGTCTCCCATGCATGTGTGCCACTGGAGTGGATGTGTTCACAGTGAAGGAGCAGATGTGCTGCCACTCTCACTGGTTAGCAGATGTGGAGAAGGTGTGTCCAGCCCCTGATGAGCTACACTGGAGAGGAGGAGGAGGAAAACATCACGCAGCTCTCACAGAGGCGGACTGGCACGCGCGCGCGCACGTGTGCACACACACACACACACACACACACACACACACACACACACACACACACACACACACACACACACACACAAAGGGCCAGCTGGATGGCTGGAGTGCTACAAAGAGGGAGTGAGCAATGTGGTTTGGCATGAGTAGGAGCATAATAGGATGTACCTGACTGAAAAGCAAAAGGAAACACACAACCTGAATGGTTACTTATTTTCTTGCTAGCTGGCATTGGCCATAATCAGTCAAAGCAATTCCTTGTGGCATTGTGAATGGATAAGGAACAATTAAATGGGGAAAATGTTGTGATGGAAAAATAGGGAGTGACAGAGCAACATTTGATTGTGTGATAAAGGAATAAGTTGGGGGTGAATTAATTAACATTCAGCCCAGCATAGCTGTCAGATGTCTCTGTGCTGTTTGCCATGGCAACAAGATTTGTATCTCCCTAAAGTCTCCTCACCAAAGAAAAGTCTTCACTTTGGCAAGGAGAATAGAATGGAATAGAACTTATTTTGACGATGTCTCAATCAGAGGAGGCTGGTGGGAGGAGCTGTAGCAGGACGGCTCATTGTAACGGCTGGAATGGAATAAATGGAACTTAGTCAAGCATGTGGTTTCCAAATGTTTGATGTGTTTGATACCGTTCCATTAATGACAGTCCAGCCATTACAATGAGCCCATCCTCCTATAGCTCCTCCCACCAGCCTCAACTGGCCTCAATATAAGTTTGTTTTTGCCATGGTTAGAAATCAAATTTTCGGCAGCACAATAATAAACAGGTTATTTTCTGAGACTATGCTCTATATACACAGGTGAATTGAGAAAGCAATTCCAATGCAATGGAGCGAGCAAGCTTATATTTCCCCAATAACCCATCCCCACCAGAATGCCTGTAACACATTTTTCAACACACATTGTCTACCCACAACCCTCTTTAAAATCCAGTTCTCTCCTGGGACTTGAGACTCGTCTGCATCAAATGTTCTTTTTGCCTTACATTATATGCCTTTCGTTCCAAAACACTATACGGTGCTTGCAAAAGTATTCAGACCCCTTTGGATTTGTTCACATTATGTTGTGTTACAAAATGGGATTAAAACGGATTACAATTGTCATTTTTTCCGTCAACAATCTACACAGATTACTCTGTAACGTCAACGTTTTTAATATAAATCTAAAAAATCCAGAACTAACATGTAGTTGTTGCATAAGTATTCAGCCCCTTTGTTTGGGCAAGCCTAAATTAGCTCAGGAGTCAAATGTGGCTTAACAAATCACATAAAACGCAATGCCATTGTACAGGAGTGGGATACCATTCCACAGGCCAAAATCAACAGCTTTGATCAGCTCTTATGTGGAGATGTCACACTGCATGAGGTGTGTCGGTCACACCTGATATTGACTAGTTTTCTGATCCACGCCCCGTACCTTTTTGTAAGGTATCTGTGACCAACAGATGCCTCCTCTGTGTGAAATCATAGGGGTTGACATGATTTTGGAATGACTAACCTTTTTTTCTGTCCCCCATACATACTGTACAACATCTGTAAGGTCCCTTGGTCAAGTATTGAATTTGAAGCACAGATTCAACCACGAAGACCATGGAGCTTTTCGAGAGCCTCATAAAGAAGGGCAGTGGTTGGTAAATGGGTAAAAATATCTCCTTAAGAATATCTCTTGAAGAATGGTCAAGTTAAAAGCTGTGCAGCTGTAAACCACCCAGACAAATCAAAGATACAGTCGTCCTTCGGAACTGAGATATAGGGACTGGAATGAAACTGCACAGGAATGTCACCATGAGGCCAAGCTACACAGTTCAATGGCTGTGGGTGGATCCACAATATTGTAGTGACTCCATCTGCAAATATTTGGCCGTTTTTTCCTGGAAGAAAAGAAATGGGCCGACAGGCAAAATCCTAGAGGAAAACCTGCTTCAGTCTGTTTTACACCAGAGACTGGGAAAACAATTCCCCTTTCAGCAGGACAATAACCTACAACACAAGGCCAAATCTACTCTGGAGTAGCCAGAAGACAGTGAATGTTCCTGTGTGGCAAAGTTACAGTTTTGACTTAAATCTGCTTGAAAACCTACGGAAAGACTTGAAAATGGCTGTCTACCCCTTATCCCCAACATCTCGACTGAGCTTAAAAAATAAAATAATAGGCAAATATTCCACAATCCAGGTGTGCAAAGCTCTTATGGACCTACCCAAGACTCGCACCTGTAATCAATGGCAAAGATGTTTTGACTTTGGAGCTGAATACTTATGCAACAACTATATTTTAGTTATTCAATTCTTTATTAATATATTTTTTTTACATTTCCTTCCGCTTTGACATTACAGAGAATTGTGTAGATTGTTGACAAATAAAATGACAATTAAATTGATTTGAATCCCACTCAGTACCAACATAAAATGTGAAATGTGAAATCAAACGGGTCTGAATACTTTTGAAAGATACTCTATATACAGAACCAATCAAAAGTTTGGACACACCTACTCATTCAAGGGTTTTTATTTTTTGCAATTTTCTACATTGTAGAATAATAGTGGACATAGAAACTATGAAATAACACATATGGAATCATGTAGTAACCAACAAAGTGTTAAACAACTCAAAATATATTTAATATTTGAGATTCTTCAAAATAGCCAACCTTTGCCTTGATGACTAATTTGCACACTCTTGGCATTCTCTCAACCAGCTTCACTTGGAATGTTTTTCCTACAGTCTTGAAGGAGTTTCAACATATGCTGAGCACTTATTGGCTGATTTCCTTCGCTTTTCCTTCACTCATCCCAAACCATCTCAGTTGGGTTGAGGTCGGTGATTGTGGAGGCCAGGTCATCTGACGCAGCTCTGCATCACTCTCCTTCTTGGTCAAATAGCCCTTACACAGCCTGGGTCATTGTCCTGTTGAAAAACAAATCATAGTCCCACTAAGCTCAAACCAAATGGTATTTTGTTTCACTGCAGAATGCTGTGGTGGCCATGCAGGTTAAGTATGCCTTGATTTCTAAATAAATCACAGACAGTGTCACCAGCAAATCATCCTCACACTATCACACCTCCTCCTCCATGCTTCACGGTGGGAACCACACATACGGAGATCATCCATTCACCTACTCTGCGTCTCACAAAGACACTGCAGTTGGAACCAAAAATCTCAAATTTGGACTCATCAGACCAAGGACAGATTTCCACCGGTCTAATGTCCATTGTTCATGTTTCTTGGCCCAAACAAGTCTCTTGTTCTTATTGGTGTCCTTTATTAGAGGTCTCTTTGTCACGGGATACTAGGAGTGGTGGGTTGGAATCAGGCGCAGAAAGCAGGGTTCAGTATATCGTAAATTTATTCTCCGGCGAACAAAACGGTCACGCCAACATACAGGGCGCATATAATAGACCAGCCCAAAACACAGGACCAAATAGACCGGAGAATACACATATGAAAACCACCATTCAACAGAGTAACAAAAAACAATCCCGCACAAAACAAGGGTGGGACAACCTACTATATATAAGGACGCTAATTAAACAAAAATACACACAGGTGAAACTAATAAGACTAAACCAACAGACAAACGAAAAAGGGATCGGTAGCGGCTAGTAGGACGGTGACGACGACCGCCGAGCACCGCCCGAACAGGCAGTGGTAAGATGAAGCAGATGCTAAACTACAGGACTGTTTTGCTATCACAGACTGGAACATGTTCCGGGATTCTTCCGATGGCATTGAGGAGTACACTACATCAGTCTTTATCAATAAGTGCATCAAGGACATCGTCCCCACAGTAACTGTACGTACATACCCCAACCAGAAGCCATGGATTATAGGCAACATTTGCACTGCGCTAAAGGGCAGAACTGCCACTTTCAAGGTGCGGGACTCTTGGAAGCTTACAAGAAATCCTGATATGCCCTGCGACGAACCATCAAACAGGCAAAGCGTGAATACAGGGCTAAGATTGAATCATACTACACCGGCTCCGACGCTCGTCTTATGTGGCAGGGCTTGCAAACTATTACAGACTACAAAAGGAAGCACAGCTGCGAGCTGCCCAGTGACACGAGTCTACCAGACGAGCTAAATCACTTCTATGCTCGCTTCGATGCAAGCAACACTGAGGCATGCATGAGAGCATCAGCTGTTCCAGACGACTGTGTGATCATGCTCTCCGTAGCCGACGTGAGTAAGACCTTTAAACAGGTCAACATACACAAGGCTGCGGGGCCAGATGGATTACCAGGACGTATGCTCCGGGCATGTGCTGACCAACTGGCAGGTGTCTTCACTGACATTTTCAACATGTCCCTGACTGAGTCTGTAATACAAACATGTTCCAAGCAGACTACCATAGTCCCTGTGCCCGAGAACACAAAGGAAACCTGCCTAAATGACTACAGACCCGTAGCACTCACGTCTATAGCCATGAAGTGCTTTGAAAGGCTGGTAATGGCTCACATCAACACTATTATCCCAGAAACCCTAGACCCACTCCAATTTGCATACCGCCCAAACAGATCCACAGATTATGCAATCTGTACTGTACTCCACACTGCCCTTTCCCACCTGGACAAAAGGAACACTTATGTGAGAATGCTATTCATTGACTACAGCTCAGTGTTCAACACCATAGTGCCCTCAATGCTCATCACTAAGCTAAGAATCCTGGGACTAAACACCTCCCACTGCAACTGGATCCTGGACTTCCTGACGGGCCGCCCCCAGGTGGTGAGGGTAGGTAGCAACACATCTGCCACGCGATCCTCAACACTGGAGCACCCAAGGGATGTGTGCTCATTCCCCTCCTGTACTCCCTGTTCACCCACGACTGCATGGCCAGGCATGACTCCAACACCATCATTAAGTTTGCAGATGACACAACTGATCACCAACTGATCACCAACAACGACGAGACTTCCTATAGGAAGGAGGTAAGAGACCTGGCCAGGTGGTGCCAGAATAACAACCTATCCATCAACGTAACCAAGACTAGGGAGATGATTGTGGACTACAGGAAAAGGAGGACCGAGTATGCCCCCATTCTAATCAACGGGGCTGTAGTGGAGCAGGTTGAGAGCTTCAAGTTCCTTGGTGTCCACATCACCAACAAGGGCACAACAAAGCCTATTCCCCCTCAGGAAACTAAAAAGATTTGGCATGGGTCCTGATATCCTCAAAAGGTTCCACGGCTGCAACATCGAGAGCATCATTGCCTGGTCCGGCAATTGCTCAGCCTCTGAGGCACTACAGAGGGTAGTGCGTATGGCCCAGTACATCACTTGGGCTAAGCTGCCTGCCATCCAGGACCTCTGCACCAGGCGGTGTCAGAGGAAGGCCCTAAAAATTGTCAAAGTCCCCAGCCACCCCAGTCATAGACTGTTCTCTCTACTACCGCATGGCAAGCGGTACCGGAGTGTCTAGGACAAAGTCTAGGACAAAAAGGCTTCTCAACAGTTTGTACCCCCAAGCCATAAGACTCCTGAACAAGTAATCAAATGGCTACCCAGACTATTTGCACTGTGTGCCCCCCCAACCACTCGTTTAAGCTGCTGCAACTCTCTGTTTATCATATATGCACAGTCACTTTAACTACACATTCATGTACATATGTACATACTACCTCAATAGGCCCGACCAACCAGTGCTCCCGCACATTGGCTAACCGGGCTGTCTGCGTTGTGTTGTTACACTACTGCTACTCTCTGTTCATCATATACTGTATGCATAGTCACTTTAACCATATCTACATGTACATACTACCTCAATAAGCCTGACTAACCGGTGTTTGCTACTGTATATAGCCTCGCTACTGTTTTTCACTGTCTTTTTACTGTTGTTTTTATTTCTGTACTAACCTATTGTTCACCTAATACCTTTTTTTTCACTATTGGATAGAGCCTGTAAGTAAGCATTTCACTGTAGGGTCTACTACACCTGTTGTATTCGGCGCACGTGACAAATAAACTTTGATTTGATTTGATTTATTTGGGCTGCAATTTCTGAGGCTGGTAACTCTAATGAACTTATCCTCTGCAGCAGAGGTAACGCTAGGTCTTCCTTTCTTGTGACGGTCCTCATGAGAGCCAGTTTCATCATAACGCTTGATGATTTTTGTGACTGCACTTGACGAAACTTGCCAAGTTCTTGAAATTGTCCACATTGACTGACCTTAATGTCTTAAAGTAATGATGGACTGTCATTTCTCTTTGCTTATTTGAGCTGTTCATAATATGCCATAATGTGGACATAATAGCCCAAATAAGGCTATCTTCTGTATATCACTCCTACCTTGTCACAACACAACCGATTGGCTCAAACGCATTAAGAAGGAAAGATTTTCTACAAATGAACTTTTAAGAAGGCACACCTGTGAATTGAAATGCCTTCCAGGTGACTACCTGGACAGAGAATGCCAAGAGTGTGCACAGCTTTCATCAAGGCAAAGGGTGTCTACTTTGAAGAATCTCAAATATAAAATATATTTGGATTAGTTTAACACTTTTTTGGTTACTACATGATTCCATATGTGTGATTTAATAGTTTTTATGTCTACACTATTATTCAACAATGTAGAAAATAGTAAAAATAAAGAAAAATCCTTGAATGAGTAGGTGTGTCCAAACATCTGGCACTGTACATGTATTTGTTTAAAATCACTTGATGGTTTAATTTCAGAGAGACAAATATTTTTATTTTTCATTTCTGAATGCTATATGTGTGCCTCACTCTCAGAGAAATAAGTAGCACTTTTAGGTTTTACACAGTCGAATGTCGTCGAAAGTAACAAATAACTACATTTTTAATAAAGAACTGTGCAAATGATACATTTGAAACATTTCCATTTGGCATTTTAGTCATTCAGCAGATGCTCATATGCAGAGCGACATACAGTAAGTGCATTCATCTTAAAATAGCTACGTTAGGTGAGGAAACCACATATCACAGTCAAATATACAGGATATGAACATTCCATTCCAGCTAAACGATGGATATTAAAAACATTGGTGGATATAGCTTTTTGGAAATTAACTCTTCAAATATTAGATCAGAAATATCACCCACACAAAGGTAAAATGTATTGCCCTGTTCCGCAGTCGAAAACATGGCATCTTGCATGCAATGAATTACAGAAGCGCGTATCTTGGCAATCAATTAGTGAAACACGATGAGAGACGGTGCATTGGCATTTAGCAATTTAAGACAAAATAACTGAAGCAGAATTTTGTACGGTGTTGTTTTGTAGTTATTAGGGTCTTCCTAAGAAGATTCCCTGACATTTCCATTGTCATTACAGACAAATACAATTGACAGATTATTAAAGTGACATTCTCACTCACCATATAACAATTAGTCCATCCTTGTCAGCCCTGTAGGCATTCATTGGCTAATGTATGCACTTTATTGCTTATTTCCACACACTGTATTTCCAGCATTAGGCAGAAAGAGATTGAGTAATTCATTATCACCAGCAACAAATACATAAGTAAACTACAAGGAAGTTGCTCGTCACCGGACAACATGGAGGACACCATTTGGGTTCTTTGTTGCATGTGAATCACTATTTCCTGAATTACGACTCTCTAGGGATGTACGCAAACGTGTTGCGCTTTCCCTTTCTTTTTATTTACATTCCACCACCAGACAACTTATCTTAAATTACTAAACAGAGAATGCATTTACAGAGATAATGAGAAAAGTGAGAAACAAGCTCAACTTCACATTACCGGTCAAACACTACACGCCGATACTCAAATCCCTGATTTACTTCTCTCTCCATTCACCCACACCTGGAGCAGGACATGAATGCGGAATATGTCTTTAAATATTGTGCAATATATTGAAACTGTGAAAACACACGTTTACGCAATGCATTATTTCTGAATAAAGGTTTTAGCTCAGTGAAAATGGTATTAGACCTACAAGGTACATGTCACACTTACTTTACATGGTGTGTTTACAAGATAATTTTACAGTTAATTTAGTGCAGGCTGCTGTTTCCTGCGTTTTGTCCTCTTTATTGTTGACCTCCTGTTGAACTTTAACCTCCTGTTGAACCCTTAGCTCTCCCTCACCTGACTCCCAGAAGGGGTTTCCATCCCCACCTTTCACTCCTCTCCCTTCTGTCACTCACACTCTCTCTCTAGAGCACCGCCATGAGATACTGAAGGCATGTATATATATATATATACAGCGGGGAGAACAAGTATTTGATACACTACCGATTTTGCAGGTTTTCCTACATACAAAGCATGTAGAGAGGTCTGCAATTTTTATCATAGGTACACTTCAACTGTGAGAAATGGAATCTAAAACAAAAATCCAGAAAATCACATTGTATGACTTTTAAGTAATTCATTTGCAATTTGGGAACAATTGCAACTCTCACTAATGAGCTATTGGGATATTACAATGCATTTAGCATGCGATATTTGCTGAATTAATTGAATTTGAGATTTGTGAAGTAAAGAGGAGCCATGTACATTATAATTCTTAATTCAGTAGTTTAGTCGGGCATGAAATCCATTTTTATTTTCTTGAAAAAAAAAAAAAACTCTGGATTCCATTTGGGAATTTCGAGGGAATGCACCTGATCATGTCGTCATGAATGAATGTAACAGAGTTTCACTGCAGAGCATGTAGGCAGAGGGAAAATGCTAAAGGTCAATATAGATAGATAGACTGCAGAAACTCACTTCCTCTGAATATAACTCTCATAACTCTCATGGTCAGTGAAGGCTTTCAAATATATAAGTTCACCCCGGAACACATATGCAAACACACCGAGGGTCTAGAGAGCACTGACATGTCACTAGGTATGACATGTCACTAGGCCTCCTCCAACCTTAAGATATACTATGATGCTGCAATGCTATCTTGTGCAATACCGCAGCAGTATATCAGATCATTTGGAAGGCAATCTGAAATCTACTGCCTTCATCAGTCACACAGATATACAACCCTAGACGCACTGTCATAGTTTGTATGACTTGCAGCATCCGCTTTGCCCTGCAAAGGTTGCCTCAGCTGATCAAGAATCCTTGAAGTCCAAGAAGGAGTTTGGAAGCACTGCAGTAACAGGGTAGCTAGCCTAAACTCTGCTCTCACGTGATTGGCCAGGGATGTTGGCAAATTCTCAGCTTACTCAACAAATACAGTAGATGCAGCTGACCCTATGCATGTTAGCTCTCATGGGAATGAGCTGAATACCCCCTCTGCCTTTAAATCTCATCGGACACTTTGGCTAATGCATCTAAATGTATGAAGTAGGACTTAAAAATGTACACTATAGACATTTGGGTACAGGACTCGTGTCCTGACATTCTGGTTCTCTCGGAAACATGGTTAAATGGTTCTGTCTCTGATAAAGACATTGAAGAAAGTGATTACAATGTATTTAGATTACATAAAGGGGGAGGAGTAGCCATAAATGTCAAAATGTAAAATCGAATTTCACTGCGTCCCAATCTTAAAATATTTATGTTCCAAATCAATTTTTTAGCTCAAATGTATTTGTTGATAGAATTTACCCCCCCCCCCCCCCCCCCGCTGCCATGGCGGATGCTGTTGGTGCTTTATCTGAGTGTTTAACACCTTTTCTGTCCTCAGAGTTGGACATTTTAGGGGATTTTAATCTGGATTGGCTATCCCTGATCAATATATGAGTATATGCATGACTTTAATCAGACTCGATTGCTATAAAAAAAAAAATCCCCATGATAAATGTGAAACACCCTGTTAACACCTCATTGATGTATTCATAAATTGCTAATAACCCCCATAAATAAACATTTGCATTGGATCTCAGTGATCATTCTCCCACAGTATGTAACCATACGCAAACTCATGTATAAAAATATATGTACATACAGGGGCTTCGGAAAGTATTCAGACCCATTGACTATTTCCACATTTTGTTACGTTACAGCCTTAATAGAAAATGGGTAACATCTACAAAAAAGATCTCGTCAATCTAAACACAATACCCCATAATGACAAAGCGAAAACAGTTTTTCAGAAAGTTTTGCAAATGTATTAAAAATAAATAAAAAACAGAAATACCTTATTTACTTTCAGACCCTTTGCTATGAGACTCGAAATTGAGCTCAGGTGCATCCTGCTTCCGTTGATCATCCTTGAGGTGTTTCTGCCACTTGATTGAAGGGCTGGGTTGAAATTCTAACAGTACATGGCCAAGATGTTCAAATGTTCATAGACGACCAGCAGGGTCAGCAGGTCAGCACCTCCGGAGTAAATGTCAGTTGGCTTTTCATAGCCGATCATTCAGTTAGAGAAAGCAGGTGTCATGTAGATTGACATTGCTATGTTTTCATGTATAAATCTTAAGAAAAAAATCCCAATAAAGATCTGCCAATTTAAAATAGGGACATCTGTTTTTTGCATTGGATCTGCCTCAATTCACCGAATCCGCCAGTGTCGCTTTTCTCATCTGCGATGAAAGGTGGCAGGACGAGAGCGGTGTTTGTCAGACCATGAGACATCCTGAAAATTGGTCTTCTCACAAAAACATCTGTAGCACCCGAACGGTTTGACCTGGAGACTTTTATGACCACTCTATGCCTAACCAAAAAAGGAGTAAAATATGTGTAAAATAAATGAGATATATATATATAGAACCAGTCAAAAGTTTGGGCACACCTACTCATTCATGTTCTTTATTTTTACTATTTTCTACATTGTAGAATAATAGTGAAGACATCAAAACTTTGAAATAACACATATGGAATCATGTAGTAACCAAAAACTGTTAAACAAATTAAAATATATTTTAGATTCTTCAAAGAAGTCACCCTTTGTCTTGATGACAGCTTTGCACACTCTTGACATTCTCTCAACCAGCATCACCTGGAATGCTTTTCCAACAGTCTTGAAGGAGTTCCCACATATGCTGAGCACTTGTTGGCTGCTTTTCCATCACTCTGCGGTCCAAGTCATCCCAAATGATCTCAAATTAGTTAAGGTCTCGTGATTGTGGAGGCCAGGTAATTTGATGCAGCACTCCATCCCTCTCCTTCTTGGTCAAATAGCCCCTACACAGTCTGGAGGTGTGTTGGGTCATTGTCCTGTTGAAAAACAATTGATGGGATGGCATATCACTGCAGAATGCTGTGGTAGCCATGCTGGTTAAGTGTTCCTTGAATTCTAAATAAATCACAGACAGTGTCAAACCATCACACCTCCTCCATGCTTCACCGCCGGAACCACACATGCAGAGATAATATGTTCATCTACTCTGCGTCTCACAAAGGTATGGCGGTTGGAACCAAAAATCATCAGACCAAGGGACACATTTCCGCCAGTCTAATGTCCATTGCTCGAGTTTCTAGACCCAAGTAAGTGTCTTGTTCTTATTGGTGTCCTTTCGTAGTGGTTTCTTCGCAGCAATTCGACCATGAAAGCCTGATTCATGCAGTCTCTGAACAGTTGATGTTGAGATGTTTCTGTTATTTGAAATCTGTGAAGCATTTATTTGGGCTGCAATTTCTTAGTCTGGTACCTCGAATGAACTTATTCTCCACAGCAGAGGTAACTCTGGGTCTTCCTTTCCTGTGGCGGCCCTCATGAGAGCCAGTTTCATCATAGCGTTTGTTACTGGCTCTCCCCACTTCCGGCGCCGACAGAGATGGCCGCCTCGCTTCGCGTTCCTAGGAAACTATGCAGTTTTTTGTTTTTTTACGTGTTATTTCTTACATTAGTACCCCAGGTCATCTTAGGTTTCATTACATACAGTCGAGAAGAACTACTGAATATAAGATCAGCGTCAACTCACCATCAGTACGACCAAGAATATGTTTTTCGCGACGCGGATCCTGTGTTCTGCCTTACAAACAGGACAACGGAGTCGACCCTATGCAGCGACCCAAAAAAACGACTCCGAAAGAGAGGGAAACGAGGCGGTCTTCTGGTCAGACTCCGGAGACGGGCACATCGTGCACCACTCCCTAGCATTCTTCTTGCCAATGTCCAGTCTCTTGACAACAAGGTTGATGAAATCCGAGCAAGGGTAGCATTCGAGAGGGACATCAGAGACTGTAACGTCCTTTGCTTCACTGAAACATGGCTCACTGGAGAGACTCTATCCGAAGCGGTGCAGCCAACGGGTTTCTCCACGCATCGCGCTGACAGAAACAAACATCTTTCTGGTAAGAAGAGGGGCGGGGGCGTATGCCTCATGGCCAACGTGACATGTTGTGATGAAAGAAACATACAGGAACTCAAATCCTTCTGTTCACCTGATTTAGAATTCCTCACAATCAAATGTAGACCGCATTATCTACCAAGAGAATTCTCTTCGATTATAATCACAGCCGTATATATCCCCCCCCAAGCAGACACATTGATGGCTCTGAACGAACTTTATTTAACTCTCTGCAAACTGGAAACGATTTATCCGGAGGCTGCATTCATTGTAGCTGGGGATTTTAACAAGGCTAATCTGAAAACAAGACTCCCTAAATTTTATCAGCATATCGATTGCGCAACCAGGGGTGGAAAGACCTTGGATCATTGTTACTCTAACTTCCGCGACACATATAAGGCCCTGCGGGGGCCCCCCTTTCGGAAAAGCTGACCACGACTCCATTTTGTTGATCCCTGCCTACAGACAGAAACTAAAACAAGAGACTCCCACGCTGAGGTCTGTCCAACACTGGTCCGACCAAGCTGACTCCACACTCCAAGACTGCTTCCATCACGTGGACTGGGAGATGTTTCGTATTGCGTCAGATAACATTGACGAATACGCTGATTCGGTGTGCGAGTTCATTAGAACGTGCGTTGAAGATGTCGTTCCCATAGCAACGATTAAAACATTCCCTAACCAGAAACCGTGGATTGATGGCAGCATTCGTGTGAAACTGAAAGCGCGAACCACTGCTTTTAATCAGGGCAAGGTGTCTGGTAACATGACCGAATACAAACAGTGCAGCTATTCCCTCCGCAAGGCTATAAAACAAGCTAAGCGCCAGTACAGAGACAAAGTAGAATCTCAATTCAACGGCTCAGACACAAGAGGCATGTGGCAGGGTCTACAGTCAATCACGGACTACAGGAAGAAATCCAGCCCAGTCACGGACCAGGATGTCTTGCTCCCAGGCAGACTAAATGACTTTTTTGCCCGCTTTGAGGACAATACAGTGCCACTGACACGGCCTGCTACGAAAACATGCGGTCTCTCCTTCACTGCAGCCGAGGTGAGTAAGACATTTAAACGTGTTAACCCTCGCAAGGCTGCAGGCCCAGACGGCATCCCCAGCCGCGCCCTCAGAGCATGCGCAGACCAGCTGGCCGGTGTGTTTACGGACATATTCAATCAATCCCTATACCAGTCTGCTGTTCCCACATGCTTCAAGAGGGCCACCATTGTTCCTGTTCCCAAGAAAGCTAAGGTAACTGAGCTAAACGACTACCGCCCCGTAGCACTCACTTCCGTCATCATGAAGTGCTTTGAGAGACTAGTCAAGGGCCATATCACCTCCACCCTACCTGACACCCTAGACCCACTCCAATTTGCTTACCGCCCAAATAGGTCCACAGACGATGCAATCTCAACCACACTGCACACTGCCCTAACCCATCTGGACAAGAGGAATACCTATGTGAGAATGCTGTTCATCGACTACAGCTCGGCATTCAACACCATAGTACCCTCCAAGCTCGTCATCAAGCTCGAGACCCTGGGTCTCGACCCCGCCCTGTGCAACTGGGTACTGGACTTCCTGACGGGCCGCCCCCAGGTGGTGAGGGTAGGCAACAACATCTCCTCCCCGCTGATCCTCAACACTGGGGCCCCACAAGGGTGCGTTCTGAGCCCTCTCCTGTACTCCCTGTTCACCCACGACTGCGTGGCCACGCACGCCTCCAACTCAATCATCAAGTTTGCGGACGACACAACAGTGTTAGGCTTGATTACCAACAACGACGAGACGGCCTACAGGGAGGAGGTGAGGGCCCTCGGAGTGTGGTGTCAGGAAAATAACCTCACACTCAACGTCAACAAAACTAAGGAGATGATTGTGGACTTCAGGAAACAGCAGAGGGAACACCCCCCTATCCACATTGATGGAACAGTAGTGGAGAGGGTAGCAAGTTTTAAGTTCCTCGGCATACACATCACAGACAAACTGAATTGGTCCACTCACACAGACAGCATCGTGAAGAAGGCGCAGCAGCGCCTCTTCAACCTCAGGAGGCTGAAGAAATTTGGCTTGTCACCAAAAGCACTCACAAACTTCTACAGATGCACAATCGAGAGCATCCTGGCGGGCTGTATCACCGCCTGGTATGGCAACTGCACCGCCCTCAACCGTAAGGCTCTCCAGAGGGTAGTGAGGTCTGCACAACACATCACCGGGGGCAAACTACCTGCCCTCCAGGACACCTACACCACCCGATGTCACAGGAAGGCCATAAAGATCATCAAGGACATCAACCACCCGAGCCACTGCCTGTTCACCCCGCTATCATCCAGAAGGCGAGGTCCGTACAGGTGCATCAAAGCTGGGACCGAGAGACTGAAAAACAGCTTCTATCTCAAGGCCATCAGACTGTTAAACAGCCATCACTAACACTGAGTGGCTGCTGCCAACACACTGACACTGACTCAACTCCAGCCACTTTAATAATGGGAATTGATGGGAAATGATGTAAATATATCACTAGCCACTTTAAACAATGCTACCTTATATAATGTTACTTACCCTACATTATTCATCTCATATGCATACGTATATACTGTACTCTATATCATCGACTGTATCCTTATGTAATACATGTATCACTAGCCACTTTAAACTATGCCACTTTGTTTACATACTCATCTCATTTGTACATACTGTACTCGATACCATCTACTGTATCTTGCCTATGCTGCTCTGTATCATCACTCATTCATATATCCTTATGTACATATTCTTTATCCCCTTACACTGTGTACAAGACAGTAGTTTTGGAATTGTTAGTTAGATTACTTGTTATTACTGCATTGTCGGAACTAGAAGCACAAGCATTTCGCTACACTCGCATTAACATCTGCTAACCATGTGTATGTGACAAATAAAATTTGATTTGATTTGATTTGCACTAAACAGTCAAAGTTCTTTACATTTTCCGTACTGACTGACCTTCATGGCTTAAAGTACTGATGGACTGTCATTTTTCTTTGCGTATTTGAGCTGTTATTGCCATAATATGGACTTAGTCTTTAACCAAATAGGTCTATCTTCTGTGTACCACCCCTACCTTGTCACAACACAACTGATTGGCTCAAACATATTAAGAAGGAAAGAAATTCCACAAACAAACTTTTAACAACGCACACCTGTTAATTTAAATGTATTTCAGGTGACTACCCCACGAAGCTGGTTGAGAGAATGCCAAGAGTGTGCACAGCTGTCATCAAGGCAAGGGTGGCTACTTAAAATATACTATAAAATATATTTTGATTAGTTTAACACTTTTTTGGTTACTACATGATTCCATATGTGTTATTCCATAGTATTGATGTCTTCACTATTATTCTACAATGTAGAAAATAAATAATACAACTAAAGAAAAACCCTAGAATGAGTAGGTGTGTCCAAACGTTTGACTGGTACTGTATATAACTTTCGCCAAGATATAGAACAAGCACTTCAAAACCTTGTTTCTTGTCATTTGTTTTTTGACTGTCTGTTTTGCCATTTATGATTGTGTTATTCAACGCATTTTTCCGGGCTATAGTAGTAAAGACCAAATTCTATATTTTATCAAATACATTTTTTACATTTTTTTTATACCTAAAGGGGTCCTAAAATTCAAAAACAAATAACTAAATGATCCATAGGATGACCATCTTAAAACAATTCCATATGTTAGCCACACCCACTCAGGGACGGCTAACTCTGGAAATTCCTTTTGTCTGCTTTCAGTTTTCTTGCACCTTATTTGTGGAACAATCTTCAAAATATCCTTGAATTCGATGTGTTGGTGCCTCTAGGGCAATTCAGAAAGCTGACGGAGGACCCGATTACTGATGTATGCGTTTGTTTTTTTGTGACCATGTTTTTTTTTCTGCTTGCAATTTGTATTTCTAATTTGATGTGTGTATTTTCTGTCATTTCTGTTTCATATAGTGAGCAAGTGATATTCCTAAAACAAAATGAATCACACAATAACACCTTGATTCGATCGAGACCTTAATATCCACCAACGCCTTTTTCTTACTGCATCCATCATCTGTCCACCTGCTCCCTCCATCTTTCCCAGACCACTTTTTGGGCTTGGTTTTACTCGGCAGGTGGGAGATGGGGCATTTTGCTCTTCCATGCTCTTCTATATTTAACTCGGCTTTAGGGATTCCTGACTGTGGAACCGTGGTGCTTCCTTTTGAAGCCCTGGAGGGCAGCTCTGGCTTTTGCCGGTGATCGGGGCAGCCCCGTTCTGAGGATTGCAGGCAGCTCTTTGGAGCAGCAGCTCTTTCATCTCGAGCTAGCTAGCTACCGTCTGACAGATAATAACCCACTCTTCCACCCGCCTCCCTCCACTTGTCTGCCTGTACAAGAAGGGATGTGCCCGTGTGCTCGAGGAGCTCCAGTCATGCAGAACGCCCATCTCAGATGTAGCCCATTCTTTTCATCATGAGAGGGTAGAAGGAAAGTTTCTCACTCTCGTTTTGCCTCCCTTGTCAATTGGGTCGGTGTCAACGTAACAGGAAGCGTTGTGCTAACGGATAGAGATATTAACTGAGAGAAAACCCATTCACGTGGATCGGAAACACACTGCACTCACAGACCTTGAGTTGGACGATTCTGTCAAACTCAAGGTCTGTGTGAGTTTTCAGTGTGAGGCTAGACAACAGTCTCAGCTGTTAAGTGCACTATATGCAAAACAACTATTGGAGTGCACTCTAAGTCCCTGCCACTCACAACAGTTGCAGTGGGATAGATCTCAAAATGTCTCTTTTCACAATGAGAATGCGGCGATTAGCTGTGCGGATTTAAAGTAAACGGTGCAACAAAGATTTGCATTCAACCAGTCACATAAGTTACCAACACAGGAAACAAACTAATATCTACAAGTACAACATTCACATTCCATCTTCTAGACAGCAAATGGATATTGTTCTTTTCAGGTCCAAGAGCGAATCAGAAAGCTGATATGACTCTGTCAGCCAAGTAACTGGCAGTGTCATTTTGTGCACGGATGGTTTGTGCAATGCCCTTTGATAACCACATATTTACGGCCTTGAGTCTTCTATGTTTAACTGATGGTAGGCTCTTTTAGAGTTAAATTGCAGAATGGGGAACATGACATGGATAACTCTATTTACCCAAACATAAACGTGTCATCTGAGCTGGTCTATTGCTGCACTTTCCTATACCCCTCATATAAGCTTGACATGCCCTTTGATTCTTCTGTGATGTTTCAGAATTCAACACTGTGATCCACAAACAATTTTGAAACGGGGTCGTTTCAATTGAAGTGTCCAAAACATTCTCAATTACAGTAATGCATTCAATCTACAGTTGAAACAAATTTCTTGTTAACAAACTATAGTTTAGCAAGTCGGTTAGGACATCTACCTTGTGTATTACACAAGCCATTTTTCCAACAATTATTAACAAACAGATTATTTCACCTCCAGTGGGTCAGAAGTTTACATACACTAAATTGACTGTGTTTTATACAGTGTGTAAAATTCTGAAGCTTCAGATAGGGTAATTGACATCATTTGAGTAAATTTGAGGTGTATCTGTGGATGTATTTCAAGGCCTACCTTCAAACTCTGCCCCTTTTGGCATGACATCAAGGGAAAATCAAAAGAAATCAGCCAAGACCTGAGAAAAAAAATTGTAGACCTCCACATGTCTGGTTCATCATTGGGAGCAATTTCCAAACACCTGAAGGTACCACGTTCGTCTGTCCAAACAATAGTACGCAAGTATAAACACCATGGGACCACACAGCCGTCATACCGCTCAGGAAGGAGACACGTTCTGTCTCCTAGAGATGAACGTGCTTTGATGCGAAAAGTGCAAATCAATCCCAGAACAGCAGCAAAGGACCTTGTGAAGATGCTGGAGGAAACGGGTACAAACGTATCTATATCCACAGTAAAACAAGTCCTATATCGACATAACCTGAAAGGCCACTCAGCAAGGATGAAGCCACTGCTCCAAAACCGCCATAAAAAAAGCCAGACTTCGGTTTGCAACTGCACATGGGGAAAAGGATCGTACGTTTTGGAGAAATGTCCTCTGGTCTGATGAAACAAAAATAAAACTGTTTGGCCATAATGACCATGGTTATGTTTGGAGGAAAAAGGGGGAGGCTTGCAAGCCAAATAACACCATCTCAACTGTGAAGCACAGGGTTGGCAGCATCATGTTGTAGGGGTGCTTTGCAGCAGGAGGGACTGGTGCACATCACAAAATAGATGGCATCATGAGGGAGGAAATGGGTCTTGGTCGCAAATGTCTCTTCTAAATGTACAATGACCACAAGCATACTTCCAAAGTTGTGGCAAAATGGTTTAAGTACGACAAAGTCAAGGTATTAGAGTGGCCATCACAAATCCCTGAACTCAATCCTTTAGAAAACTGAAAAAGCGTGTGAGAGCAAGGAGGCTAACCAACCTGACTCAGTTACACCAGCTCTGTCCGGAGCAATGGGCCAAAGTTCACCCAACTTATTGTGGGGAGCTGGTGGAAGGCTACCCAAAACATTTGACCCAAGATAAACAATTTAAAAGCAATGCTACCAAATACTATTTGAGTGCATGTAAACTTCTGACCCACTGGGAATGTGATGAAAGAAATCAAAGCTGAAATAAATAATTATCTCTACTATTATTCTGGCATTAAACATTCTTAAAATAAAGTGGTGATCCTAACTGACCTAAGATGGGAATTTTTACAAGGATTTTACAAGGATTTGTCAGGAATTGTGAAAAACTGAGTTTAAATGTATTTGGCTAAGGTGTATGTAAACTTCCAACTTCAATTGTATAAACCACAATGGTGGCAAAACAGAACACACTATGTTATGAGTGTTATCCACAGCTCTCTTTTGGTCCTCTATGATTATTGAGCGCTCAATTTCGACCTATCAATGCTGAAAACAAACATATTGTGATGATCAGCTCTTGAATACTGTGTGTTTTCATACAATATGATGTATCATTCTATTCACAATTTTCTACATCAACTCCCTATGAAAGAGCATAATGAGCATCTCTGTTGCCTTTTTCCCGAATGACTGCAGGTTTTTAAGAGGAACGAGCTGTAGATGTTCCTATCCACTTGACAATATGCCTTTCAAGTCAGTACAATCTCAGCAAGTGTAGCGTCTATTGCAATGGATTAACAGAATGGCAAGAGTGTAGTTTGATCTGTGATACTCAGGTTTCACCAAAGTCAAAAACATCTTATCATCTTACATTTATTCATGTCAACATCTTTACTTTCCAATCCCCTGCCCATCTCCCCATCGTACCCGGAGTCATGCCTCGACAGGCTCTTTGAGACAATGAGAGAATCCACCTGATCACTGGCTTCATTTCCATGTGTGAGAGGTGCTGTTATGAGAGCTCCAGCAGAGACAAGCAAATTCAGATGAAAATAAAACCGCTGAGAGTACCACTGCGCCATAGAGATCACGCAGAGCGCGGACTAAGTGTTAGCGCCAGTGCCAAGGGAGCTGGGCAGCAGATGCTAATCACACAAAGTAGGCAATCTTCCACCAATATTGACATGTCCCTCCATTTTGCAGGCCTAAAATGTTTAACATCTTTACTGTGCCCCAGGCTCTGGAGACACTTACACGGACATCTACATACAGTACTGTACTGGCGATTTCTCTGGCAAAATGGCAACAAGCTGATCAACAGAAAAGTGTCTGTGATGCTAACTGCCAACTCTGCCCTTAAGGTTTGATCCTCACACCTCTTTCATGTGATGCCGGTCTCTGTGTAGTTGTCTGGCCTTGGTCGGCTAATTGCCCTAACCAGCCTGCTCCATAAGATACTGCTGAAGGTATAGTCCATGAAATTGGACTCACTTTGACCCTAACCCTAATGTAAATGTGATATTTCTGTTTAGTTTTTTTATATAAATGTGCAAACATTTCTAAAAACATATTTTTGTTTTGTCATTATGGGGTATTGTTTGTAGATCTGAATAGGTCTGAATACTTTCCGAAGGCACTGTACGATGTCATGGTGTAAACAGTGCTCTCATACACCTGAGTGGTTCTGAGTGGTAATCTTACTATACTTAGTAGTTAATTGGTGCATACGTTAATACTATAGGATGTATAGCTATGTTACTAGCTTTTCGTGCTTGACAGTTCTTGATGGCGTCAGAGTTGAGGTCACATGATATTTCTCAGCCCTTCTCTTTCTGACAGATGTCTCATGCGTTTCCATTCAGAATATGACAATATTGATATGGATGTGCTGACATTTGTAGAGGCCCGAGACTGAGGGATACTTGGAATAAATGGAACAATTAGACGAGTGAATGCCAGGCAGAATCCTTCAGCCTTAATGGTCCCTTATTGACAAGCTAAATCCATTGTGGAATAGGATGGGCCAAGGCAGGAAACAAATAGAAGGAATGGAAGCTTGTATCCCCTAGAAAAGCTGCCACAACCAGTTACAGTACCAGCCCAGTTATAGACTGCCCACCAAACTCTTTCTCACTGTCTTTACCATTCTGAAAGCCCACAGGAGACAAAACCTGCAAACCTATTTTCAAGATTTCCCAAGATGGCGTAGCAGTGCAGACGTGGTTTGTCGTACTCTCGTTTACTTTTTGTATTTTTCATATTTTTTTATATTTTTCAATTTATTTTTCAGTCTCTTTTCCATTTTCTAATTAAATATACCTTCCGTTAACCCGCCTCACTCAATGTGACACGGATCTGCTATTTTTCGGGGCTGGGTCCCTCGGTGGCAGCTAGCTAGCTGTGATGATCAGGAGTAATGGTCTAGGGTTTACGGCAGGAATCTGTCAGTCCGAGGCTGGCAGGTCTTATCCAGGCTAAAAAAACGTCTGGTGCATGTGCAGAAGGTAAAGGCCGCTAGCAGTGGCTAACAATGACTAAATAGCTAGTAGCTAATTAGCCTCTGATGGCTGGCTTCTGATGAACGTTTTGGCTATAAGACCTAAAAAACCCAGGCCCTGCGTGTCCCCAGGCACTCTCATTTATTAACTTCTGTATTTGAAAAAGCCTTGGTTTCATGCATGTTAACATCAGAAGCCTCCTACCTAAGTTAGTTTTACTCACTACTTTAGCACACTCCGCCAACCCTGATGTCCTTGCAGTGTCTGAATCCGGGCTTCGGAAGGCCACCAAAAATTCTGAAATTTCCATACCCAACTACAACATTTTTCCTCAAGATAGAACTGTCAAAGGGGGAGGAGTTTGAACTTCTAATTTTAAAGATTAATCTCTCCAGAAATAAGTCTCTCACTGTTGTGGCATGTTATAGACACCCCTCAGCTCCCAGCTGTGCCCTGGACACCATATGGTAATTGATTGCCCCTCATCTATCTTCAGAGTTCATTCAGTTAGGTGAACTAAACTGGGATATGCTTAACACCCCGACAGTCCTACAATCTAAGCAAGATGCCCTCAATCTCACACAAATCATCAAGGAACCCACCAGGTACAACCCTAAATCCGTAAAAATGGGCATCCTCATAGATATTATTCTGACCAACTTGCCCTCCAAATACACCTATGCTGCTTTCAATCAGGATCTCAGTGATCATTGCCTCATTGCCTGCATCACCGACAAACACTCCCTAAAACACTTCTGCGAGCAGGCCTTTCTAATTGACCTGGCCCGAGTATCCTGGAAGGATATTCACCTCATCCCGTCAGTCGAGGATGCCTGGTCGTTCTTTAAAAATAATTTCCTCACCATCTTAAATAAGCATGCCCCTTTCAAAACAAAAAGAACTAAGAACAGATACAGCCCTTGGTTAACTCCAGAACTGACTACCCTTGACCAGCACAAAACATCCTGTGGCAGACTGCAATAGCATTGAATAGTCCCCGCGATATGCAACTGTTCAGGAAAGTCAGGAACCAATACACGCAGTCAGTCAGGAAAGCAAAGGCTAGCTTTTACAAACAGAAATTTGCATCCTGTAGCTCTAACTCGAAAAAGTTTTGGGACACTGTAAAGTCCATGGAGAACAAGAGCACCACTGCACCGATGCTCACCACCGATAAATCCATGATAATCGAACCCCCGCAGCTACTTGCCCAAGCCTCCCCAGCTTCTCCTTCACCCAAATCCAGATAGCAGATGTTCTGAAAGAGCTGCAAAACTTGGACCCGTACAAATCAGCTGGGCTAGACAATCTGGACCCTCTCTTTCTAAAACTATCCGCCGCCATTATTGCAATGCCTCTTACCAGTCTGTTCAACCTCTCGTATCGTCCGAGATCCCTAAAGATTGGAACGCTGCCCCGGTCATCCCCCTCTTCAAAGGGGGTGACACTCTAGAGCAAACCCTTGTAGACCTATATCCATCCTGCCCTGCCTTTCTAAAGTCTTTGAAAGCCAAGTTAATAAACAGATCACTGACCATTTCGAATCCCACCGTACCTTCTCCGCTGTGCAATCCGGTTCCTAGCTGGTCACGGGTGCACCTCAGCCACTCTCAAGGTACTAAACGATATCATAACCACCATCGATAAAAGACAGTACTGTGCAGCCGTCTTCATCGACCTGGCCAAGGTTTTTGACTCTGTCAATCAACGTATTCTTATCGGCAGACTCAATAGCCTTGGTTTCTCAAATGACTGCCTCGCCTGGTTCACCAACTACTTTGCAGACAGAGTTCAGTGTGTCAAATCAGAGGGCCTGTTGTCTGGACCTCTGGCAGTCTCTATGGGGGTACCACAGGGTTCAATTATTGGGCCCTTCTTTAGACACTGTGTTAACTAACCTCCAAACGAGCTCCAATGCCATACAACACTCCTTCCATGGCCTCCAACTGCTCTTAAACGCTAGTAAAACCAAATGCATGCTTTTCAATCGTTCGCTGCCGGCACCCGCCCGCCAGACTAGCAACACTACCCTGAACGGTTCTGACCTAGAATATGTGGACAACTACAAATACCTAGGTGTCTGGCTAGACTGTAAACTCTCCTTCCAGACTCATATCTCCAATCCAAAATCAAATCTAGAATCGGCTTTCTATTTCGCAACAAAGCCTCCTTCACTCACGCCGCCAAACTTACCCTAGTAAAACTGACTATCCTACCAATCCTCGACTTTGGCGATGTCATCTACAAAATAGCTTCCAATACTCTACTCAGCAAACTGGATGCAGTCTATCACAGTGCCATCCATTTTGTTACCAAAGCCCCTTATACTACCCACCACTGCGACCTGTATGCTCTAGTCGGCTGGCCCTCGCTACATATTCGTCGTCAGACCCACTGGCTCCAGGTCATCTATAAATCTATGCTAGGTAAAGCTCCGCCTTATCTCAGCTCACTGGTCACAATAACAACAACCACCCTTGGCACACGCTCCAGCAGGTATATCTCACTGGTCATGCCCAAAGCCAACACCTCCTTTGGCCACCTTCCCTTCCAGTTCTCTGCTGCCAGTAACTGGAACGAATTGCAAAAATCGCTGAAGCTGGAGACTTATATTTCCTTCACTAACTTTAAACATTAGCTATCTTGTCACGTTCGTTGTATGGAGGAGACCAAGGCGCAGCGTGGTAAGCGTACATACTTATTTTAATGAAGAAAGAACACAAAACAAACTAACAAAATGAATGTGACGCTATATAAACGAGTGCTGACAGGCAACTACACATAGACAAGAACCCACAAATACCCTAGACAAAATGGCTACCTAAATATGGTCCCCAATCAGAGACAACGATAAACAGCTGCCTCTGATTGGGAACCAATTCAGGCCACCATAGACATAGAATTACCTAGACTTACAAAAAAAAAGCTAGATATACAAAAGAACCTAGACAATACAAACACTAACATAGCCACCCTAGTTACACCCTGACCTACCCAAAATATTAAAGAAAACAAAGATAACTAAGTTCAGGTTGTGACATATCTGAGCAGCTAACCGATCACTGCAGCTGTACATAGTACATCTGTATATAGTCCACCCAATCTACCTACCTCATCCCCATATTGTTTTTATTTATTTTTCTGCACTTTTGCACACCCGTATCTCTACTTGTAAATCATCATCTGCTCATTTATCACTCCAGTGTTAATCTGCTATATTGTAATTACTTTGCTACTATGGCCTATTTATTGCCTACCTTCTCACGCCATTTGCACACACTGTATATAGACTTTATTTTTTCTATTGTGTTATTGACTGTACGCTTGTTTATTCCATGTGTAACTCTGTGTTGTTGTTTGTGTCACACTACTTTGCTTTATCTTGGCCAGGTCGTAGTTATAAATGAGAACTTGTTCTCAACTAGCCTACCTTGTTAAATAAAGGTGAAATAAAATAAATATTACAAAAATCACTTTGAATCATGTATGCTTTCAGACATTTATTTTGTGGCCTTATATTTCTACTTTTGAGTAAATCGAGGGGAACATATATTTATTTTCACCAAAAGTCATTTTAAGGCCTTTTTTTTGTTGCATTAGAGCCACTCAAATGTGATAATGTCTGCAAATCACAAAAAATATAAAATACTTTGGCTGGTGAAGTGAGGAATATATTGATATGCAGTAGGTAGAGTTAGACTGACAATGACACAGATTCAACCCACTTGGGTTGATTCAACACCCTCAGTAAGATTGGATCCAGGGTGACAGTACATTACTGTGAATAAGTGTAGCGAATCTTGAAAGAGAGACTGCTCATTCCATTTAGGCACAAAGGAACCAAAGCAGATGGCAAAAGAATACAGGGAGGAAATGGCAATATGTCCAAAATAGCTAGTCCATAATTCATGTGTGAGTGTGAACTCAACTTCACACAGTCAGAAATCATAATTTATTTAGATTAAGTTCTTCAGTCCTGCTGTATATTTTATGTATCATTTCATAAAAGAAGACTAGTAGTTTGAGTGAAGAGCAAACATCCAGAAGATATACACCACAACATTAGACCTACAATTACAAACAAAAAGATGAATTCTCTCTATACTATACTTTGTAATGTAAGACAGAATCTTCACAAGGCAACCGGCAAAACATTGGCGATGACGGAAATGTTCATCCATTCAATGTCACTTTAATGGCTATAAGATTTAGAGAACAGGTGGTGTCTGTTCCACCACAACGGCATCGTGGGTAGCGGGGATAGCGGCGAGCATTTGTCTGTGTGTTAGATGATATACCGAGAGGCAGTGTCCACTGGTCTGTTAAGTTGTGAAATGAGAACGGTTCCAGGTGTAATCAAGGCTGAGCGACAAAACATCTGAATCCAAGTCGTAAAAAACAAGTGTGCATGACAACAGAAGTACTAAAGCTGAACCACCACTTTGAAAAAAAAGTGTGCATGACAACAGAAGTACTAAAGCTGAACCACCCCTTTGGAAAAAAAAGGCTGTTTATAAGGATTCCAAAGCATGATCATACTTACTGACAAGTGAGGGACGGATGGGGCATTCAATTGCATTGGATTTCCCATCGTAGGGGCATCTTTTCTGTGATCATATAGTATGTTACAGCGTAAATACTATGAAACTATATAGGATCCATGCATTCACTTGCACAAGCTACATTATCCTTACGTCACAATCTGGGAAATTGTTGTGCTAAACTTTGAAATGGTTTAAAACGTGTTTGTTTAAACGTGTTGCTCCGAGCTTATGTTTTCAAAAAGATATGATCATGCCCCACCCCAAAAAAATCTATATTATCTGAAGGGAGTATATGTTCTCATGTTACATTTGAAGATCATTATGAACTGATTGTGTTCAACATACAACAGCAGAGGTACATGCATCGACAATGTACATGCCTTTGGCAAGCTACATGTATCCCACTCTCAACCCATACATCAAGGGGAGAATATCAAGTTCATTATCTTGAATGGTGATGTGTATATGATTCAATATAATATCTTAACTGTATACATTTTTTATTTATTTAAATCATTCTACATTTATTTAATACGTTTCTTACAATCACAATATGCCTGCCTGGCAAAATTGCCTTTCATTAAGATGTGTTATTGCTGTTCATTAAAGTGGAACTGACAGCCTTTTAGCAACATGAAATCTTCTTCAAAAATCTGTTCGTGTTCGCTCTCAGGAAAAATATGACACTTAAAAAAAAATAGTTTTACATTTTCTGACAAGCAAGCACTTAGACGTGGTCATTTTCATGTTTTCATACTTTCATAGAATGTTTGAGAATGACATAGAGCAAGGCATTTGTGAAACTTCTATAGCACTGTACAGTAGGAAAGCGGCCGTGCATTCGGACAATTAATTAACACTGCATAAAAACGTGTCAGTCTTTTCCAGGACTGGACTAGTTTTCTGCCAGCTGCACAGACGGTTTCGCATGGTAATGAGGAAACCTTAAAAATAAAAGCCCTCATTTCAAAACATTGCAATGTGGATAACTTATTCAAAAGATATTGCATTTTAATCATTTGCCACTTCTATTGTGACAACAAGACAATGCAATGAGTAATTTATGGGGAAAAAAAGAAAAATATGGTTTTAATTATTTAAAAAATGTATTATAAAAAATACAATGTTGACACTGGTAGGTTGAGAATATTGGGCTGTTGGGCTGTAAACTGTTCTACCTGTCTATGGTAAAGTGGGGTGGAGAATACTCAGTAGGGTCTCTATTAACCAAATAGAGTGGATTTTAATTATACTGTAATAGACTGTACATTGGATACATATTGGCTTGTAGAGAGAAAAGAGAGAACTGTCTATTACAGTATCATTCATTAGGGGCTATGGAGGGGGTGGAGAACGAAGTGCTGCTGGGTATGTATGACACAGCCCCCCTCCAAAAAGTCACATATTATAAAAATGTGTTTTTCTGTGTTGGTTGCAATGCTGTGAAAAACAGTTGTGCTGCACTAGAGTGCAAAAAATATCATCAATATCCCCAAAGTTTAGCATCTTTCCAGACGGACTCTTATACAGTATATAAAAAAATATATATAATAATCTACACTCGTATGGCCAGCATAATATCCTGCTGCTAGGTGAACGGTAATCAGGACCTGACTCTACACAGACTGGTGCGCCATAACCACTCAGAGCTACAGTGAGCTTATATGCAAGTAAGCCATTTGTCACACCGGCCTGCCATCATTCACTTTGTGTCTGGACTGTGTGTTTACAGGCAGTAGCAACAGCGGGACTTTTGACCATTAGAACGCATTCGCCAAAAGTCACCTGATGGATTTCTGCAAATATGTAAATGAGCACGATGAGCTAAAATCTAACGAGGCAAGAATAGATAAATCCACCCTTTTCAGATTGTAGTTTGCCATCAAAATTTCCCTGGTAAACGATGGGGAATCGTAGCCTGCTCGACCTTCTGCATCTTGCCTGCTAATGCATGCTTATCCAAATCCACATTTTGTCAACTGAATGGGAACTGCCTGCACGCCCATTTGATCGACGCCAAATACATTTGATTGACAACTTAGAGATGTGCATGCTAACTTTGTATAACAGTCGTTCAAGTTCAGAATAGCTAGCTAGCTAGCAAAACAATTCACATTACTTGCTAGCGAACCAAAATGGCACCTGCATCTCTAGCTGTAGCCACCGAATAACGATATGAGGGGAAAAAGTTGGCCACTCACCCATTCGCCCAATGTCATGACATCCTCCCAGCAAGCTAGCTAGCTAATGTTAGGCTCGGTGTTTTTAGCTTCTGCCAACAATACTTTACTCTACCTCATGGGATTATTTAAAATCAAAGATAATCTATTTTTAAAACCTCTTATGAAGTAGATTTTGTAGCATAAACTGGAAACGTGATATTTTTAACTGTTTGTTTCATATTTGCAAAGTCGTTAAAATGCTGTCAATTCCAGTTGAAGTCTAATCATTATATTTCAAAGGCTCTATCAATCTTCTTGGAATTCATCATTAACAAATTGGTTTGCATCTCATTAACAGTGTGTGCTGCGATACATTTAACAATCACTGCATTTATGCTGCAAGTCAACATACAATTGGTCAAATCTGACTTACTTGAATGCTATTTGGTGTCTGAACAAAACAAAAGCCAATCGGTTACATGAGCACAATATTACATGGCACATACAGGGTGAAACCTCTGCTGTGCAAATCTAAGAATGGGAAACATAATGTAACAATCTCTGTACATATAGAGTCTTTAGATGCCTTTGACTGGTTGAAGAAAAGATGTCATTGGGGACTGTGTGTGAGGAGACTTCAAACGCTAACAGGCAGACTCAAGAGGAGTGACTGTGTACAGTGTGTGTGTGTGTGTGTGTGTGTGTGTGTGTGTGTGTGTGTGTTCATTTAAAGCTTTTCAAGGCTTGAATGGGCTACACTGGGAAGGCACAAAGAGACAATTATATTTGCACCTTTCTATCCCCAAAAATATCTTTGGAGGCTTTTCAGCTACACCTATGATGTGTTGCATTTAAGAATTTGCACATGTACGTTGCTTTCGGAAAGTATTCCTTGACTTTTATCACATTTTGATACGTTACAGCCTTATTCTAAACTTGATTACATTGTTTTTTTCCTCATAAATCTACCCCATAATGACAGTGAAAACTGTTTTTTTTATAAATGTTTGCAAATGTATTACAAATAAAAAAACTGAAACTTAGTTTTCAGACCCTTTGCAATGAGACTCAAAATTGAACTCATGTGCATCCTGTTTCCACTGAATTCTTGAGATTTTTCTACAACTTGATTGGAGTCCACCTGTTGTAAAATCAATTGTTTTGACCAGATTTGGAAAGATACACACCTTTGTATATAAGGTCCTACAGTTGACGGTGCAGGTCAGAGCAAAAACCAAGCCATACGGTCGAAGGAATTGTCTGTAGAGCTCTGAGACAGGATTGTGTCAAGGGACAGATCCGGGGAAGGGTACCAATACATTTTTGCAGCATTGAAGGTCCCCAAGAACACAGTGGCCTCCATCATTCTTGAATGAAAGAAGTTTGGAACCACCAAGACTTTTCCTAGAGCTGGCCACCCGGCCAAACTGAGCAATCGGGCGAGAATGGCCAAGGTCATGGAAGTAACTAAAAACTGTCACTCTGACAGAGCTCCAGAGGTTCTCCACACAACCATCTCTGCAGCACTCCACCAATCAGTCCTTTATGGTTGAGATGGAAGCCACTCCTTAGTAAAAGGCACATGACAGCCCGCTTGGAGTTTGCCAAAATGCACCTAAAGACTCTCAGACCATGAGAAACAAGATTCTCTGGTCTGATGAAACCAAGATTGAACTATTTGGCCTGAATGTCAAGTGTCACATCTGGAGGAAACCTGGCACCATCCCTACGGCGCTGTGGGGATGTTTTCCAGTGGCAGGGACTGGGAGACTAGTCAGGATCGAGACAATGATGAACGGAGCAAAGTACAGTACAGTAAATTGGATGCAGTCTATCACAGTGCAATCCGTTTTGTCACCAAAGCCCCATATACTACCCACCATTGCGACCTGTACGCTCTCGTTGGCTGGCCCTCGCTTCATACTCGTCGCCAAACCCACTGGCTCCATGTCATCTACAAGACCCTGATAGGTAAAGTCCCCCCTTATCTCAGCTCGCTGGTCAACATAGCATCTCCCACCTGTAGCACGCACTCCAGCAGGTATATCTCTCTAGTCACCCCCAAAACCAATTCTTTCTTTGGCCGCCTCTCCTTTCAGTTCTCTGCTGCCAATGACTGGAACGAACTACAAAAATCTCGGAACTTGAAACACTTATCTCCCTCACTAGCTTTAAGCACCAACTGTCAGAGCAGCTCACAAATTACTGCACCTGTACATAGCCCACCTATAATTTAGCCCAAACAACTACCTTTTTCCCTACTGTATTTATTTATTGATTTTGCTCCTTTGCACCCCATTATTTTTATTTATACTTTGCACATTCTTCCAATGCTAATCTACCATTCCAGTGTTTTACTTGCTATATTGTATTTACTTTGCCACCATGGCCTTTTTTTTGCCTTTACCTCCCTTATCTCACCTCATTTGCTCACATCGTATATAGACTTGTTTATACTGTATTATTGACTGTATGTTTGTTTTACTCCATGTGTAACTCTGTGTCGTTGTATGTGTCGAACTGCTTTGCTTAATCTTGGCCAGGTCGTAATTGTAAATGAGAACTTGTTCTCAACTTGCCTACCTGGTTAAATAAAGGTGAAATAAATAAATAAAATACAGAGATCCTTGATGAAAATCTACTCCAGAGCGCTCAGGACCTCAGACGGGGGCGAAGGTTCACCTTCCAACAGGACACCAACCCTAAGCACACAGCCAAGACAGCGCAGGAGTGGCATCGGGACAAGTCTCTGAATGTGCAGCTGTGCAGCGATGCTCCCCATCCAACCTGACAGAGCTTGGGAGGATCTGCAGCGAAGAATGTGAGAAACTCCACAAACACAGGTGTGCCAAGCTTGTAGCGTCATACCCAAGAACACTTGAGGCTGTAATCACTGCCAAAGGTGCTTCAACAAATTACAGAGTAAAAGGACAGAATACTTATGTCAATTTGATATTTCAGTTTTTTATTTTTAATACATTTGCAAAAATGTATTACAGCCTATTTTGCGGGCCTCCCGAGTGATGCAGCAGTCTAAGGCACTGCATTGCAGTCCGAGGCTGTGTCACAAACGGCTGTGATCGGGAGTCCCATAGTGTGACGTACAATTGGCCCAGCGTCGTCCGGGTTAGGGGTGTGTTTGGCGTCTGCAGGCTGACTTCGGTCGTCAATTAAACAGTGTTTCCTCCGATACGGTGGTAAGAAGCGTGGTTTGGCGGGTCATGTTTCAGAGGACGCATGGCTCAGCCGTCCGCAACCCGAGCACATTGGGGAGTTGCAGCGATGAGACAAGATCTAATTTGGGGTGAAAAAGGAGGTAAAATACACAAATGTTGTTTCGTCATTATGGGGTATTGTGTTTAGATTGATGAGAGAAAAAAATGATTTAATACATTTTTGAATAAGGCTGTAACATAACAAAAATATGAAAAATGTGGAAAAAGTGCTCTGAATACTTTGAATGCATTGTATCTCATTAAAACGATGAGCAATAACTAATAGCCATATTACATCCTATGTATTGTGATAATTGCTCTAACTTGTTAGTTCATATACTTTGCCACTGTGATATATAGGCCAAGGCCAAGAAATAAAATTCAACCACACCTTTGTTTCAACACAAAACCGGAGAGCAACATCTGTAGGGTGAAGTCCACAAAGCATATTGCATGTAACAAACAGTTAAATGACCTACAACATGGTCAAGCATGTTCATGTTTTCTACATTTTCTAACTGCTAAACAACTAATGATTTAGAACCAATGAGTGTTACCGCAAGTCGCAAAGAAAACAAGAGCTGCCTCCACTATTCCAGCCAGCACCATTTCAACTTTAACATTTCAACATCATCAAATCAAAATAATTTAGTTCAATCAACATGAGGTAAATATGATGTGGCTGTCCATGGTACTGATTTCTGTGTGTGTGTGTGTGTGTGTGTGCGTGCGTGTGTGCGTGCATGTGTGTGCATACTTGCAAATAGAAAAAAAACATGTTGGCTCACCCTACTTGTAGAGAAACAACAATGGCATGCTCTTCTCTTTAGCTAGCTATCTTAGCCACCGGAGGACAACAACATGACGAGATGCAACAATTCAAGTTTGTTTTATTTTGTAAGTCACTCAAAGCGGTGTACCAAAGTAAAATTAGGGTGGTGTGTATAATTGGACATGTCCATGTAGTCACTCCCTGTGTCAGCCTGTTTGCTTCTGTCAGGTGCTTAATGACCACAACCCAGTGCAATGTCTGAAAACCTGCAGCAATAAAGTAAAAGTGCTGAAGGGGCTAATAAATGAGTTAAGCCACTTAGTAGAGAAGGTGTCCTCCTGTTGCCAATAAACGGCAGATGCTGAAACCTGACTAAGCCATTGTTGATTTCCTTCGATCGGTCTCTCAGGGAGAGGGTCTGAGAAGAGAGAGAGCTAGCCAGACCAAAAGCAGACTCAAGTTCATCGAAATTACAGTACAAGTTAAAACGTGTGAGAAAGAGAGAGAGAGAGAGAGAGAGAGAGGGAGGGAGGGAGAGAGAGGGAAGGGGGACTTCTACAGCAGAGAACAGTTTGAAAAAGACACAGTGAAGGCTTATTTTCCCTTTGCTAAACAAGTATTTTGCTCTCTTCAACACAGAGAAAAAGCTCAATAAGAACTGTACATGTATGAGTGTCTGTGTGTATAATCTTTGGTTACAGTGAACAATATGTTTCTCCTTTTATATGTGAACATAGCCTTGAAATGAAGGGCATTACATTTGGAGCTTGGAGAATTGGAGAAACGTTCCATCGGCCAATATTTTGTATGTATGTGTAACAGTATAACTTTAGACCGTCCCCTCGCCCATACCCGGGCGCGAACCAGGGACCCTCTGCACACATCAACAACTGACACCCACGAAGCATCGTTACCTATCGCTCCACAAAAGTCACGGCACTTGCAGAGCAAGGGGAACTACTACTTCAAGGTCTCAGAGCAAGTGATGTCACCGATTGAAATGCTATTTAGCGCGCACCACCGCTAACCGTTTCACAACCGTTACACTCATCCCCCTTTTGACCTCCTCCTTTTCCGCAACAACCAGTGATCCGGGTCAACAGCATCAATGTAACAGTATAACTTTAGACCGTCTCCTCGCCAGGCGCAAAACAGGGACCCTCTGCACACATCAACAACTGACACCCACGAAGCATCGTTACCCATCGCTCCACAAAGGCCGCGGCCCTTGCAGAGCAAGGGGAACTACTACCTCAAGGTCTCAGAGCAAGTGACGTCACCGATTGAAACGCTATTTAGCGCGCACCACCGCTAACTAAGCTAGCCGTTTCACATCCGTGATATATGGGACAACTGACTTTAGGTTATAAGGGGTGACTGTAAACTAAATATGTAATATGTAATATGTATTTGATTGTGCACTGAAACAAATTCATATTCTGCGATGCTGTCAAGTAAATCTTATCCACTTAGGTTTAACATCTTCTAATTGGTTTTGATAGAGTGGAGAATAATAACTTCAGGTTGTATTGTAATGATGGAAATCTTATTTCCCCCAGAATCTTAAACCAAACAAACTGCAATCCACTTAGTCCTGGCATCTTATTCACGGCTTATAACTTGAGCTCAACTGTCAAATCAAACATAGTAATGTGTGAAGATTAGTGTCAGTGTATACTGCTTTGGGAAGTTGCCACAGATCTAGGAACTGCCTATCATCTTCAGAAAATCACTAGGTTAACAAAGTTAACTAAATAACATGATTCATTTTCGTATAAATGAACACTGGAGTGAATGAAGACTGTAAACTGGACTTCATTGGACATGACAGGGCAATGAGAAACTGCTTTGAATGGAATTGAGTGAAATTGTCCTTTCTATCACCATTCCTATAATTAATACCATATATTTTTAGATAGCTTTTTTAAAATGATGAATAACCAGGTCTTTGAACTGTATACCATCATTAAGATGTGTATGTTATTCATAAAGGCACTGGTTGTCCATTGTTGAATCAGAGAGCTAAATAAGATTTTAGCACACACACATGAAACCATCTTCAATGATATCAGAATGAAGAATCATCCCAGGAGAGTGTAACATCAGATCTAGCCTTGACAGAATAGGGGTTTATTCGCTATCGGTCTGCCCGCTTAAGTGCAACTTTGACAACAGTAACTTTTCAAGAAAGGAGTTTGAGTTGATTAGAGTTCCTTTTGGTTTAAGATATTCGCTCGACTGACTTTTGTGACCTTTCGTTAGGGGCCCATTTCCACAATGATACTGTTCCCTAATCTCATCAGTCAGCTGAAAACCCCTCATTCATCAATGTATTCATTAAAACTAATGAGCTCTGTATCACCAGCGACAAGATTTAATGGCCAACAATGCTGGAAGAGAACTAGTTTAAGGGCATTGTTTACAAAAGATTTGGTGGAGGTAATGTATTATTTTTCTGTCATGTAGTTTTTCCTCTGACAGTTTAGAGGTGCGTACATACAAATAATTAACACTGATATACAGATGCTGTCAGGATAATGAATATAACCAGTTAGAGAGTGATTGTCTGCTGTTGTTGTCTATTGTTGTAGTGAACCATGCTAGCCACCACCCTGCTAATATGAATTAGGATATGATACTGACAGTGATGAATAAACCAGAAATTAAACCAACCCAATGCCCTAGACAAGGAATGTTTCTGTGTCAAAAGTTCACCCCAAAAACCTGAAAGCTCAGCGTTTTCAATTACCGACAGTGTCATTTGGGAGTCAACACGGACGGGACACCCAGCTCTAGATAAAATGGCTACCAACAGTATGAGGCTTAATGAGCCAAAAAGCCATTAGTTTGGTGACAAACACAGCAATGACTTACTTAACCACCGCCGACTTCATTACCAGTAAACAGCCGGAAGCGGCTGAAGATAGCTCAAAGTCCAAGCGATCCATTCACAACCGGCAATATCTGTGTCAGTAATATGCATCAAGACTCTCTAATGTGCGCGAAGGCGCTCGAAAACCCATTTAGTTTTTGTAATGCGATATTGCAATGTGAAATTCCACTCCCAGAGATGCCCATGCAAATGAAATTGGTGCATCTTAAAGAGCTGAGAACGGAGGAGGGTAATGACATTGTGGCGCTCAAGGTTACAAACTCTGAATGAAAATGAAGTGCCGTCAAACTGTAAAGTACTTGGCCCCAGGTTCTAGAAAAGCTTTAGGCTGCTTTCGCAAACTTCATTTGGGATTAAAGAAAGCTCCATCTATTCCACACATCATAAATATGACTGTCATTTTTTTGTATTTTTTATAATGGTTTATGACACCATTACGGGCCAATACAAATGGGGTATGCGAGCCTCTCATGTTTGGGTACCTCGGAGATGCCTCGTATTATTCAAAAATGATTGTGTTTCACATCTCATTTGTCATGATTACACATTTATTACGCCTGATGATGTAACCCTGTTTCTACTGTGGTGTATTAGAGGAAGGAAAATCAGAATCCCTCACAATTTACAATTTGTAAAAAGGCGATTGGCCAAAACTGTGATTCATCTCCATGTTATCTTTGTCATGTTTATAAAGCCGTGGCATCGACAGCCACACTAATAGCACATTTATACATGACAAAATATGTACTCTTCAAAGTGAATGGTGCTATTTTTCTAGGGTGTACATAGGGCTGTGGAGGTCATGCAATTTTGTCAGCTGGTTATTGTCATGCAAAAAACTGCCGTTCTCATGGTACTTGACTGTTAATTAACATAAACACATTTAGCATCTTCAGGCCTCCACACATACTGTACAAGCCGCATAATCTAGCCACTGATGCACACCTTTGGAACAATTTATAAATACATTTAATATACACCATCACAATAAATCCATGATTGATTTTAGGCAGGTCTAAAGAAACATTATGATATGAAGAACATTTATTTCAGAAGAACAGAGCATGAGTTGGCCTACTGTATGTTATCTGACCATGCCATAGGTTGTAGGCTTGTCCATTTAGCAGACAAGATATGCTTAGAAATCCCATTCCAAACTTTTTATATTATGTGATTTTATCATGAGACGAATATAAATGAACTGAATAAAATAGAAAATAACATTTTCCCATTCCGGCGCGACTAAGTATATGAAGTGGCGATGTTGAGCATAAAAGTGATCATTTGAAACAGGTCCTATATGCTAGATTGAGAGTTATTTTATGATACAAACCTTAGAATGTCTTAGAAATCAAAATACACAGTACCAGTCAACAGTTTGGACACACCTACTCATTCCAGGGTTTTTCTTTATTTTCACTGTTTTCTACATTGTAGAATAATAGTGAAGACATCAAAACGATGAAATAACACATATGGAATCATGTAGTAACCAAAAAAGTGTTAAACTTTTGTATTTTAGATTTGAGATTCTTCACAGTAGCCACCCATTGCCTTGATGCCAGCTTTGCACACTCTTGGCATTCTCTCAACCAGCTTCACGAGGAATGCTTTTCCACCAGTCTTGAAGGAGTTCCCACATAGGCTGAGCACTTGTTGACTGCTTTTCCTTCAAACTGCGGTTCGACTCATCCCAAACCATCTCAGTAAAAATAAAGAAAAACCCTTGAATGAGTAGGTTTTGACTGGTACAGTACAATGACTATTCACGATTTGAGAAAGTCGCTACAAAAGCTTGCGCTCTCTGCCTTGACCTCCGGCTGCACATGCTGTTCTCTCATCAAATAATCATATTTTCACCCACCAGACTATTTTTTACATGCAATCTTGTCTTTACTAATGTATTACATTTGTCTTGATTTAGAATGGCCCATTATCAAATGTTCAAGAACAGGGGAACAGGGGCAGGGGGGGGGGGGGGACATGTTAGCCGTATGCACTTGAATAACAAAACGGAGGACACTTTCCTGCCGGTTCATTTTTCAATCACACAGGATAGGCTAATCCGGATTTATAGCAGACCGTGTTCTTAATATAGTAGCATCTGGAATCGTCCTATTTTTAGTGGCAACAATCAAAACTTTGCTTTCACATGGGATTGCATAGAGAAATGCCTGGGCTTATAAGAACACCTATTTCAAAATCAAATCAAATCAAATTTATTTATATAGCCCTTCGTACATCAGCTGATATCTCAAAGTGCTGTACAGAAACCCAGCCTAAAACCCCAAACAGCAAGCAATGCAGGTGTAGAAGCACGGTGGCTAGGAAAAACTCCCTAGAAAGGCCAAAATCTAGGAAGAAACCTAGAGAGGAACCAGGCTATGTGGGGTGGCCAGTCCTCTTCTGGCTGTGCCGGGTGGAGATTATAACAGAACATGGCCAATATGTTCAAATGTTCATAAATGACCAGCATGGTCGAATAATAATAAGGCAGAACAGTTGAAACTGGAGCAGCAGCACGGTCAGGTGGACTGGGGACAGCAAGGAGTCATCATGTCAGGTAGTCCTGGGGCATGGTCCTAGGGCTCAGGTCAGTTGAAACTGGAGCAGCAGCACGGCCAGGTGGACTGGGGACAGCAAGGAGTCATCATGTCAGGTAGTCCTGGGGCATGGTCGACACATAAACTACTGCAGCATAAATACTGGAGTCTGAGACAGGAGGGGTCAGGAGACACTGTGGCCCCATCCGAGGACACCCCCGGACAGGGCCAAACAGGAAGGATATAACCCCACCCACTTTGCCAAAGCACAGCCCCCACACCACTAGAGGGATATCTTCAACCACCAACTTACCATCCTGAGACAAGGCTGAGTATAGCCCACAAAGACCTCCGCCACGGGGGGGGGGGGGGGGTGGCGCCAACCCAGACAGGATGACCACATCAGTGAATCAACCCACTCAGGTGACGCACCCCCTCCTGGGCCAGACTACACTCAATCATATGACCCACTGAAGAGATGAGTCTTCAGTAGAGACTTAAAGGTTGAGACCGAGTTTGCGTCTCTGACATGGGTAGGCAGACCGTTCCATAAAAATGGAGCTCTATAGGAGAAAGCCCTGCCTCCAGCTGTTTGCTTAGAAATTCTAGGGACAATTAGGAGGCCTGCGTCTTGTGACCGTAGCGTACGTGTAGGTATGTACGGCAGGACCAAATCAGAGAGATAGGTAGGAGCAAGCCCATGTAATGCTTTGTAGGTTAGCAGTAAAACCTTGAAATCAGCCCTTGCTTTGACAGGAAGCCAGTGTAGAGAGGCTAGCACTGGAGTAATATTATCAACATTTTTTCAATCCGCGGGTCAATCACTGTTTGAGGAGCAATGCAGCGTGATATTCAGCCCGAACTTGGTATTCCACGGGCTCTCCAACCTTGTTCCTGCAGCTACCCAGTGCTTAATTTGGGAAACCAAGTTAAATCTGTTCGGGAACATCGATAGTAAGATGTTTTCACAACGGAATATATTTCATTAAACTGTTATCAGCCCCTCTCTCTGCGCGCTCGAGAAAGTAGAGAGAGGAGGAGATACGGAGAGAGATACGCAAGGGTGGTGAGATATGAAAATAGACAAAATCCCCTATTACTAGGTTATTCAAAATGAAATGCAAATTCACTGTAATTATAGTGAAGCTGCCCTGCACAATTGATGAACCAACAGCATAGCCTAGGCCTATAAGTTCTCTCTGAGACTCATGGATAAAAAGTTTTGAGCATTGCATAAGGTAACCAATCCATCCAGTTTGCATAATAATACAGTCCACACTCAATGACGATTACTAGAATTGGTTTAATTTTGGAGTATAGGCTAGACCAATTAGGTATGAAAGACATCTTAAATCATTAAAAAAAAAAAAAAAATTCTGCCTTGAGTAATATGCGGTGGGCTATATACTGTAAAACGTCACAATCATTCATTTAATTCAGGGGTTTTGGGGCTCATATATACTGTAGGTCTATGAGTATGCCTAAGCTCTAATATGCATATGATTGTTTTGAATGAATCATCACCTTAGAAAACACTGTCCACTCTGTTGTGTTAGGCTTTGAAACAACCTTCACAAAGAACATGTTTTCCACTCAGTTTCAACCTGTGGTTGAATTTCTTTCTTCAAATTGATCATCATAGTGAGGTGAGTTTTAAAAGAAGGACACTGTTTTGATGACAAGTGTTTGATGCGATTTTACGATTGAATTTGCATTGATGTCAGAGTGGTTAGAGGGGCAATAGAGCCCTAAGTACCAGGCCATTAGCGACCTGATGGTCATTAGCGAGTTGGGTACTACCAAAGCATGGCCAGAGTGCATAAGAGAATATTACCATGACTCAACTGTGACATGGGATTTTACTGCGGTCATCATTCATTCATTCATTCATGACTGCCGGTGTGGCGATAATATGAACTGAAATATCCTTAGGCGTACACATCACAAATATGTCCCCTGTACAGGCTACCTTGTGTTAGCACCATAAGCCATTAGTTATATTTTACCTGGCCTATATCGGAGCCACTATTGTATTTTAAAACCGTTAAGTTACTTGTCAATTGCTAAATCAGAATGTCAATGACACACAACTTTAAGTGTATCTGCATGAGATGACCGTACCCTCGTGCATTTCAGATTATCAGCAGGTCGATTGCTATTTGTTTTTTTAGTTAAAGTTGTATCGCTGATGCACAATGATACAGAGTTTGCCTTTCAAGGATAACATCATCTTAAATCATGCAGAAAAAGGCACAATGCCAATGAGATAATCATTGAGTACAGAAATTAGCATGAAGGGGGGGGGGGTTATGCTTGACATTTACTAATTACATCGCAGGTCTGAAAACTGCAAGTCATCCACTGTAGTTTTGAGTTTGTTGTCCACTGGCGTCAGTTATGTCTATTCTCCCCCTCATAGGTTAATCTGTTGATCAGTGAATTAAACAAATGTCTTTCAAGAAGGGAAAGCATATCAGGTCCCTCAGTTTTTTCTACCCCACATTTCAAAGAAACAGACTGTCATGAACATTACTTTGTTGTTGCTGCTAACAAATCTGCCAGATTCTTTGGAGAGCTCCTGAGTTCCAGGCCAGAGACACATAGAAAACATGTCATCTCAGCCACTTGACACATAAACAAGAACACTGCTCTAGGACAAGACTGTCGTCTAGTGCAAGATAAGGCAATGTTTTGGTTTGTCAGAAATGGTATTGCAATTAAAGTAACGTTATGACTATAACTACTGTTCCTTAAGGGTGGAAAACGATGTACAAGACAACTATGGGGAGTCGCACTAGCAGCTAAAATCACGCCTGAAGCTTGCCTGCTACACCTCATGTGGAGCGTTGTTTTTTTTTGTGTCATCAAAACCGAAGCATGTTTGCATCTATTTATTTTTAAGTTACAGGGAAGTTCTTCGAATGTTTTACTCTGGTTCCTTGAACGTTTTCCTGGAAGGTTTGATTTTTGAATAACTTCCTTAAAACTTTTACTGTTTCCATACACAATTTTTATGCAAGTAAAGCTCTACCATATAAAAAAAATCAAGACAGCTGTGATGGAAACAGGAAGTTTTGGTACAATTTTAGAAATGCTGACAGATAATATGTTAGTTTGAGATGGTTGGATCTTTTTGTGTCTGTAACATTAATTATGCGAGAAATGGCAATGGAAACACCTTTATGCACAAATATTGATATAATAACCACATATCGAAGTAAACTGGGTGACTTTAACCTCCCGACGTGTGCCTTCGATGAATTTATTTATACCTCTTTTTTTCCCCTCCTTGCCTCTTTTTTTCCCCCCAGGCCTCACCCTTTCCCATTCCCCTCCAACTCACAAGGAAGGCAATACGCTTGACCTCATCTTTACTAGAGGCTGTTCTCCTACTAATCTCACTGTAACCCCTCTCCAGGTCTCTGATCACTACTTTGTTTCCTTTTCTGTCTCCCTCTCCTCCAATCCTAGCCACTCCGGTTGAGGCCTGGCTTGTACAGGAGTGCTAAGTGTCGCAGCTTCAAAGGCTTAGCAGTGTGAAAGGTATACCGGTGCCTTGTGCTTCACAGTGCTGCCATCAAGAAACATCCACGAGCAGCAGAAAATCACTTCAAAAGCACACAGCAGAGAAAGTGGATACAACATTATCCAACTTACCATAGCTCCAGCTGCCACACCATTCATTTGGGCTGGGGAGTCAGGCCCTGGGGATGAGCGTTTAGAAAACAGGTCATGTTTATTTTGGGTCTATTATTTGAGTGGAATAGACCCATACAATTAAGTGATATTTATGAATAGGGTAGAACAACAACGCCACGCCCACGTACTTCCGCTGAAAATATTAACCAGGCCATGGAGTTCTGGTCTAGACTTAAACAAACCACAATGCGAACAGTAGCTAGCTAGCGATATCATCAGTCACCACTAAATCATCCGAGACAGAGGATGTTGAGGACATTGCAGATGATGTGTCCATGGCGATGGATCATGACTACAGTTCAGTCCCCGACCCCTCGGCCCTTGATATGTCACTGGGGCAAAACGAAGACCTTCGCAAGGAGATACAGCGTCTAGGGAGGCAGGTGGAAAAGCTGTCTGTCAGCAAGCATTTCTGTTTGGAAAGATTTGCAGTCTCCTCCGACGACATACAGTTCGACATAAGGTAGGTTAATGTTACTATTAGCTATACACTTTATAAACTTTTACAATGAGCATCACAGCTGTAGTTTACATTAGTGACCTGATGCAGGTTCCTTGGGGTTTGTGTATGTGTTACACTATTACAACTGCTGCCAGGGCCTTCAGCTACTCTGGGGAAAGGACCAGAAGGGAACACAATCAGGCCCTGTCCATCTTTCTCTCCCTTGCTCTTCCTATCTTTCACTCATTTGCTCACTCTCTCTCCTCTCTCTCAGTTTCTCTCTACCTCTACCCCACTCGCCATCTCAATTCAATTTAAATTCAAAGGGCATGGGAAACATATCTTTACATTGCCAAAGCAAGTGAAATAGATCATTAACAAAAGTCACCTTTCACGTGATATGTTAGGTTTATGTACAGTGTTGTAACAATGTGCATAAAGTTGAAGTACAAAAGGGAAAGTAAACAAATGTATCTCTTTCTATCTCTAAATCACTCTGTGTGTTATGCCACAGTGGGACTTATTTCTAATCCATTTCTAAACTCATTCATTATAGTATGTTCCAACTTTCGCATGGGCTTGCAACTCATGCCCACCTAATGGCCTTCACAAAGCTCATCAAACATGACACACACAAGGTGATTAGTGTAACGAGAGCAAGAGCAGTGTCAAAGAATAACAACGTGGTCACATTCCTAAGCGATGCAACGGTAAATGCAATCTTTCTTAAACTGTTTTTAAAATAAACACCACAGCAGCAGCAACAGCAGTCAATATAATGTAGTGCACATGTTACAGTGCCCTACAGATCTTTAACAAACAGCAACATCACTGTCACAAGCCTGGTTCAATCTTCTATTCAATGTCAATGGGAATCATGATAATACTGTGGCTGGTTGTTATTTAGGCATGGTTTCGCTTCCCTCTAAGGCAGTGGAGTGCAAACTTTTCCAGCGGAGAAGCCATTTTTCTTTCAACAGAATTTCTGTGGAACTCACCCCTCCCCAGGTCTGATGACACTACCTTCAAATTAGTACATTTAGATATTTACGTCAACAAATAACCTTCAATTCATTACATCTTCATCTCTAATATCTTTCCCTAAAACGTTTGTATTTTGTCCCATACATCTGTACTATTTTTTTTATATTTTGGGGGGGAACCCGACTTTGAATAGCACTGCTCTAAAGGGCTAAACTTTTTTTGTTATAGTATTGGATTTCATGTACAGTATGTTTATGAATGTTTTCACTTTCTTCAACAGACAGTCCTGCAGCCCATAGATTAGTTCTTCCTCTTCATGATCCAGCACACTGTGGGTTTGAAGCAGATGAATTTGGCTCACAGGTTTATTATCAGCCTGTCCACTGAGTCGGATCGTCTTTCTCTACGCTTTGCTTGGTGTCAAGTGTCTCTGGATGTTAGAGGAAGAGCTGAGGAGTTCAAGGAGGGCTATCCGGACACATTTAAATTGTCATCGACTGCACAGAGTTGCGCTGCAAGACACCATAACCTCTGCTTCTACAAAGTGAGGTCTTCTCCACGTACAAGTCTCACTCCACCTTCAAAGGCATGATTGGGATGGCACTAAATTATGCACTCACATTTGTGTCTTCTCAGTTTGCTGGCTCGATCAGCAGCAAAGAGCTGCTGAAGTAGTCCAGCATTGTGCCTCTTCTCACACCGAGGATGGCCAACACGGTGGACAAAGGGTTTATTGTGGATGACACTGTGCCTTGTAAGGTACACCGACCAGCTCTCCTCTCAAAGAGGACCCAGAGGCCAGCCTTAGATGTGTGTCTGACCCAGTCTATCACCCGATTGAGAGTTCACTTGGAAAGATGTATCAGGAAGGTAAGGGAGAACAAACTCTTTGACACCGTCATCCCCCTCTCCATCACAGGAAGCAGCAACCCGCTGTTCTCAGCCGCATGCTTCCTGCTCAACTACCAGAATGGAACTCTGGTCAAAGCCCAGGCAAATAAGAAGTGAGCCCAGAACCACCTAGACAGCCACCTCATGCCCATAGCCAGCCTGAGCACCCTGCACTGTCACTCAGGTCATCTCGACAAGCTCCAATGCCCTAGGTGCCTTTGATTTTGATGTTTAATTGAATCAGTTCATTTTATAATTCTGTTTGATATTATTAGCCTACATTAAGTTCTAATTAAATACTAGCCTTAAGGCTATTGTTTGCCTTAAACGTCATCTTGTTGCTGTCACATGGAATTGACGCTGGAGAGACAAAGCAAGTATGGGGAGTTAAACATTTAATAAAGACGGACATGGAACGAGACAGGAACAGCGTCAGCAAACTAATGCTAAAGACAAAAACAATACAATGCAGCAGCAGGGAACAGAGCTGGGGAACTGACAAATATAGGGGAGGAAATGAACAGGTGATAAGTGAGACCAGGTGAGTCCAATAATGCTGATACATGTGACGAGGGAAGGAAGGTGTGCATGATGGATGGCAGGAGTGCGTGATGCAGCGCAACCTGGCGCCCTCAAGCGCCAAGGGGAGGGAAGAGTGGGAGCAGACATGACAGTTGCATTATCCCTTGTGTCACTCCTCTTCACCTGGCAACCAGTTTAGAACAATTGGAACACACAAGTAACCTGTATGCTCCACAATGTGTTCAATGAGTAAAGACATCAGTTTAACAAGATTAAAACCTCTTAGGGATAGGGGGCAGTATTTTGACGTCCGGATGAAAAGCGTGCCCAAAGTAAACTGCCTGTTACTCAGGCCCAGAAGCTGGGATATGGATAGAAAACACTCTAAACTTTCTAAAACTGTTCAAATAATGTATGTGAGTATAAAATAACTGATAAGGCAGGCGAAACAAAGAGGACAAACCATCCAATAAAATACTAATTTCAGCCTACCACTGTTTGCAATGGCTGTCATGTTTAATATGAGGCGAAGTCCTCCCAGATTGGAGTTCCCACAGCTTCCACAAGATGTCAACAGTCTTTAGAAAGAGTTTCAGGCTTGTTCTTGTAAAAATAAGCAAGAATTTGTAGTTTTTCTAAGTGGCTCCCATTTTGGCTGCAGTGTTTCCATGGGCGTGGATGACAGTGCGTTCTTTGTTGTTTATCTCCGGTAAAGACAAAAACGATTCTCCGTCTTAAATTTGATAATTTATTTACATATTATGGTACCTGAGGTTTGATTATACATGTTGTTTGACTTGTTTGGAGAAGTTAATTGGTAACGTTTGGGATTAATTTTGTATGCATTTTGAATGAGTTTTTGGGGATATTAATAAGGAATTTAAGGAATTTATCGAACAAAAGGACAATTTGTGATGTAGCTAGGATCTTTTGGAGTGCCAACAGAAAAAGACCTTCAAAAGTAAAGCATTTATTACATTGCTATTTCTGACTTTCGTGGCACACCTGCCTGGTTTAAATATGTTTTTCATAGCCTCCCGAGTGGTGCAGTGGTTAAGGGTGCTGTACTGCAGCGCCAGCTGTGCCACCAGAGACTCTAGGTTCGCGCCCAGGCTTTGTCGTAACCGGCCGCTACCGGGAGGTCCTTGGGGCGACGCACAATTGGCCTAGCGTCGTCTGGGTTAGGGAGGGTTTGGCCGGTAGGGAAATCCTTGTCTCATTGGGCACCAGCGACTCCTGTGGCGGGCCGGGCGCAGTGCATGCTAACCAAGGTTGCCAGGTGCACGGTGTTTCCGCCGACAAATTGGTGTGGCTGGGTTGGATGGCGCTGTGTTAAGAAGCAGTGCGGCTTGGTTGGGTTGTGTATCGGCGGACGCATGACTTTCAACCTTTGTCTCTCCCGAGCCCGTACGGGAGTTGTAGCGATAGTAGCTACTAAAACAATTGGATACCATGAAAATGGGGTAAAATTCAACAACAAAAATTAACTAATTCTTCAACCACTCCACAGATTTCTTGCCAAAACTATAGTTTTGGCAAGTCGGTTAGGACATCTACTTTGTGCATGACACAAGTAATTTTTCCAACATTTGTTTACAGACAGATTATTTTACTTATCATTCACTGTATCACAATTCCAGTGGGTCAGAAGTTTACATACACTAAGTGGACTGTGCCTTTAAACAGCTTAGAAAATTCCAGAAAATGATGTCACGGCTTTAAAAGCTTCTGATAGGCTAATTGACATTATTTGAGTCAATTGGAGGTGTACCTGTGGATGTATTTCAAGGCCTACCTTCAAACTCAGTGCCTCTTTGCTTGACACCGAACTGAACTGAAAAAGTGTGTGCGAGCAAGGAGGCCTACAAACCCGACTCAGTTACACCAGCTCTGTCAGGAGGAATGGGCCAAAATTCACCCAACTTGTTGTGGGAAGCTTGTGGAAGGCTACACGAAACGTTTGAACAAAGTTAAACAATTTAAAGGCAATGCTACCAAATACTAATTGAGTGAATGTAAATTATTATTCTGACATTTCACATTCTTAAAATAAAGTGGTGATCCCGACTGACCTAAGACAAGAAATTGTTACTAGGATTAAATGTCAGGAATTGTGAAAATCTGAGTTTAAATGTATTTGGCCAAGGTGTTTGTAAACTTCTGACTTCAACTGTAAATGTAATTGCTAAAATATACTTCATTTTCAAAGTAAAAGTATAAATAATTTCAAATTCCTTACATAGAGCAAACAGTTTTCTTGTTTTTTTAGCCAGGGGCACGCTCCAACAGTCATTTACAAACTAAGCATGTGTGTTTAATGAGCCCGCCTGATCAGATTTAGTAGGGATGACCAGGGATTTTGTTTATTTATTCATTTATTTTCACCTTCATTTAACCAGGTAGGCCAGTTGAGAACAAGTTCTCATTTACAACTGCGACCTAGCCAAGATAAAGCAAAGCAGTATGACACAAACAACACAGTTACATATGGGATAAACAAACGTACAGTCAATAACACAAAATAAAAATCTATATAGAGTGTGTGCAAATGTCGTAAGATTAGGGAGCTAAGGCAATAAATAGGCCATAGTGGCGAAAGATTTACAGTTTAGCATTAACACTGGAGTGATAGATGAGCAGAAGATGAATGTGCAAGTAGAGACACTGGGGTGCAAAATAACAAAAAAAGAAATAACAATATGGGGATGAGGTAGTTTGATGGGCTATGGATGGGCTATTTACAGATGGGCTATGTACAGGTGCAATGATCGGTAAGCTGCTCTGACAGCTGATGCTTAAAGTTAGCTAGGGAGATGTAACTCCAGCTTCAGTGATTTTTGCAATTAGTTTCAGTCACTGGCAGCAGAGAACTGGAAGGAAAGGCGGCCAAAGGAGGAGTTGGCTTTGGGGATGACCAGTGAAATATACCTGCAGGAGCGCGTGCTACATGTGTGTATTGCTGTGGTGACCAGTGAGCTGAGATAAGGCGGGGCGATGAACATGAAGCAAGGCCAGCCAACGAGAGCATACAGGTCCCAGTGGTGGGTCGTATATGGGGCTTTGGTGACAAAACGGATGGCACTGTGATAGACTGCATCCAATTTGCTGAGTAGAGTGTTGCAGGCCATTTTGTAAATGACATCCCCTAAGTCAAGGATCGGTAGGATAGTCCGTTTTACAAGGGTATGTTTGGCAGCATGAGTGAAGGTTGCTTTGTTGCGAAATAGGAAGCCGATTCTAGATCTAATTTTGGATTTGAGATTTTATTGAATAAAAAAAAATATATATAATAATTTCACCTTTATTTAACCAGGTAGGCCAGTTGAGAACAAGTTCTCATTTACAACTGCGACCTGGCCAAGATAAAGCAAAGCAGTGCGACAAAAAATTGAAACATTTATGTACAGTGTGTGCAAATGTAGAAGAGTAGGGAGATGGGCTATAAATAGGCCATAGAGGCGAAATAATTACAATTTAGCATTAATATGATGGAGTGATAGATGTGCAGATGATGATGTGCAATTAGAGATACTGGGGTGCAAGAGAGTAAGTAATAATATGGGTGATGAGGTAGTTGGGTGTGTAATTTACAGATTGTCTGTGTACAGGTACAGTGAACGGGAAGCTGCTCTGACAGCTGATGCTTAAAGTTAGAGAGGGAGTTATAAGACGTTTTGCAATTCGTTCCAGTCATTGGCAGCAGAGAACTGGAAGGAAAGGTGGAGATGCTTAAACGTGAGTCTGGAAGGAGAGGTTACAGTCTAACCAGACACCTAGTTATTTGTAGTTGTCCACATATTCTTAGTCAGAAGCGTCCAGAGTAGTGATACTAGACGTGCGGGTGCAGGCAGCGATCGGTTGAAGAGCATGCATTTAGTTTTACTTGCATTTAAGAGAAGTTGGAGGTCACGGAAGGAGTGTTGTATGGCATTGAAGCTCGTCTGGATGTTTGTTAACAGAGTGTCCAAAGAAGGGCCAGAAGTATACAGCATGGTGTCGTCTGCGTAGAGTTGAATCAGAGAATCACGCGCAGCAAGAGCGACATCATTGATGTTTACAGAGAAAAGAGTCGGACTGAGAATTTAATCCTATGGCACCCCCATAGAGACTGCCAGAGGTCCGGACAACAGGCCCTTGATAAGTGCGTGAATTGGAAAATGTTCCTGTCCTGCTAAGCATTCAAATTGTAATGAGAACTTTTGGTTGTATGGAGTAAAAAGTATGTTATTATTAGATTTTTTTTACCCCCTTTTTATCCCCAATTTTGTGGTATCCAATTGTTAGTAGTTACTGTCTTGTCTCATCATCGCAACTCCTGTACGGGCTCGGGAGAGTCATGCATCCTCCGAAACACAACCCAACCAAGCCGCACTGCTTCTTAACACAGCATGCATTCAACCCGGAAGCCATCCGCACCAATGTGTCGGAGGAAACACCATACACCTAGCGACCTGGTCAGCGTGCACTGCACCCGGCCCGCCACAGGAGTCGCTACTGCGCAATGAGACAAGGATATCCCTACCGGCCAAACACTCCCTCACCCGGGCGACGCTAGGCCAATTGTGCATTACCCCATGGACCTCCCAGTCGCAGCCCACTGCGACAGAGCCTGGGCTCGAACCCAGAGTCTCTGGTATGCCTTAGACCACTGCGCCACCCGGGAGGTCCCAAAAGTATATTATTTTCATTAGGAATGTAAAAGTTAAATAGAAGGGCCTCCCAAGTGGCGCAGTGGTGTAAGGCACTGCATCGCAGTTGCTAGCTGTGCCACTAGAGATCCTGGTTTGAGTCCATCCTCTGTTGCAGCTGGTCGCGACTGGGAGACCCATGGAGCGGTGCACAATTGGCCCAGCATGGTTAGGAGAGGGTTTGGCCAGCAGGGATGTCCTTGTCCCATCATGCTCTAGTGACTCCTATGGTGGGCCGGGCGCATGCATGTTGACACGGTCGTCAGGTGTTTCTTCTGACACATTGGTGTGGCTGGGTTAAGCAGACATTGTGCCAAGAAGCAGTGTGGATTGTGTTTTGGAGGACGCATGGCTCTCGCCTCTCCCTAGTCTGGGAGTTGCAGTGATGAGACAAGACTGTAACTACCAATTGGGGAGAAGTAACCATTTCTAAATAGTAAAGTAAACACCCCCAAAAAACGACTTCGTAGTATTTTTACTTAAGTACATTGTGGTATACCTCAGACGCATTCAGGACAGACAGATTAGGCAGTTCCCCTTGGAGGCCTTTGTAGAGTGTGCTCCTGTGTAAAACATAATTTGTCATCTCACAGTCAAATAATTTCCTGTAGCGGTTGTTGTAAATGTTTTGTGGGATTTACATTTCATATTTTTCAGCAATTATCCTCTGTTTCGTTTTGCGGTCTTGCTCACAGGGCCTCGCCTAACACACAATTGTTAAGATATTGATTTCACATGTTGATATATATATATATATATATATATACATGTAAGATATCTATCCACACACAGACTTAACGTAGTTCTTGGCTTGTGCCAACACTGCTCGCTCTCTGTGCAGCTAAGGACTGGGGGGACCACTGGGTTTTTGAGCTGTGAATAATGTGCCACCTGGTACAGCAGAGCAACTGTATGGTTGCATAAAGCTGTACAAGCTACATACTACACAGTGTGCATGCGATCACATCACAGGGTGCAAATCCTTCACCACGATCTGTAACAGTAAGGAAAGGTGTAGAATATAATTCATGTCAAGAAGATGTCACATTTCATAAAAAATTGCATAGAAAAAATGAAGGCAGAAAGTTAAGTAATTGAAGATATGATGAATTAAGGAAAAGCAACAAGTTGAGACAATGATAATCAATGGACTCACAGTATATGCGTTAGCATGACTCATAGATACTTCTATGTGACATTGGCATTATCACATAGTATGGAGCAATTGTAAATAATATACATATTATTATATATTACTAGAGTATTGGACATGTATTCACATTTGGAGCCAAACGTTAGGTTCTTGAAACACTGTCTCAACGGACTCATTTAAAGGCAGTAAAAAATGTAAGTGGTGAGTATTGTTAATTCAGATTAGGAACAGAGGTGAGTGGAACAAAATAATACTCAAAACAGTGTCTGACCCTATGCTATATTAAATTGTATGTTGGCTATGATACAATATGACATAACATTTAACCAGTCAAAAAAAATGTATACTCAAGACACTAGTCATCCCTGCCTGTACCTGGCATTGTTTAAAAACAAGTAAACACTGAATAAAGATCATACACAAACAATAGGCTCCTAGAATATGTTATATTACATTCAAGTTGCTCAAAGCAGCCAACTAAAGTAATGTAGCCAAGGTAAGTTCAATCACAAAGGCTGGTCTGAATGCATCTCCTCACAGTTTCATTCAGTAGTACAACACAGTTTACATTGCATTTTATCATGGGCACAGTGGGAATTTATATCTGTGATGTTTAAATGATGACTTACCCCGATAGCGAGAGAGCAGATCTCCTTGTTGAGGGTGGTGTTGATCATGCACTGCTTCTTGTGAGGTGAGCCTGACGTTCCGCATGTCACGCCTCATGTCACGCCTCATGTCCCCCCCAAAAATGGGACCCAAATGAAACATTTTGTTGCAAATACAATATTGTGTTATATTAAATGATTTAATGAGCTACTAACCTGTCCTTCCACAGGCTCGATGTGCTGTAGTCTCCACAACTGAACGCTCGCAGTCGGATCCCACTGGCACAGGATGCCCATGCACCGGATGGCCTTGGGGATGCACTCCTGTTGGACTGAAAAACAAAGAGACATTTGGTCAGTGGTTGGTCTTTTTCATAATCTTTATCTGGACAGAAAATGCATTGTTTATCATAACACAAACCCACCTTGGACAATGTGACAAGTGGTCGCTCAACACCCAATCCTCATGCCTCGTATTTTGTTATTGTTTTCAAATCAACAGTCTGGGTCTGCTTCTTCTGCCATGGTGGATGAGCTACCTTTTCTGGTAAATTACAGGTCCATTTCTCTTTCCCACCGGAAAATGGCAGCTACAGACCCGAGTGATGACACTGGGTCTCCGGTCCGCCCACCTGAAAGATGAAAAAAAAGGTTACTTTTACTAGCTAGCTAAGTTGATTACTAAAATGGTAACATCTATATTAAAATACCATAACCCACAGACTTGACTAAAGTAACGGTAAAATAGACTGGTTTATCTGCACATCTAAAATCCTACTATGTGGATAGGACATTTTTGCTGGGAAGGGGGAATTATCTGGAATGCTCAACTAGATGACATCTAGGGTACTATTTGCCCGAAGAGGTGAAGTTAAAAAAAATATATGTTTTAACCTTGATTTAACTAGGCAAGTCAGTTAAGAACAAATTCATATTTACAATGACAGCCTACATTAGCCAAACCCAGACGATGCTGGGCTAATTATACACCGCCCTTATGGGACTTCCAATCACAGCCTGTGGTGTGATACATCCTGGATTCAAACCAGGGTGTCTGTAGTGACTTCTCAAGCAGTGAGATGCAGTGCTTTAGACAGCTGCACCACTCAGGAGCCCAAGCATTGTGATGAGCTATACTACTGTACTTCTGATTCTAATTCTCAAGAGGAAAGTTAAAACCCTAAGCCTTGATGGCACTGATGAAGACCAATAGTGACAAGGGGGATTGTCTGAAAGGGACTGATATGCAGGGATGGAACATAAGGATTTTAGGCACTGGCCAGCAGACCAAGATTTATACTATAGCCTGAGTAACATGCATGTCCTAAATCTGTGGCATGCTATGTTTGTAAAGGCAAAATGTCACTACTGTGTCAGGCTAGTTTGGCACATTGTCTACTAGCATAGTCTGAAAAGTACTAGTCTTGGTGCTAGCTTAATTTTCATCCCTGCAAACATGTATAACTGACTCCACAGGTCATTTGATTAGCCATGTACAATGGACGCACTCATGGAACAAAACCATTTGTGTTTTCTATGGAAAAACAAGTCATTTGTGAGCTAGCTAGCCAGCTAGTTAATGTTGGCTCACCGCGTAGTCACACCTGCCACGTGGTGACATGTTAGCTAATGTTAGCCTACCAGGACACAAATATTATTAACTAGTTAGGTTAGCTCATTGTTCATGTAGTCAGACTTTTCCCCACAGGTGGTGACATACTAGCTCGTGCACCAGAGCAGGGATATTTAGCATTATCTAGTTAGCGCTAATCGCTATTGTTAGGAACATTCGCTAGCATTTCCTGTCGGGAAAGTCCAACTACGCCACGGTGAGATCAACGTTAGCTAGCAAATGTTTGCTAATGTAGTCAACTAGCCAATCCAGGTACCTAACTAGCTAGTCCACTTAGCTAGCTAGTTAACATTAGCTCACTGTTTGTGTAGAGACTTTTCTAAGCTTTCAACAGGATGTGTAGTTCTATATGATAGCCACATTAGCAGCTAATTAGCTCATTTCATATTTTTGGGGGGTATTGATATAATTGACCTTGTCCGAGAGAGATTTGTGCGGTTATCAAAATGTCATGCCAAGGTAAGCCTACACAGACCTTATGTGAAGTAATTCTAAAATCCCCTACGGAAAAATGAATGGTAGAAAAATGATTGGAACCACTTCCAGGTTTTACCGCTAGGTATACTCATACTGTCCTACTCAGTTAGGACTTTTGTTTGGCTCTGTAGACCACAGGAAATACTATTTATTGTTCCTAAAGATGGCAAGGCTTTATGAATCAAATATGATATATGATAATAGACAGATATGGGAAACAAATGGGGTTAAAGCCATTGGATCATTCAATCAGTGGCCTGAAGTGGTCTCTTAATAATATTGGAGACTGACGTCATAGCATACCCAATAGAATCATAGTGGATATTTGCTGAGTTGCTTTGGGAATATTTCAAGATACAGAGAAGCATTTCATTCACAAATATATTTGGTTCTTTTCCTGTCACCATTTTTAATGAAGCATGTAATGCTAGAGCGGTTTCGCTGTGATGTGCATCGTTTGGAGATAAGACACAAACAATTTACTGACAAACAATGCACAATTTTCAGTATTTAAGGATTTGCATTGGAAATATCATTAAAATGAGATTATGGAGGCTATTATTATTAATGTACTGTATGTTTTACCGAACAAGCCTTTTAATTAGATAATGTATATCTCCCAACCTGCAGTCAAGACAGAATATAAGAAAAAAATATTTAAATTCATAATGGTTCCATAATAAACATTTGATACTGTATCTTCAAGCAAAAGGGGCAAATGTAGTGGTCTGGTAAATTGCTTGCTACTTTGTATTTTCAGTGGATAATTAGAATTTATCTTCTTTTTAAATGACCTCTGGTCTGGGCTGTAGAAAAATAAATGGGAAGCCAAGTTGTGACAGTGGCGAAATTATGCAAGTCACAGTGATGGAAAATGTGATTAAGAAAACACAACCCTCTGTTACTAATCAGCATATCCTTGATGTAAACTTAACAGAATTCCCTGGAGACACACACATTAATACGCATGTACACACCGTGTTAGAGTTCACTTTAGAAACACATAAAACACACAAAAAAATGGATTCACGCATGAATGTAAGTCACTTTGGATAAAAGTGTCTGCTAATTGTGACATATTATATTATATTTCACTAAAACATTTCTAGCATGGCCCAACCACTTTCCCTCTTAGGTGCATAATCAATATTAGACCTGACCTCAACTTCCCCCAAAATGCTATGCTGCAGGATGACACACACTCTAAAGTGCAGTCATGCACAGCATAAAACGATGTTAGGGCCTTTTAAAATCTGTTTAAATGTTTTGCTTACATCTGTCTTTTCCCAAATTCCGTTATCTTGGTTTTGTTTCTCAGGTTTCAGATTTCCCCCCAGTTTGCCCCAGTTTTTTCACACTTTTTAATTGAAAAACAACACAATTGGATGCTTTAACCACATCAGAGGATGGCTTTTGAGGTCTGGGTAAAGTCTAAGAAACTTAGATTTTTGTGTGTAGTTACCCTTTAATTCATTTTCTGTAGTGCAGTCAGTGCGTGTGATGTGATTCCGCTGCCAATGTAATGGGTGGAGTTAAAGTCCAGCAACACTCTGCATTATTCATAGTCCCATGAAATGACACCATATACTGTACTGTATACATTCTACAGACCTACAGTATTCCCCTACAATACTTTTACTGCTGCACCCATCCGTATACAGTGATTTGCATTGGGGGCATTTATTTGACCTTGGAACATGTTTTAAAACCCACATTTAATGCAAATGTAATTTTGTAATTTTTATAAGGATACCGATTAGCTAACGCCGTAACACTAGTTAATCTTCCTGGGGTCCAACGCCAGTTAACAAGACATTACAAACAACCAATCAAGACTTCACAAACATTCAACAAGTAGACAATACAGATAATTAAAATACCTGACAGGAAACACATTTAACATTCAGTTGATACTGTCACGCCCTGACCATAGTTTGCTTTGTATGTTTCTATGTTTTGTTTGGTCGGGGTGTGATCTGAGTGGGCATTCTATGTTGTATGTCTAGTTTGTCTGTTTCTGTGTTCGGCCTGATATGGTTCTCAATCAGAGGCAGGTGTTAGTCGTTGTCTCTGATTGGGAACCATATTTAGGTAGCCTGTTTTGTCATTGTGGGTTGTGGGTGATTGTCTATGTTAGTTGCTTGTGTCAGCACAGTTCTCATAGCGTCACGGTCGTTTATTGGTTTGTATTCAGTGTTCAGTGCTTTCTTTAATTAAAATATCATCATGAACACATACCACGCTGCATTTTGGCAGGCTTCTTACGACGATCGTGACAGATACTTTCTATTTGCTGTTCAGTTATATGGTCTATCACATTAGATGTTCTTTTATTTTTTTCTTGAAGGTGGATTCACTTTTTGCCTGAGAAATATGGATTGGTAAAAAGTTCCATTCAGCCATAGCTCTATATAAAACTGTAGATTTAATGCGATTTGTCCTTGGCTTGAGTTGTTTTAGCTGCCCTGAATTTGCCTGTCCGGTTTGGTGGTTATGTTGCTAGTATGTACTAATTGGACTGAAAAATACTGTGGTTGTTTGAAAAATATAACATTCCTAAAGATAATCAGAAACCTAGATAGTCATTTGTTTTTGAAGCCATGAAAGATTCTGATGCATTTTAATAATATTCATTCGGTTACAGCAATTAATAGCTAATCTGGCAGCCCTGTTTTGAGGCATTTGGAGCTTTTTTTCCATCTTTCATTGCTGCAGATGACCAAAGAACCGGATAGTACTCTAAGTGTGATAGGACCAGGGATTGAATCACCTGATATAGAGTGGTAGATGTTACCTGCTCTGCACATTTTCTTGTAACAGCAATTCCCTTACCCATCATAATAACAATATTATCTATGTGTTCTGATCATGATAAAGCTGCGTCCAACATGACGCCTAGTAGTTTTTTTTTTTCACTTGCTCAACATGTATTCTATTCATTGACAAATTCAATTGGGGGCCATCAGCAAGCATATATCTTGAACCAAATACAAAACATTTAGTTTTAGAAATGTTCAACACCAATTTGTTCATGTGAACCCACTCAGACACCATTCTTAGTTCACTGCTCAGTACTCTTACAGACGTTGTAAGAGACGTTGTTGCCGGTGAGGTCTGGTGAGGACCTGCCTTACAACAGGTCTACAAGCTCTCAGTCCAGCCTCTCTCAGCCTATTGCGGACAGTCTGAGCACTGATGGGTTGTTTTTGCCATCCTGTACCTGTCCTGCAGGTGTGATTTTCGGATGTACCGATTCTGTGCAGGTGTTGTTACACATGGTCTGCCACTGCGAGGACGATTAGCTGTCCGTCCTGTCTCCCTGTAGCGCTGTCTTAGGCATCTCACAGTACGGACATTGAAATGTATTGCCCTGGACATATGTGTTATAAATGACCAAAGGGGTCTGACTTTATGGTAGATACAGCATCATATTATATAAGGAATTTATGTATGTGTTGTGAATGACCATAGTGGTCTTTCTTTAAATTAAGTAAAGTGTCATGTGATATAGAGCCTTTATGGATGTGTTATGAATGGCCAAAGGTGTCTCACTTCAAACTAAGCATTACAGGACACTACATAGTGTCAATTAATAGGTTAACATTCTACTGATTTATGAAGGTTGTTTCATGATCTACAGGTTACTAAATCAAATCAAAAATCAAATCAAATTTTATTTGTCACATACACATGGTTAGCAGATGTTAATGTGAGTGTAGCGAAATGCTTGTGCTTCTAGTTCCGACAATGCAGTAATAACCAACAAGTAATCTAGCTAACAATTCCAAAACTACTACCTTATAGACACAAGTGTAAGGGGGTAAAGAATATGTACATAAAGATATATGAATGAGTGATGGTACAGAGCGGCATAGGCAAGATACAGTAGATGGTATTGAGTACAGTATATACATATGAGATGAGTATGTAAACAAAGTGGCATAGTTAAAGTGGCTAGTGATACATGTATTACATAAAGATGCAGTAGATGATATAGAGTACAGTATATACATATACATATGAGATGAATAATGTAGGGTATGTAAACATTATATTAGTTAGCATTGTTGAAAGTGGCTAGTGATATATTTTACATCATTTCCCATCAATTCCCATTATTAAAGTGGCTGGAGTTGAGTCAGTGTGTTGGCAGCAGCCACTCAATGTTAGTGGTGGCTGTTTAACAGTCTGATGGCCTTGAGATAGAAGCTGTTTTTCAGTCTCTTGGTCCCAGCTTTGATGCACCTGTACTGACCTCGCCTTCTGGATGATAGCGGGGTGAACAGGCAGTGGCTCGGGTGGTTGTTGTCCTTGATGATCTTTATGGCCTTCCTGTGACATCGGGTGGTGTAGGTGTCCTGGAGGGCAGGTAGTTTGCCCCCGGTGATGCATTGTGCAGACCTCACTACCCTCTGGAGAGCCTTACGTTTGTGGGCGGAGCAGTTGCCGTACCAGGCAGTGATACAGCCCGACAGGATGCTCTCGATTGTGCATCTGTAGAAGTTTGTGAGTGCTTTTGGTGACAAGCCGAATTTCTTCAGCCTCCTGAAGTTGAAGAGGCGCTGCTGCGCCTTCTTCACGATGCTGTCTGTGTGGGTGGACCAATTCAGTTTGTCTGTGATGTGTACGCCGCCGAGGAACTTAAAACTTACTAGTAGTGTCTGATAGGTATTTAAATGGGTTGATGGACCTGCAAAGTTTGTGTGTGTGTGTGTGTGTGTGTGTGTGTGTGTGTGTGTGTGTGTGTGTGTGTGTGTGTGTGTGTGTGTGTGTGTGTGTGTGTGTGTGCCACAACCAAGATGATTTGGAGTAGTCCAACCTGAGACTAACACACAAGGTGTTCCTCTTCTGTTCCCATGTTGGACCAGGGCTTGATTATTACCTGTTACAATGGTGACAACATTTTGGAGCCGATCTTCCAGCAGGAGAGTGGGTGAATGTGTCAAAGAGGGCCCAGCACCACGCGTAATGGGTCATTTTTGTGATGTGAATGTTTGTGTACTGAGGAACTTGGTTTCCAAAAGAAAGATACTTTCAATGTCTTTAGGTTTGGGGGCTTTGATCAAGGTAAGTGTTTCTAAGAGTATCGTCGTCCCCAGGCTATTGCACAGCACATATAAGCCTGGGATATCAACCATTCAAAGATGGCCTTAGTGGCCATAGAAATCTATAGGAGTGAGCGTACTGAGTAAAGTATTTGTCATAGTCACTACTTAACACAGTCAAGCAGTCATAATTATTGCTAAACCCTGCCCGTTTCCACTATTGATCTTCTTAAAATGAGATTTATAAACCTAACCCTGACTAATGAAGGCCACGTTTGGTCCACCAGAACATCCGCACATTTCGGGAATGTCACTAACATGTCATCACTTTACAGCGTATGCCATCCTTCTGCACAACATGTCACCCTTTACAAAGCACATGTTTATATAAAACATCACAGCACAATAGAAAAATATATGGCACATGGAAACCAAACAAGGGTGGTTTATGATGATACGTGGGATGGGCTGAGAGTGACCGAGGGTTGGGATTAAAGAGCTTACAGTATGTTGGTTAATGTATTGTTATGTGACTGCTTTATGTAAAAGTACCATGTATGCAAAACGTGTATGCAAAATGTACATCTAAAATGTATATGTTAAAATGTATGTACATGAATCAGAAAAGCTGTAAAAAAAAAAAAACCCGGAAAGATGTCCTCCGAAGAGGGAGGTGGTGGAGGGGTTGAGAACATAGTGGGTTATGTCACATTTGACATGGGTGATTATGTCACACAGTTTTGCCACATTTATGAACCCTTTATAAAGCATGACATACAGTTATAGATGCTTTGTAACACATTTATGTAGTGCTTATGAATGCCTTAAGAAGGCTTTATGAAGCCTTTATATGCTGAACGTAATTTAAAGCGGGTCCGTCTTGGTCCACTTATGATAGATTTACCTCAGAAACTTGACCAAAGATCATTAGAGTTGCTTTTAATTAAAGTAGTGTTGTTATAGCTGCAATAAATTAGTTCACTTCAGGGTAGCAGGGTAGCCTAGTGGTAAGAGCGTTGGACTAGTAACCGGAAGGTTGCAAGTTCAAACCCCTGAGCTGACAAGGTACAAATCTGTCGTTCTGCCCCTGAACAGGCAGTTAACCCACTGTTCCTAGGCCGTCATTGAAAATAAGAATTTGTTCTTAACTGACTTACCTAGTTAAATAAAGGTAATAAAAAATTCTACCATACCCACCCAAATAAAGGGGGTGTCAGAATGACTCCTCGTAACTCTAAGGCTCTAATATGGACAACATAGCTTGAGATACTGTAAAGGACCAGCTAGATATACTGTAGATACTGTATCAGTTAACTTACTGACAGCTGTGACTCTTTGCGTGATGTATTGTTGTCTCTACCTTCTTGCCCTTTGTGCTGTTGTCTGTGCACAACAATGGTTGTACCCTGTTTTGTACTGCTACCATGTTGTGCTGCTACCATGTTGTGTTGCTACCATGTTGTGTTGCTACCATGCTGTGTTGTCATTTGTTGCTGTTGTCGTCTTATGTAGTGTTGTGTTGTCTCTCTTGTCGTGATGTGTGTTTTGTCCTATATATTTTTTTTTTATCCCCAGCCCCAGTCCCCGCAGGAGGCCTTTTTCCTTTTGGTAGGCCGTCATTGTAAATAAGAATTTGTTCTTAACTGACTTGCCTAGTTAAATAAAGGTTAAATACATAAATAAAATAACAACTTTGTAACTTGAAGCAGCACTCTCCAACAATCTGACCTGATAGCATAATCAGACCAATTTAATTTCTGTCTGAGCCAAACTAACAACCATTACAGTTTTCTTAATGAAGATGCAAACATTGGCAACTCGTGCAGTTCTGCTCGGAAATTTACTGCTCACATTGAACTTTGAAACAGTCTGTTTCTTGGGAAATAGTGATATTACTTTCCTAAATCATTATGTATTACTACAATGTAGTGTAGGTAAATAGAAAATGTTCAGGGCCCCAAACTGTACCAAGTGTTATGCTTTTATAGAAAAATATAACATTATTTTCACATATCACGTGGATTATTATAGGTTTGAACTATATGATCCAAACATAGAGCAAAATAATTGGAGGAACAGTTATTTCAGCCCACAGATTTAAGTTGGAAGGGAAACTGTACCATGCATTCTTAGAAGTAAAGGAGCCTCAAATAACCTTTTAGGTGTTCCAAACATTGCCACTGTGGGGGAACATTCAAAAGGTTCAATAGGCTCTTGAGAAACTCAATCACCTCTCTAAGCCTCAATTAAGCAAACAAAAACTGTCAGCACTCAACCTTATCATGTGATGAAAATACAACAGAACAGATTAACAAGAATGACATGTCCTCTCATGGGTGGCCAAAAATAACTATCTGAAAGCCACACCCCTACTAAGCCATGCCTCCAGTCTTCTGATATCATTTCTGAATATGCCAGCAACAATTAGCCAGCATCAACAACCCAACCTTGCTATTTTCAAAGAATATAACCCAACTAAGTGACACAATGCCTGCAATCCAAACAACCTAACATTTTTAAGACCGTAGGCAAGGTTGAAAATATTGTAGCTAGCAACCTGAGCCAACATATAATAATTATCATCGTAAACATACCCCATGATCCCATCACAAGAAACTTTTCGGAATTACACAGTACCTTCAGAAAGTATTCATAACCCTTGACATTCCACATTTTGTTGTGTTACAGCCTGAATTCAAAATGGATTGAATATATATTTTTCTCATCCATCTAAACACAATACCCCATAATAACAACTGAAAACATTTATTAAAAATGAAGTTCAGAAATATCTAATTTACATAAGTATTCACATCCCCGAGTCAATACTTTGTAGAAGAACCTTTGACAATGATTACAGCTGTGAGTCTTTATGGGTACGTCTCTAAGGGCTTTCCACATTTGGATTGTGCAACATTTGCCAATTCTTCCTTTCAAAATTCTTAAAACTCTGTCAAGTTAGTTGTTGATCATTACTAGACAACCATTTTCAGGTTTTGCCATAGATTTGAAGTATATTTAAGTCAAGACTGTAACTCGGCAGCTCAGGAACATTCACATTCATTCTCTCCTTGGTAACTTCAGTGTAGATGTGGCCTTGTGTTTTAGGTTATTGTCCTGCTGAAAGGTGAATTAATCTCCCAGTGTGTGGTGGAAAGCAGGCTGATCCAGGTTTTCCTTCGAATTTTGCCTGTGCTAAGCTCCATTCCATGTCTTTTTTATCCTGAAAAGTCCTTAACGATTACAAGCATAACTATAATATGAAACAGCCACCACACTGCTTGAAAAAATGGAGAGCGGTGGTATTCAGTAATGTGTTGTATTGGATTTGTCCCAAACATAACACTTTGTATTCGGGATAAAAGGGAAATTGCTTTGCCAATTTTTTTGCAGTATTACAAGTGACTTGTTGCAAACAGGATGAATGTTGTGGAATATTTTAATTATGTACAGGCTTCCTTCTTTTCACACTGTCAATTAGGTTAGTATTGTGGAGTAACTCCAATTTTTGATTTATCCTCAGTTTTCTCCTATCACAGCCATTACACTCTAAGTGTTTTAAAGCAACCATTGAAAATAAATCTACATTTTATACATGTTAAATTCAGGCAGTAACAACAAAATGTGGGTGTGAATCACTGACAATCGCACACAGACATAAAATATTCAGTCTTGGCCTTCCTGAGAAGAAAATAACACTTGTTTCGTAACTGCCTAAAAATAAACCAATCAGCATCAGAACATGATTTCCTTGCTTTAGCCCAGGCTAGATTACGGTTATGAATAATACAAGACAACTCAGAAGAAAACCATGGATTATCCCGCCCTTTAACCCCGAACCTGCGGAATGGAGCATGTTTGTTTACTATTTGGGAAAAAAACATCATGAAAGAATATCCAGGCAGTTTCCACATCAGGGATAAGCTCAATCTTGCTCCAGTCAAAATAAAACAAATCATGAAAGAAAGCCTGCTCATTAAAACACTTCAGATTTCTCTTATTAATAAAATGTGGGTTTGTCTTTGGAACCTTAGTATTTCTAACAGCAACAACAGCACAATGGCCACTTAAATCATTACAAAAAACACCAACCGCAGACTATTTATGTGGAACATTTGTCAATATCAAATCAATCAGGGTAGATTTATCTGGGCATTTAAGATTTGGGCGAGTGGGTGAGTTAATCAACTGGGTAAGATTCATAGAATTACAAAACACGTTTAAATCATCAGACACCGGCTTTAACCAACACCAGTTGAGATCACCAATCAAGATCATTTCATTGTAAAGAAGACATAAGGTGCGTCAAAGAAGAAAATGCATCACCGAGAGCAGAGGGGGATCTATAACAGCCAATCACAGTTATAGAGAGGCCCTTTGAAACCTCAATATTCAAAGCAAGAAATTCCAACTGTTTACAAATAGTTTCAGACTTTGCCACACTTACATGAAATTTTGATTTTACATATATAGCCACACCCCCACCTTTCTCAACCCGATCAGTGCGATAAACATCGTAACCACTTATACAAATATCCATATCAAAAACAGACTTGCAGTTAACAAAACCATTTTTTTCTAGGAAGGGGTGGGGGTGGGGGGGGGTTGCTGTGGGATTATTTAAGATACTCTTCAAAGACGTAGGGTTTTCAGACTTTGCTGTCCTAGCTTTAGGGGGAAGCTGGTTCCGCCATTCATTGAGGTGACAGGACAGAGACGAGCGAGGCACTGCTTTGCAGAGAACAACAGGGTATTGTCCAGCATCACGTTAAGGTTATTTGCACTCTATGAGGGGGACCACATGGAGTTGTCAACCATGATGGAGAGGTATTGTAGTGGGCAGGCCTTCCCCAGGAGGAAGAGCACCTCATTCTTGTCGAGGTTGAGCTTGGGGTGGTGGGCCAATATCCAAGCTGAGATATCTGACAGGCACGCAGAGATGCGTGTCACCACCTGGGTGTCAGAAGGGGGGAAGGAGAAAAGTAGTTGAATGTCATCCTCATTGCAATGATAGGAGAGACTATGCGAAGATATGATGGAGCCAAGTGACTTGGTGTATAGAAGAGGAGAGGGCCTAGAATGGAGCCCTGAGGGACACTAGTAGTGAGACTATGTGGTCTCCATGTCAGCAGGTAGGAGTGGCCTGCCAGGTAGAATACAATCCCAGAGTGTGCAGAGCCATCAGAAGGATCTGATGCTTCATGGTGTCTAAGGCAATGGATATATGTAGGAGGATGAGAACAGAGGAGAGAGAGTCAGCTTTGGCAGTGTGGAAAGCCTCTGTGACACAGAGACGATCAGTCATCAGTCTCGGTTAAGTGACCCGTCTTGAAGCCTGACTGGTTAGGGTCAAGAAGATCATTCTGAGAGAGATAGCAAGAGAGTTTATCAGAGACAGCACACTCAAGTGTTTTGGAAAGAACCAAAAAGATACGCGTCTGTAATTTTTGATGTCATAGGGGTCGAGTGTTGGTTTCTTGAGGAGGAGAGCAACTCGGGCCATTTTGAAGTCAGAGAGGGGAGAAGGTCTCCAGAGATGGTCTGGAGAAGAGAGGAGGTGATGGGGTCGAGAGGGCAGGTTGTCAGGCGGCCAGACCTCACTATTTGCAGGATTTCATCTGGATAGCGAGGGGAGAAAGAGGTCAAGGCATAGGATAGTTCTGTGTAAGTGGTAACAGTGGACCCATTAGGCTGACTGAATGAGAAGCAGATGTCATCAACCTTCTTTTCAGTGGTTGACAAAGTCGCCTGCAAAGGTGGAAAAGAGTTTACTAGGGTTAGAGGCAGAAGCCTTAAATTTAAAGTGATAGAAATTGGCTTTCGCAGCGGATACAGAGGAATAGAAGTTAAAGAGGAGGGAGTGAAAGGATAATAGGTCCTCCGGAAGTTCCATTTTTGCTCAGCAGCCCATAGCCCTGTTCACTCAGCCACAGAGCAGGAGGGGAGGAAAGGGGACAGTGCGAGGCATAGGATACAGAAAGGTCATTCAGCCATTCAAAAACATTGTCACTCAGCCACAGAGCAGGAGGGGAGGAAAAGGGACAGTGCGAATCATTGGATACAGAAAGGGAGGAGAGTAGGGTTGAAGAGGCAGAATCAGGAGACAGGAGGGAGAAGGATTTAGCAAAAAGGAAAGGTGATTGGATAGAAGAGGATATTCTAATGGAAGAGAGAGTGAAGATTGTGACAATGCATTACCATCTGGATAGGGGCTGAGTGGCTAGGATTGGAGGAGAGGGAGACAGAAAAGGAAACGAAGTAGTGATCAGAGACCTGGAGTGGGGTTACAGTGAGATTAGTAGGAGAACAGCCTCTAGTAAAGATGAGGTCAAGTGTATTGCCTGCCTTGTGAGTGGGAGGGGACTGTGAAAATGTAAGGTCAAGAGGCAAAGAGGGGAAAGAAAAAGTTGGAAAGAATATTATCGAAGGCAGATGTCGGGAGGTTGAAGTCGCCCAGTAAGAGCAGTGAGCCATCGTCTGGAAATGAGCTTATCAAGATGTCAAGCTCATTGAGGAACTCTTGAAGTGTACTTGGGGGGGCGATAGATAGCAACCATGTTAAGCTTGAGTGGAAAAATGACAGTGACAGCATGGATTTCAAATGAGGAGATGGTCAGGTGAGTGAGGGAGAAAATATAAAATCTCAATTTAGGATAAAGGAGTAGTTTAGTGCCACCACCTGAACGACCAGATGCTCTCGAAATATAATATAATTAGATTGATGGCTAATGTTGTACTATTCAACTTTGCTATTAAAATAGCACTCATATAGGAATGGGTAATTGTTTACAAGTTGCTAGCTATTCCATAAAACCATTTCCAAAAACCGCATAAAAATCTTCTTCTGAGTCTGGCAGTGCAACAAATCCAATGGCAAAATAAATTAAAAGTGCTCTGCACTCACCAGTAAAAAGGTTCTTCCATGAACCCTTTGCTACATAAAAACATGTAAGGTCCCACCAAGAACACCTCAACTAACCAAAGGTGCAAATTTGAACCCATTGATTGCAATGGTTCCTTGAAGTAACCCCTAATTCAAAGAGTGTGTCAGAGCTTGGTAAAAATATCAAAATCGACTGAAAATGGCACAGTAGTCATAGAGTCCCAGATTCTACGAAACCATACCATGCTTATGCAAATAAAAGTCACAGAGCTGGAAAACCATACAGACACGCTCCCATCTCCACATCTCTGGAATGCCGTTTAAAGCACGTGGTCAAAACTCAATCCTTTTAATGTAAAGTAAGCAGGTGCAGGCACTAAATTAATGCGTGCACACCTTATGTTAATGTCTTCACATGCTAAGTTAACGCCTACAAGCATCAAATAAGCGCGTGCAAATGTGCTTGCAGGCAGTCCAACATGTGCTAAATAAACAGCTGCAAGCGGTCCAGCACACATAAAATGAATGCCTACAGCTTCTAAATATACACCTACACACGCTAAAGCGTTCTTTAATATGCAAATTTTACCACCTAATTTCCCTAGCTCCTCCTTTCAATCAGATTTCATTAATCAGTGTACAGTCAGTTTGAAGCAACAACACCACAATTGAAGATGGTGAGTAGGAACTTCCTTATCCGCTGCAAACAGACCTTACATGACTGCACTTCGGCTTCTGCTCTCTGATAACCCTGGACTTGATGCCTTTCAGTCCACGTTTTAACAAGGTTGATTATTTTAAAATACTATTATTACTTAATCATAAAGTTGATCAGCTAGCTAACACAGAGGACGGATTTAGGCCTCTGTGTCTCTAATATTGTAAGTCTGATTAGGCTAAGGGAGTATTTTATATATGTAGCTAGTATATGTAGTACATCTTTTTTTCTTTATTGAATGCTGGAATTTAAATGGCTGGATTGCTAAATCAGTTACTAGTTAGCTTGCTAACATCCTTAGCCGACAAATTATGGCCATAGCCGCAGTGAACGGCGCCACCTGTACATTTTTTACAGCCCTGCTAGCTACATAAAGGTGACTTATTATTGAGGAGTACTGACGTCAAACATGTTTTTGCATTTTTAGGCAAACAACAACGGAAGGTCTAAAACTTCAAGCAGGCTGGCTAGCTATAATTTTAATGCTACCTAGCCTTAGCCGTGCTAGCTCGCGATTAGCATGAAAACATTTACAAAGCTCAAATGAAGCTCAATTGACCTGGGACAACCCTGTTAAAACTTTGTTAATATCTACAACATAGCAGCCTTCCAACAGCACAGATAGTACGTTTGAGCACCCTTTGAAATATTAATATTTCATCTAAAGAATATTATGTAGAAATTAACTTCAGACATAAACCAGGAACGTTAACGTTAGTACTGTTTGAACAGAAATCGCAGTCCCATGGTCTCCATTTTTCCAAAACTGTCATCTTGCAGAATGGAAACCATGCAGAGAAGCCTCGAGTGGGCTAGTGGGAGGCTGATAAATGTTGCTTCAGCAGATGACCTAATTGATCAAGTATCTCAGTTCATTCAGGAGATTCGTACCTCTGGCTGGCATGCACAACAAGGTAAGCAGCATTGTAGTGGGTGTGGTTGTGCTTACTGTTGAGCAATCAAACCAGGTAATGTTGATAGGCCGTTGATTTTTTTTTCATCCTTCGTTCTCCTGCTGCCCATTGTATTCGTTCTTGGTCAACATTTCTATTTATGTCTTGGTATTAAAATCCAATATTATAAAAACATTACTTGGCCACATTTTGTGACAATTACTATAATTTAAAAGTGTTTTTGGAATGAGGGGGGTGGGCGGTGTCACAATACATTAAGAAGCATAAACACAGTGTTGTAACAACCAGTTCCTGTTACCGGGCTCCTCAGAATTGGAGAGGAGCTAGAAGTGTACTTTGTTATGCCGTCACTCAAGAGCAACTGAGGTTTCTGATGTCCTGTGCTTTCAGTGTGCCTCAGATGGCAGATATTCTACATGTGTCCTGATCGACAGTCAAACGTTGTCTAAGGTCAGTTGTGCTTGGGAGTAATGCTATAAACTACAAAGACTTTAGATGCATGGTTTCCAGTTTCGTACCAATCAAACCATTTAGAATGACTTCAACCAAGACAGGACTTTAAAATTACTATGATGATATACATTACCTCATCCCTGACCATTGTAACTCTTTTTTTCCCCCAGACACTTCAATCTGTCACATGCACCGTTATATTCTGACATGTCAGGCTTGGCTCTGGATGAAAAACTTAAGGACTCGGTGGCTGGGAACGACAAACTTGGACCAGAGGCTGTTCGAGCACAATTCAGGGCATTGGGAATTCTTGGTGCAGAGATTCAGAGTGAGGGACAGCATGCTTCGTGTTAACCCTAGGGCGGCTGCCCTCAGAGCTATGTCGCGGAGGCTGCATAGAAGGCCATACCGTGTTGCTGGACCAAACTCGTTATGACACCTTGATGGAAACCACAAACTGATGAGGATGATGTATCTTTGTGATAGACACAATTATCTATATCACTGGTGAGAAGTTGTACATTGTTCATCCACAACTTGTTCATCAACAACTAACAGTTCAGTTTAGCAAGCAATGTCCCTTGATACCATGTGTCACTCATGTGGACAATAATTGATTTATTGTGTTTCTGCTACTTCTGTGATTGATAGAATATCTGCATCATGAAATTTACAAACATGCTTATATTGAGGACATACTGAGGCAAAAACAGTTGGAGCAAAGTATTTGTGCCTAAGTGTGAATAACAAGAGAGTCTGTCCCATTGACCCATCAAGATAAACGTGGTTATTTTTCCAATTGAAGCAGATATTGTAATCACATCTTCAGCTGCAGGAAACAGTCTAGAACACACCCTCGTTATAGCCTTTAGAGGGCTAATGGAAGTACTTATAGTTGTGATCCACGGGTAGATTGCTCATTAACATTGTTCCACTTTTGAATGTTAATTTAATATTTGGTCTGCTGCTTTGTTATATACTGCAGGAACCTGATGCAGCATCGAAGTGGTAAAGGAGGATGGTGATGTTTGTATATTTAATGTGTCTTCAGCTTCTGTATCAACCAGTGCTATATTTTCTGATTTAGGTGGAGGATAGTCATACATGGCGGCACTGATGGTACAGCCGCCTCGTTTTGGTTCTCCGTGCTTCCAGCAACAATGGCAGCAGTACTGTAACGGATTGCTTCATGAACGCTGTCTCCAGATATGGCGTTCCATCCCGTGTTAGGACAGACCATGCAGGAGAAAACAACCCTGTCTGCTTGTTGAACGTAATACAGTACATATTGAAGATATTCTTTCAAAAAAAAAGTTACATGCATCCTTAAAATGTCTTATTGACCTACACACTGATTACATTCTATAGTGAGGGATGTATGAGGCTACATTTTTTCTGTAAATCATTTTCAGAACGCAATCACCTCATGTTTGACAGCTTTATTGCGTTCTCCGTGTTTTTGAAACGTATAAGCCTTTTAAATGACCTTTTACAGACAACTTCTACAAATGAGGCTACACTTGTGACAGCACCTATTCCTGTGCCTGTTCCTTCTGCACCACTTCTTGTGCCCCCCCTCCACCAGCGCAACTTCCTGTGCCCCCCCCCGTCTAACCTATACCACTTCATGTGGCCTCCCCTCCATGGAGTCCACTCTTGCCTGTTGATGTTAGTGATGATGACAATGAGTAAGTCATCCCTGTAAATAATTCAATGTCTTGTTATTTCAGATGAATTGTGGGAAGTATCTGAGCTTTTTTATTCTGAATATATTTTTTTTAGTGTTGACCTCCAAACACTGCTGAAGTTAATGAGCAGCAAGATTGACTCTGCTTTTGCCCCTGATCCCAACCAAATGAACGTGACGAGGGACAACGTTTATGATTGTGCAATGAGAGGCATTAAGAGAGCCCGCTTTAATCCGGAGTCAAAAATAGACATGGTTTTTAGGAATGCTGATGGAAAAGAGGTAGCTGATGAGCGTGGTCCCTCAGGAGAATCTTTCAGGCTGCTAATGAGTGCCATCCATTCCTCTGCAATATTTGAGGGACCTGATTTGCACAAATGCCTTTCTTGCAACTCTTTTCCACATGGATTTGGTTTCCTTTTGTTGGCAGTCAATCTTTTTTAAGGGTAGTGATAATCAGTTTATTGTTCTGCTCATTTGTCCCACAACACTGTTATTGAACTATCTAAGATCCAGTTAGCACAAACTGTTGACGAGGCACAGGAAGCGGTAATGGAGGCCTCCGAACAACTGGTCATGTTGGGTTCAGTGCGATCCATTCGTACATTGGAGGAGAGGGATGCCCTGGTGGGGTCAGCCACAAAGTTCTACTTAGAAAGCAGGCTACGGGATGCTGTAGAGCAGTGAGTTTCCACGTATCTAAGGAATCTCATAAGTTGAGTCAAGTTCTTCAGGACAAATTCATTGTGATTTATTTACTTTATAGATTCAAAGAGGGTCTGGAGTGTCTAGGTCTCCTGCCTTACATGAATAGACACTCAAGCTTCTTCAGAGAGGTTTTCATCTACGCTGAGAAGCCTCTTTTGGCCAAAGACATAGCTTCTCTCTTCAAAGCAGGGCTCCCCCCACCTGGTACCAATCAAAGAGCAATAGAGAGCAGAGTCATATGTTTCTGGAGGGACTGGCTACTGCAGGTTTAAGGTTAGATGCAAAACCATGATCATTGAAGTAACACGGCCCACATCAGTAAAATATATCACCTAATCACTCTCACAACTGTGGGACACCATGTTATAACCTTATTCTTTCATGGGCCCTCCAAGAACATAATAGATCAATTAATTCCCAAACTACTTTCACTTAGAGTATTGCGTTCTCCAATAAGTGTTACTTATGGACTTTAATGTCCCTCCCCCTTCCTTCTTTTTTTCAGAGGGGAACGTACCCTTTAACAAGCTTGGGGTGGCAGGCGGTTGCTAAATCAAATCCCTGAGCTGACAAGGTAAAAATCTGTTATTCTGCCCCTGAACAAGGTAGTTAACCCACGGTAACCCATGGTAGGCTGTTATTGTAAATAAGAATTTCTTCTTAACTGACTCACCTAGTTAAATAAAGGTAAAATAAAAAACCCTGGAGAAGGTTATCATTTTCACTTCGGCGGCTTCAGCCATTCCTGGGCTGGGATTCCTAGCGGAGCCACAGATACAGTTCTTCCACAAACAAGAGAAGGAGGCTGCCAGGATCTTCCCGGAAGAAAATACATGCAGTATTATTTTAAGGCTGCCAATACACCCAACTTACGCAGCCTTCGGGGAGAAAATGGAGAGTGGAATTCTACAGTCACCAACATTTGGTGTCATTGTCAAAGACTCCAGTCACCCTAGTCATAGACTGTTCTCTCTGCTACCACACGGCAAGCGGTACTAGAGGGCCAAGTCTGCGTCCAAGAAGCTTCTAAACAGCTTCTACCCCCAAGCCATAAGACTCCTGAACATCTGATGGCTACCCAAACTATTTGCATTGCTGCCCAACCTTTAACGCTGCTGCTACTCTCAGTTATTATCTATGCATAGTCACTTTAATATCTCTACCTACATGTATATATTACTTCGACTCACCGGTGCCCCCGCACATTGACTCTGTACTGGTACCCCCTGTATAAAGCCTCACTATTGTTAATTTACTGCTGCTCTTTAATTATTTGTTACTTTCTTTTTCTTTCTTTTTTAAAGGTATTTTTCTTAACTGCATTGTTGGTTAAGGGCTTGTGAGTAAGCATTTCACTGTAAGGTGAAATGTTGTATTCGGCGCATGTGACAAATATAAATGTATTTGATTTAAAGGGAATTACTTTAATGGGAATTATCCCAAATGTTTATTGCATGACTACCTAGTAAAGTTCAGAATACTGCAGCCAATGTTAATTGGTTATGTGTCCCAAAAGGATTGATATTAAAGTTTCCGACAGGATCGACCATCAGCAAAAAAAACTTGTGTAGTGAAAGTTTTCAAAAACATTACAACCAATCAGAATCAATTGGACACAGTAATACATAATGCAGCTTTATTATTGTAATAAATGTATGATTTCTTAGTCGGTAAACTGATCATTATGCAAAGTAGTTAAGTCATTACCTACCTCATCCCCACACGGTTTTTATTTTTTTACTTTTCTGCTCTTTTACACACCAATATCTCTACCTGTACATGACCATCTGATCATTTATCACTCCAGTGTTAATCTGCAAAATTGTAATTATTCGCCTACCTCCTCATGCCTTTTGCACACAATGTATATAGACTCTCTTTTTTTTCTACTGTGTTATTGACTTGTTAATTGTTTACTCCATGTGTAACTCTGTGTTGTCTGTTCACACTGCTATGCTTTATCTTGGCCAGGTCGCAGTTGCAAATGAGAACTTGTTCTCAACTAGCCTACAGATGGTACCTGTTTGGAAATTACTCCCAAGGATGAACCAGACTTGTGGAGGTCTACAATTTTCTTTCTGAGGTCGTGGCTGATTTCTTTTGATTTTGCCATGAGTTTGAAGGTAGGCCTTGAAATACATCCACAGGTACACCTCCAATTGACTCAAATGATGTCAATTAGCCTATCAGAAGCTTCTAAAGCCATGACATCACTTTCTGGAATTTTCCAAGCTGTTTAAAGGCACAGTCAACTTAATGTATGCAAACTTCTGACCCACTGGAAATGTGATACAGTGAATTATAAGGGAAATAATCTGTCTGTAAACAATTGTTGGAAAAATTACTTGTGTCATACACAAAGTAGATGTCCTAACCGACTTGCAAAACTATAGTTTGTTAAAACAAGACATTTGTGGAGTGGTTGAAAAACAAGTTTTAATGACTCCAACCTAAGTGTATGTAAACGTCCAACTTCAACTATAGGTTGTGGTGCAGCACGTTGATGAGGGTAGTGGAGAAGCACTGGTGGGACCTTTTGAGTGATGTGACTAAGGGCAGAAAAGGATATCAGGGTGCCCAGGAACTTGAAGCTGCTGATCAACTCCATGTCAATGTACAGTAGATGGAAGAATGGTTATTAAGTCTCACCATCTACTTTGTTTTGCTTATACTGAGGCTGTTGTCCTATCACCATTATGTCAGTACTCACAACTTCTTCATGTACTCAGGATCACTGGTGATCAGGTGTACCATGGTAGTGTCGTCAGCATATTTAGGTGTTGGATTCATTCTGGGGAGCCACATTCTTGTGAAAATGTAAAAAATCTAACTTGTTATTACAGGGTTTACACCCAGAGGCCTGAGTCTGCTAACCAGTTTGTTGGTCAGGATGGTGTTGAAAGCAGAGCTATAAAAGAAAACGCACTCTGACGTATGTAAAATACATAATTGACACATTTGTTGGGACAATAGGCCAACTGGAGTCCAGTGGATTTTTGCTACCATGTGCTACACGATATCTATTGTTCCAGTTTTTTTTTTTATCGATATTGACTGGGCTGCAGTGGAGTCGATATCATGGGGACTTAACTTCTAACGTCCTTTCTTGGTACACCCACACAGACACTGCTGTGTCAAAAATGACAACTAGTGGCTCTCCACCCTATGGTGGCTGAAGACATTTTGCCTGAAGTCAAACATTAAGAGTGTTGTGCATGCCAACCAGGTGAGAACCACCAGAATTAACTGTGATACTTGATGAATCAGTTATTCCCTGCTGCCCTATCAGCCTCCCCCTTTCCCACTCCAAGCTCCTCTTCCTGGTTCCCTTCTGCAAGACACAATTGTTTGAAAATAATGCGGAAGGAATGGGAACTCTATTCCTTTGAAGCAGTACTATATAGTTCTTGGTATATGGTTGAAATTGTTGTTTTAACCTAAAAAAGACTTTGATGGAATGTAAATATTCCAAAAACGAAGTGAACGTCCACATTAAAGTCAACTCTGTTCGAAAGCTGATATGTTATAGATGTTAGCAAAGGTTTTACTATGTTGTCACTGGCCAAATTTGCTTTATGTGAGCCTTTCAATGTCTTCATGCTAATCGAGGGCTAGTGCGGCTAACGCGCTAGCCCTACCTTCAGCTGTTGTTTTGCTTAAATACAAGACTTTGTGCTAAAAAAGTAACAACAAAAAAAATGTCCTGCTTCAGTACTAGTTGATAAGTCACATTTAGGTAGCTTGTCTTCCTTTAGTCAATGATAAAGCAAAATAGAGACTAATAGAGAATAAAAGGAACACAAAATAGAGAATAAAGGGAACACTTAAACAACACAATGTAACTCCAAGTCAATCACACTTCTGTGAAATCAAACTGTCCACTTAGGAAGCAACACCGATTTCACATGCTGTTGTGCAAATGGAATAGACAACAGGTGGAAATGATAGGCAATTAGCAAGACATCCCCAATAAAGGAGTGGTTCTGCAGGTGGTGACCACAGACCACTTCTCAGTTACTATGCTTCCTGGCTGATGTTTTGGTCACTTTTGAATGCTGGCGGTGCTTTCACTCTAGTGGTAGCATGAGACCGAATCTACAACCCACACAAGTGGCTCAGGTAGAGCAGCTCATCCAGGATGGCACATCAATGCGAGCTGTGGCAAGAAGATTTGCTGTGTCTGTCAGCGTAGTGTCCAGAGCATGGAGGCGCTACCAGGAGACAGGCCAGTACATCAGGAGACGTGGAGGAGACCGTAGGAGGGCAACAACCCAGCAGCAGGACCGCTACCTCCGCCTTTGTGCAAGAAGGAGCAGGAGGAGCACTGCCAGAGCCCTGCAAAATGACAGACGTCCACAGGTGGGGGTTGTGCTTACAGTCCAACACCGTGCAGGATATTTGGCATTTGCCAGAGAACACCAAGATTGGCAAATTCGCCACTGCGCCCTGTGCTCTTCACAGATGAAAGCAGGTTCACACTGAGCACATGTGACAGACGTGACAGAGTCTGGAGACGCCGTGGAGAACGTTCTGCTGCCTGCAACATCCTCCAGCATGACCGGTTTGGCGGTGGGTCAGTCATGGTGTGGGGTGGCATTTCTTTGGGGGGCCGCACAGCCCTCCATGTGCTCGCCAGAGGTAGCCTGACTGCCATTAGGTACCGAGATGAGATCCTCAGACCCCTTGTGAGACCATATGCTGGTGCGGTTGGCCCTGGGTTCCTCCTAATGCAAGACAATGCTAGACCTCATGTGGCTGGAGTGTGTCAGCAGTTCCTGCAAGAGGAAGGCATTGATGCTATGGACTGGCCCGCCTGTTCCCCAGACCTGAATCCAATTGAGCACATCTGGGACATCATGTCTCGCTCCATCCACCAACGCCATGTTGCACCACTGACTGTCCAGGAGTTGGCGGATGCTTTAGTCCAGGTCTGGGAGGAGATCCCTCAGGAGACCATCCGCCACCTCATCAGGAGCATGCCCAGGCGTTGTAGGTAGGTCATACAGGCACGTGGAGGCCACACACACTACTGAGTCTCATTTTGACTTGTTTGAAGGACATTACATCAAAATTGGATCAGCCTCTAGTGCGGTTTTCCACTTTAATTTTGAGTGTGACTCCAAATCCAGACCTCCATGGGTTGATAAATTTGATTTCCATTGATAATTTTTGTGTTATTTTTTTGTCAGCACATTCAACTATGTAAAGAAAAAAGTATTTAATAAGAATATTTCATTCATTCAGATCTAGGATGTGTTATTTTAGTGTTCCCTTTATTTTTTTGAGCAGTGTAATATGGCCGGGGTTCGAGGCTACCGACATTAGCTAAATTAGCTGGTCAGTATTTGATTTAGCTTATGCTAAGCACTGCTGATCCTGGTGCTAGGTTAATGTTAGCTGAATTGTATAACCAGTGATGAGAAACAGATCCTTCCGCTGTAAACTAGCTGATAAACTTTATGATTCAGTAACAACAATTTTCAAAGACAAAACCATTACCTTGTCAACGATCATGCTCTGCTTGCAGTGGAAAAGGAACAGTAACAACAATTTAGAGAAATTTAGGGAAATTGTCTGGTAGAATGTGCATATTAAGTTAGCTTGTGTAGGTGCAGGACCACTTGCAGCCGTTTATTTAGCAGCCGTTTATTTAGCACGCGTTGGACCGCCTGCAAGCACATTTGCACACTCTTATTTGAGGTATGTAGGTGTTAACTTAGCGCGTGAAGACGTTACCTTAATGCGCGCACACGTTGATTTAGCGCCTGCACCTGCTTACTTTACACGCGTTGCATTAAAAAGATTGCGTTTTGACCACGTGCTTTATGACACAAACGGAATTCTATACACATCTCGCAAATCATCAGTATTTTAAGCTGCATTTAAAAAAAAATGCTTTCAATCTGTTTGGTTTTAGTGGTACATTTTCTTAAGACACTCACTTAACCTGGGCCATTGACATCCTGTCAGTAAAGAGCCACTTGTTTCTCTACTTGGTAATGAACCGGTGGCCTCCGACCAATTATGATGTTCACAGAGCCAAAGGATCATGGCAAAACTCCCAGGGCTCTGAACTCCTTGTGTGCGTGAAACCCATTTCCATGGCTGTCTTTAATCTGTCACATTAACATGTAGGAGACATTCGATCTCCATTTCTCTTCCCTTTTTCAGCTCTGTGAGCAATTTCAGCCCAGCGAAGTTCCTGTGCAATTTCTACCTCATTGATCAGCAAAAAAAGTTCCTGTAAATGGGAACTTTAAAAAACTGTACTGGCTTACTAAGAACCATTTCCAAAAGGACAAATTTGAGGTAAAATCACTTTCTCACTGTGTGTATTGCTTTCACAATGCCCATGCATTATGAAAGCAACACACACAGCAGCACCATATCATACCAGATAGCACACCTCAGCTGTTATTGTAGTTTCATATACGTACAGTTCCGTGTAGTATTTCTGCACATGCCTACATTCTACAGCACATGCTAAATAAGTAATTAATTTCAAATGTTGGCTATAGGTGATGATGACTGGGCTTTTTCATGTGTCGCAGGTAGTGTGGGGCCAAACGGTGGCTAGGCACATAATTTCACGGTTAATCTTCCTGGAGCATATTTCCCTCCATCTCACTCTGACTGCAACATATTGTTTCCATTGATTGGATAATTTTTCTTCAAACTGTGCAGAACATTTCATTACATTTGGGGATGGGCTTGAGCTCGCAGAGAGATGGGGTAGGAAATAAGGCAGTGGGTGGGGGGTGGGGGGGTGGGGGGGGATGAGGATCAGGTCGCTTCTGAGCATGTAAGTAGTAAATCAAGGGTTAAACTGATCCAAAAGTTTGTAAGAGGCAAAGAAACGTGAGTTGGCAATTTAAAGTAGGTGCATATAAAATGGATTAAGCAAAGGGTTCATGGTTCTTGACATGTCTCAGAGAAAACACAACTAACCATGCAGTCTACCAGAGTATAGAACGGACCCTCGGGAATGAGCTTTAGAAAACAATGCACATTGCAAGCTATATAAAGAAAATATATGGTCAACTACCCCAAGCGTCAGAGTATCTGTATTAGCAGATACGAGACAAAACTGTGTCTTATGGCATTAAACGTTATGTAATTGACATTACAACCCTTAAGGGAAAACCACGAGGTCTTATGTGAAGTTAGTCTTTTAACATGTGACAGCATGTAAAAGCAACATGTGATGGATGACATGAGACCTTAAAAACATTTGAGCACATGTGAAAACATGATCTCGTGAAGTATTTGTGACAACGTGGGTGCAAAATGTCAACATGTGATACAATGTAACTATATTTAATTTATCTTTATCTACTAGGCAAGTCAGTTAAGAACAAATTCTTATTCACAATGATGGCCTACCCCAGCCAAATCCGGACGATGCTGGGCCAATTGTGCGCCGCCCAATCATAGCCGGATGTGATACAGTCTGGAATCGAACCAGTGACTGTAGTGACGCCTCTTGCACTGAGATGCAGTGCCTTTGACCACTGCGCAACTCAGTAACCCTATACATAAGATTTTAACATTTTCCACATGTGAAAATGCTAATTCAATTTTCACATTGAATAAATGTGAACATATAGTTTCACATGTGGACATGTATCTTTTGTTTTCACATGAAAATTAAATTTCAACATGTTAAAACAGTAATGACAATTCTCCCATGTGAAACTGCAAACACATTTTTTTTATACCCTCTTTTGCAATATTGTCTAATCGCTGCAACTCCCCAACAGGCTCGGGAGGCGAAGGTCGAGTCATGCGTCCTCCGAAACATGACCCGCCCAACTACAATTCTTAACACCCACGCGCTTAAGCCGGAAGCCAGCCACACCAATGTGTCAGAGGAAACACCGTTCAACTGACAATAAATATCAGCCTGCAGGCACCCGGCCCACCACAAGGAGTCACTAGAGCACAAATGAGCCAAGTAAAGCCCCTCCAGCCAAACCCTCCCCTAACCCAGACGACGCTTGGCCAATTGTGCACCGCCCTATGGCACTCCCAAACACAGCCAGTTGTGACACAGCCCGGGAACAAATCCAGATCTGTAGTGACACACTGTGCCACTTGGGGGGCCCTATTTCATGTGTCTTTTAGTTAACAGAATTCATGAAATGGGGCTTTTAAGGTCTTTAATCAATGACAATGTGATTACATTTGACATGATCACCTAATACTGACTTTTCAATACAACCCCACATGGGATTTGAACTCAAAACCTCTAGTTCTGGAGTATGCTGATCTTTCTGCTTGCATCACAAAGTCTGTAGCATTCTCAGAACTCCCCTACACTTTCATTACCTATAATAGATGTTTGCACTTACCAAAAGAGTGCCATCTGCACTGCTATTTTAGTTATCAATTCATCTGACTATTCTCTCAACACTGATTTAATGAATTTATTTCAGCAATTTGAAGGTTTTCTGTATAGCTGTCTAATCTTGGTGGGACGTATTATTCTGTTACTCCCGAATCACTATGATACATGCTGTATAATACTTCTTCTTGGGTGTATTATACAAAGCAGAGATTTACTCTGAAGTCCAAAGTGTAAGAATATTTTACATGTTTTAATTTCAATCTTTATTTAACTTGGCAAGCCAGTTAAGAACAAATTCTTATTTACAATGACGGCCTTTCCCTGGCCTGGCGCTGGGTTTACTGTGTAAATAAACATACACAATGTAATCATATTCGTCATATATGTTAGTTGCGGCTATATTGTGATGTTCCTGGAGACATTCTAATGACATATTTTTGTTTGCGTGTGAAAATTTGAATCCACATGGTTATGTGATCAAATGTGAAAATCCCCGAGAAACTTCATGTGAACTATAGTTTTCCAAAACCACATGGTTTCACAGGTGAAAGGTTATGTGAAAATCCATATGTGAAGCTTCATGTGAATTATTATCACATTTGAAGTGTTCCAAATGGTTTCACATTGTGGAAAACATGAACATTTCACATGTAAAATCACGTTTTGTTTTCGAAAGGGAGTGCTCTAAAATGTATCCATCTCTTCCCTCTCTCTCCAAAAGGTCTTGACAGTCAAATCCTGTTCAGGCTGGAGAAGCTCTCAGCTTTAAGTGACTGTACCGAACTTCCTCCCTCAGGCCATTTGGAACAAAATAACCCACCTAAAGGAGAAATAAAAATCCTTCCTTCCTTCTTTCAACCTCATCTCCTCATCCCCTTGAGTCCACTACACTACACCACACCACTATCCACTATGACCACTAACCGGTTCCGATGGCAAACTTGCAGGCAGCAATCAACCTGTCAGTGGCAAACTGGATTTACTTCACAATGAGGACCAGTACTGCGCAATGTGCAGGTAGTCTTGGGAGATGCTTAACATTGTAGTAGAGAAGCTGCGGCCCCCTGGGGAGAATGTCTTTGATGCTGAGCACCATCTCCAGAGAATGTCATCTCTAATTGCTTCAGAGATTGGTCTCTCTCTCCCTCCCTCCCTCCTTCATCCCTCCATTTCTCACCCACCTATGAGCCGTTCTGGGGTTTGCCAAAGGAAAGCCTGTTTCCTGCCAATGTTTGAAATCCACTTAATTTCTTTTCAAGCTGCAGTTTGATGGGAAAGCATTTGAACAGCCAGCAACTAATGACTACCCGAAATACATAATGTTCATCCACAGCACTGACTGCACAGCACACAAACACTTGAATTCTGAGCACTGACTGCACAAACATATGAATCCACAGCACTGACTGCACATACACATGAATCCACAGCACCGACTGCACATACACATGAATCCACAGCACCGACTGCACATACACATGAATCCACAGCACCGACTGCACATACACATGAATCCACAGCACCGACTGCACATACACATGATTCCACAGCACCGACTGCACATACACATGAGTCCACAGCACCGACTGCACATACACATGAATCCACAGCACCGACTGCACATAAACATGAATCCGTAGCTGCGGAACGAAGTGAGAAGCTGAGAAGCCCAAGACAAAGAAACTTGACTCGTCACACCTTCAACATTATTTTTTCAACTTCTTCAACCTAAAAATGCGAGTTAGCGATAATCAGAAAGTCATTTGTGAATGTATTAATAGTATGTAGGGTCTTTAAGATGTCCGGTAAAGGTAATTAAGTCACTTCAATCTTCCAGAATGAGCTGTGTTTTCAATCATGATCACCTCAAAAGGTTTTACAGCTGCACCATCAAGAGCATCACTGCCTGGTATGGCAACAGCTTGGCCTCTGACTGCAAGGCACTACAGAGGGTACTGCGTACGGCCCAGTACATCACTGGGGTCAAGCTTCCTGCCATCCAGGACCTCTATACCAGGCAGTGTCAGAGGAAGGCCCTAAAAAATATCAAAGACTCCAGCCACCCTAGTCATAGACTGTTCTCTCTGTTCTCTCTCCTGTACCGCACGGCAAGCGGTACAGGAGTGCCAAGTCTAGCTCCAAGAGGTTTCCAAACAGCTTCTACCCCCAAGCCATAAGACTCCTGAACAGTCAAATGGCTACCTAGACTATTTGCATTGCCCCCCCCCCCCCCCCGCTACTGTTACTCTGTTATGATCTATGCATAGCCACTTTAATAACTCTACCTACATGTACATAACTACCTCGATTAACTCGACACCGGTGCCCCCTGCACATTGACCCCATGGATATAAAGCCCAGCTATTGTTATTTACTGCTGCTCTTTCATTATTTGTTATTCCTATCTCTTACCTTTTAAGGGATTTTCTTAAAACTGCATTGTTTGTTAAGGGCTTGCAAGTAAGCATTTCACTGTAAGGTCTACACCTGTTGAATTAGGCACATGTGACAAATAACATTTGATTTGAATTTATTTTTCTAACGTTGACTCCAGTCAAGACTAACATATGACAACTAATTAACATTTAATGAAAGGTATCCTCTCTGAAAACCTGGTTTTATATTGAAATATATTCACACATAATTACGACGCCCCCACACCTTTCTGGAAAGCCATGCAGCGTCCCAAGAAGCAAAGAAAATGAAATTGTCACGATATATCACATTTTTTAAATTATTTACTTTGGTGCCAACTTCTTCCAGTCATTTACAATGTGCCCAGTATTTGTCGATGCATGGGGAGTTAGGGGGGTAATCAAACTCATCCCTAACACCCATTGTCTGTCAGTTGAATTTAATTCCCCATTAAATTGAGTGATTGCGAACGGCGAGTGAATCACACTGCTACAGACCCCACATGTTCGTTGTCCACAGCCAGACTCATTAAATCTTTCAAATGCCCATTTCCCTGCTCCTGCTTTGTGCCCTCATATTTTAATTAATTCCCAGGCAATGTTATGATAGCTTATAATGGGTGTGTTGCCAGTGTTGCAATGGGGTCTCAACAAATATCTTGATCATTATGGCGAAGTAGTACATTAATAAAATACTAGTAAGATATCGCATTGTGTTGAGAGATTTTACTGTGTTTAACTGTAAAAACATTCAATGTCGTATTGCATGCTTGAACCAATCATATTGTAGTTTGTTGACTGCATCCTCAAATGAATGGTTTGGGATGTACATATAGATACTACTACATCCTTCCTGAAGAAGTAACTACTAATACATACACCAGTACATGTCTGTGTCATTAAAACACAAGCCCCAGTAGTTACAGTGCTTTCAAAAAGTTTTCTGACTTCTTAACTTATTCCACATGCTGTATTACAGCCTGAATTCAACATGTATTAAATAGATATTTTTACTCACCCATCTACACACAATACCCGATAAAAACAAAAGTGAAAACATGTTTTAGAAATATCTAATTCACATAAGTATTCATACTTTTTTATATTCACACTTTTTCAATACTTTGTAGAAGCACCTTTGGCAGTGATCACATCTGGTAAGTATCTAAGATCTTTCCACACCTGGATAGTGCAACATTTGCCCATTATTGTTTTCACAATTCTTCAAGCTCTGTCAAATTGGTTGTTGGTCAATACTAGACAACCATTTTCAGGTGTTGCCATGGATTTTCAAGTAGATTTAAGTCAAAACTGTAACTCGGCCACAAAAATACACTGTCTTCTTCGTAAGCAACTCCAATGTAGAATTGGCCTTGTGTTTTAGACTATCGTCCTGCTGAAAGGTGAATTCATCTCTCAGTGTATGTTGGAAAGCAGACTGAACCAGGTTTCCGTCTAGGATGTTGCTTGTGCTCAGCTACATTCTGTTTATTTTTTATTCTGAAAAACTCCCCAGTCCTTACGATTACAAGCATACCCATAACATTATGCAGCCACCACTAGGCTTTAAAACATCTTGGTGACAGGGAGGGCAGTATTGAGTGCCTTGGATGAATAAGGTGCCCAGAGTAAACTGCCTGCTACTCTGTCCAAGATGCTAATATATGCATATTATTAGTAGTATTGGATAGAAAACACTCTGAAGTTTCTAAAACTGTTTGAATGATGTCTGTGAGTATAACAGAACTCATATGGCAGGCAAAAACTTGAGAAAAATCCAACCAGGAAGTGGGAAATCTGAGGCTTGTAGTTTTTTTAACTCGGCCCCTAATTGTAGATACAGTGGGATATTGGTTGTTGCACTTGCTAAGGCTTCCACTAGATGTCAACAGTCTTTAGAACTTTGTTTGAGGATTCTACTGTGAAGTGGGGGCTCATAAGGGCTGTTTGAGCCAGGTGTCTGGCAGATTGCCACAGGCTCTGAGGCGCGGTCATGAGAGAGTTAGCTATCGTTCCAATGCTCTTCTACAGACAATGGAATTCTCCGGTTGGAACCTTATTGATGATTTATGTTAAAAAACATCCTAAAGATTGATTCTATACTTAGTTTGACAAGTTTCTACGGACTGTAACGGACCTTTTTGAACTTTTAGTCTGACGTTCGGCAGGACCTGAACGCGCTTTTGGATTTGTTTACCAAACGCTCTAACAAAATAAGCTATTTGGACATAATGATGGACATTATCGAACAAAACAAACATTTATCGTGGAACTGCAATTCCTGGGAGTGCATTCTGATGAAGATCATCAAAGGTAAGTGAATATTTATAATGCTATTTATGACTAATGTTGACTACCCAATATGGCAGATATCGTTTTGGCTGCTTTGTTGTCTGAAAGCTATACTCAGATTACTGCATGGTTTGCTTTTCCATAAAGTTTTTTTGAAATCTGGCACAGCGGTTGCATTAAGGAGAAGTATATCTCTAATTCCATGTATAAAGTTGTATTTTCATCAATATTTATAATGAGTATTTCTGTAAATAGATGTGACTCTCTGCACAATCACCACATGTTTTAGAACTACTGAACGTAACGCGACAATGTAAAATTAGATTATTTGATATAAATATGCACTTTAGTGAACAAAACATACATGTATTGTGTAACATGAAGTACTATCAGTGTCATCTGATGAAGATCATCAAAGGTTAGTGATTCATTTTACCTCTTTGTGCTTTTTGTGACTCCCCTCTTTGGCTGGAAAAATGGCTGTGTTTTTCTGTGATTTGGTGGTGACCTAACATAATCGTTTGTGGTGCTTTTGCTGTAAAGTATTTTTGAAATCAGACACTGTGGCTGGATTAATGAAAATGTTATCTTTAAAATGGTGTAAAATACTTGTTTGCTTGAGGAATATTAATTATGAGATTTTTATTGTTTTGAATTTGGCGCCCTGCACTTTCACTGGCTGTTGGGGAGGTGGGATGCTACCGTCCCACATATCCCAGAGAGGTTAAAAAATATGGACAGTGGTACTCAGTAATGTGTTGTATTGGATTTGCCCCCAACATAACACTTTTCCACAATACACTCAAGAAATACTGCAAAAAATGTGGCAAAGCAATTCACTTTTAGTCCCGAATACAAACAGGACACACATATCTGAGCTATCAAACTGTAACTGTTTCCAAGTCACCAATGGCCTCATGGTGAAATCTCTGAGCAGTTTCCTTCCTCTCAGGCAGAGAGGAAGGACGCCTGTATCTTTGTAGTGACTGAGTGTATTGATACATCATCCAAAGTGTAATTAATAACTTCACCCTGCTGAAACGGATATTCAATGTCTGTGACAAACAAAAACTCACTTTAAATCATTTTAAATTCAGGCTGTTGCACAACAAAATGTGGAAAAAGTCAAGTGGTGTGAATACTTTCTAAAGGCACTGTATGTCTTCCCTAAAACCAATTGCACGCCTGTAATGCACGAGGGACACTTCAGGAACTAAAGGAAGACACTGAGATACTGCCGAACTGCTCCAATTTCTTTAGGCTACAAAATCAATTGAAAACTGGGGGATATTCATTTATTTTTGTGCTATTTAAAAACAAATTCACCCCATGTTTTCTTGCCTCACTCTGCTGTTCTTCATGCTCCATTAAGTATAAGTATACAGGGCTCACCCAGGGGATCATATCAACAACACTGTGTGTAGGCTATATATGCAGTGTTCAGCATTTGCATTTTTTATGTAATCTTCTGACACAGAGCATACTAATAAATATTCTCGTTACAGCTAGTACGGGATGCCCTAGCGAGCCCAATTCCACACAGCACCCCATAAATGTATTTCTTCCTGAAGACAGTTGCCACATTTTGGAACCGTGTCAATAAACGATCCGAATGCCGGCCTTGTGCAAGGGGCAGAATTACAATTTATTTGTTGACGTCCTCCACAAATATGAGGTTTTACTCCCGTTCTTGTCTAAGGTGAAGCATAAATCTAGTGAACACAATAAGGTTGAGGTGGTTCTCTTTCATGAATCTCTAATGAAAATTCCTTAAAAAATGTCACGTTATTCTTGAAATTGTTGACCTCTAGGCGGCAAGTTGCCATATTGGAACTTTTTGTTGCAGTCAACTTATGGTTTCTTTTAATAACTCACTCAATCATGGGCTGGCTGCCTCCAGTTGTAGATGTATTTGGCCCTGCAACAGCAGGCAATGAATGTTCCACAGAAAGCAACCGTTTAAAAAAAATTTTTAATTATACATTTGTTCTTGCCTATAGATGGCAGGTATTGTATAACAATCAGCTTGAAAGTTGGAACTCAAACCATTAAGGTCAGTTTATACAGTGTTAACCAGAGAGAAAGCAATGAGGCAACAAACAAACAAACAATCTATGGTGAGCAATAAGTTATTGTCTAGACTGTAGGAGGATCCCTCGCTGCCCAACCAGTCAAGTTTCAAGTTTCAAGTCACTTGCACAAGTACAGTGAAATGCCTTTCTTGCCAGCTCTAACCCCAACAATACAGTAATCAATCTATTCTTATTTTTTTATTAAACCTTTATTTAATAACAATGTAATACAAAAATAAATAACAAGGTAGAATAAAAACACACGAGATATGAAAATAAGAAATAAGAAGAATATGATAAAGTAAGTAAGCATACTATATACAGGGTCAGTTCGAGTAGCATATTTACAAAGTGCAGGAATACTGGATAGATAGAGGTAGATTTGTATAGGGATAAGGTGACTAGGCATCAGGATATATTATAAACAGAGTAGCAGCAGCGTATATAATGATTGTATGTGAGTGTGGGTGCGTGTGTGTAGAGTCAGTATAAATGTATGTGCAAATTGTGTGTGTGTGAGGAAATGATGGAGTGAGTGTTTGATTGTGTATTGTGTGTGTCAGCGTTTTGTGAGTGTGTAGGGCCCTATGAGTGTGCATAGAGACAAAAATAAGAATAAAATACAAGGGTCAACTCAGCCATTTTTAGCTATTTAGTTAGCTATTTATCCGTCTTATTGCTTGGGGATAGAAGGTGTTCAGGGGCCTGTTGGTGTCAGACTTGATGTACTGAAACCGCTTGCCATGCAGAGAGAACAGTCTATGGTTTGGGTGGGTGGAATCTTTAACGATTTTCCATCCTTCCTTTCGCACCACCTGATATAGAGGTCCTGGATGGCAAGGGGCTCGGCCCCAGTGATGTACTGGGCTGTCCGCACCACCCTCTGTAGCGCCATGTGATCGAGGACGGTGCTATTGCCATAACAAGCAGTGATTTTGACAACACTGAGCTGTAGTCAATGAACAGCATTCTCCCATAGTTGTTCCTCTTACCTAGGTAAGTGAGGGCAGAGTGGAGTGCAATTGAGATTGCGTCGTCTATGGATCTGTTGGGGCGATATGCAAATTGGAGTGGGTCATCTAGGGTGTCTGGGATGATGGAGTTGATGTGTGCCATAACCAGCCTCTTAAAGCACTTCATGGTAACCAGCAGCATACCACCCTGCATCCCACTGCTGGCTTGCATCTGAAGCAGGGTTGGCCAAGTCTAGGAGACCAGATGCTGATGGAAGTGTTGCTGGACGCACCATTTCCTCTGGTCTAAAAAAGTATCCCAATGCCCCAGGGCAGAGATTGGGGATATTTTCCTGTGTAGGGTGCCGTCTTTTGGATGGGACGTTAAACGGGTGTCCTGACTCTCTGTGGTGACTAAAGATCCTGTGGCACTTATCATAAGAGTAGAGGTGTTAACCCCGATGTCAACCCCGGTGTACAGGCTAAATTCCCAATCTGGTGTAATACCATTACGGTCACCTAATCATCCCCAGTTTACAATTGGCTCATTCATCCTCTCCCCTGTAAATATTCCCCAGGTCGTTGAAAATTCTCATTCAACTTATCTGGTAAAATAAATAAATACAAATAAATTACAGATATGAGTGCTACAGGGTGGTAGTCATTGTGGTATGAAGTCTTGAGAACAGGAATGGTGGTGTTCATCTTAAAATATTTGGGGTTCATCTTAAAATATTTGGGGATTACAGACTGGGACAAGAAGAGGTTGAAGATGAACATGAAGAACATATGCTCTGAGAACATATACTCTATATACATACACTTAGGTTGGAGTCATTAAAACTTGTTTTTCAACCACTCCACTAATTTCTTGTTAGCAAACTATAGTATTGGCAAGTCGACAACTACTTTGTGCATGACACAAGTCATTTTTACAACAATTGTTTACAGACAGATTATTCCACTTCTAATTCACTGTATCACAATTCCAGTGGGTTAGAAGTTCACATACACTAAGTTGACTGTGCCTTTAAACAGCTTGGAAAATTCCAGAAAATTATGTAATGGCTTTAGAAGCTTCTGACAGGCTAATCATTTGAGTCAATTGGAGGTATACCTGTGGATGTATTTCAAGGCCTACCTTCAAACTCAGTGCCATTTTGCTTAATATCATGGGAATACCAAAATAAATCAGCCAAGACCCCAGAAAAAGTCTGGTTCATCCTTGGGAGCAATTTCCAAATGCATGAAGGTAGCATGATCATCTGTACAAACAATAGTGCGCAGGTATAAACAACATGGCACCACACAGCCATCATACCGCTCAGGATAGGAGACACATTCTATCTCCTAGAGATGAACGTACTTTGGTGAGAAAAGTGCAAATCAATCCCAGAACAAGAGCAAAGGATGTTGTGAAGATGCTGGAGGAAACAGGTACAAAAGTGTCTATATCCACAGTAAAACAAGTCCTATATCAACATAACCTGAAAGGCCGCTCAGCAAGGAAGAAGCCACTGCTCCAAAACCAACATAAAAAAGCCAGACTTCGGTTTGCAACTGCACATGGGGAAAAGGATTGTACTTTATGGAGACATGTCCTCTGGTCTGATGAAACAAAATAGAACTGTTTGGCCATAATGACTATCGTTATGTTTGGAGGTAAAAGGGGGACGCTTGCAAGCCGAAGAACACCATCCCAACCATGAAGCACGGGGGTGGCAGCATCATGTTGTGGGGGCGCTTTGCTGCAGGAGGGACTTCACAAAATAGATGGCATCATGAGAACGGAAAATTACGTGGATATATTGAAGCAACATCTCAAGACATCAGTCAGGAAGTTAAAGCTTGGTAGCAAATGGGTATTCCAAATGGGCAATGACCCCAAGCATTCTTCCAAAGTTTGGGCAAAATTGCTTAAGTACAACAAAGTCACGGTATTGGAGTGGCCATCACAAAGCCCTAACCTCAATAGAAAATGTGTGGGCAGAACTGAAAAAGCGTGTGCGAGCAAGGAGGCCTACAAACCTGACTCAGTGACACCAGCTCTGTCAGGAGGAATGGGCCAAAATTCACCCAACTTATTGTGGGAAGCTTGTGGAAGGCTACCCGAAACGTTTGACCCAAGTTAAACAATTTAAAGGCAATGCTACCAAATTCTAATTGAGTGTATGTAAACTTCTGACCCACTGGGAATGTGATGAAAGAAATAAAAGTTGAAATAAATCACTCTCTCTACTATTACTCTGACATTTCACATTCTTAAAATGAAGTCGTGATCCGAACTGAACTAAGACAGGGAATTTTTGCTAGGATTAAATGTCAGGAATTGTGAAAAACTGAGATTAAATGTATTTGGCTAAGGTGCATGTAAACGTCCGACTTCAACTGTATGTATATATAGTAAGATGGCGCCGATAGACATGGCAGCTCTGCTTCTAGATCCTAAGCAACTTTTTTGTTTGTTATTTCTTACATCATTAGCCCAGAACGTATTTTTTGTGTTATTACATCCAGACGGATATAACTTGTGTACATCAGAGCAGTGGTAACTCACCAGCATTACTACCAGGAATACGACTTTCCAATTGGATCCTTTTTTTGTACCCCCCAGGGCAATTTAACTTATCCCATAGGCTGCTCCAAAACACCGCCAGTGGAGCAGAGGTATCTGCATCCTCTGGATGTACGTTTCTTGTTTGTTTATAGTCTCGTACAGTTTGTTAAACGCCAGCTTGTTATTTTTCTTGTCCTGAGGTGGAATGAGTACACCAGTCACGATAACAGCTGAAATCTCCCTCGAGAGGTAAAAGGGTCGGCATTTGACCATCAGGAATTCCAAGACCAGTGAACAATGGCTTGACACTTCCAATGTGCTCGAGTCAGCACACAAGTTGGCGTTGATGAAGAGACAACCTCCCCCTCTCGATTTCCCCAACTCCACTGTCCTGTCCACACGATGAATGGAGGATCCATCGAGTTGGATAGCCATGGGGGGTATCTTGTCTGAGAGCCATGTTTCAAAAAACAGAGAATATTGCAGTTTCGAGAGTCCAGTTGGTAGTAAATCCGCGATTGGAGGTCATCCATCTTATTGTCAAGTGACTACATTGGCCAGTAGAATGGAGGGAAGAGGTGGCCGGTTCTCCCACCCTCGCCTTAATCTCACCAAGAGCTCCCCTCTCTTCCCTCTGTAACGTTGGTGTTTCCTCTTGGGTACCAAAATGTAGGTAAGTAACTGTCGATTTGATGTTCAAAAGTCCTTGTCAGTTGTAAGAAGTGATAGCGGATGCATTTTGTGAAAATGAAGTAAAAAAAATAGATAAAAAGAATGACAAAATAGCAAAGTTGGGTCAGAATTCGCAAAACGGCGGCTATCCAGCACGGCTCCATCTTTTTTTGCGTGAGTATGAACTAGGTCTAAAAGTGGCCTAAGACGATATATTTTAATGATTCCATTATGCAGTTTTGAATATTAATATAACAGCTAATTTCTTCATATTGTAAATGCCTAATTAATCTACAGTACATGCTAAATTACAAATGTTTGACCTTGTGAAGAAACATCTGGTTCAACCATTCTACAAACCTGTTGTCCACATTGTTGCTCATCATTATGATTTTAACATTAAATACAGCATTAAATACGGCAGATGCTCTGACTTGATTAAAACAGTTAGGCCTAGATTCAATCAGATCAAGCGTTAACCGGCAATTGCTAACACCCGCATAGCTGATGTTTTGGCAGTGTCAGAGGTGTAAGTGTGTTGGAGCTGTCAAAGCCACACCCATCCCAATTGCCTTAGAAGTTCCCAACAAGAAAGTGTAGGCAATGGCTATATAGAAATAATGACGCTCAGCCTAATCGAGTTGTAGATTACAAGGTTGCATGGGAACCAGGCTGCATGGGGTTTCTCTTAATACGACTCTGTGCAGACAATGACAATGCCCGCTTAAGACAGGTGTTCCCAAACTTTTTGGGCCCACGACCCCATATAGATATCAGAAAATGACCTTGACCCCAAATATGTGAAAATAATTATTGGGAGCTATGGCAGTCAATTGAAAAACATTAACAAAGTATTTCTGATTGTCTTCTCAACTCACCATCACATACTTTTAATGTGGGGCTATGACAGTCAATTGCAAATTGGTCTGACATAATGTTTCTTATCTCACTAATGAGATGGGTGTAGTTGATGTATGTCGCGTCGGAGCTTCTCAAAGTCAGGGGGCATGGTTGACAGTGCACACCTCATCTCTGCTGGCACATCCAACCTGGATCGATATTTTGTTTTAATGCAGAGGAGAACACTGAATCCAGCTTCACACAGATATGAGCTGGCGAAGACCTTGAGTTTTATGGTGCTTCCAAGACACTGGGAATCATTACGTCAGTGGTCTTCAGGTCGGGGATTCGGAGCTCTAGAAAGAGGCCCGAGTTCCTGAGTTGGAATTCCAAGTTCAAAACGATTTTTCCCAGTCGGAGCTCATTTTTTTCCAAGTTCCCAGTTGTCTTGAAAGGCACTTAATCTGAGAGTTCCCAGTTCCCAGTTCCCAGTTCCCAGTTGTTTTGAGCGCAGCATTAATGCTCAGAGGGGGACAGCAAGGTATTCCCTTTGAGTCAGGAACCAAAACTCTTACGTAATGACCAGTGAATGTGTTGTCTGAAGCATTTGGTCACATGACCGCTCTATCAGCTGTTTGATTTCCCTTACCGGCATGTCATCTGAGCCAGGATCACAGTCAAACGGATTGGGAAGTAGGTCCCAAAGTGCTCTTCCGAGCGTTGGAGATGAGCAGTCATCACTCTTGTGTTAGAAACATACACAGCCGAGGGAAGGGGGCATGGTTCACTCCAAATTAGAATTCTTTCCTCTGAATCCACTGATTCGGTCACTCATCTGTAGAATGTTTTTGTATTTCCCCGGCATGCTTGCGTTTAGTTCGTTCAGTTTCCCAAATATGCCTGTTACATAGGCAAGGACACACATTTTCTTTTCATGACACAGAAAATCAACCAAGTCAGTATTTTTTTTTACATCCATAGTGAATGACGACAATTTCTCTCTCAATGCAAAAAATCTTTCCAACACTCCCGCTCAATAACCACCAAGCCTTGGTGTGAAATAGAACATTGTCATGATCAGATCCCATATCGCCACATAGTTTAGTGAACAGGTGTGCGCAGTGGATGGGGTTTGATGTAGTTTACAATCAAAGTTACCTGCTGCAGTGTATCTCCGAGTTCTGTGCTCAGGTCTTTTGTTCTCGTGTATCATATATGCAATATGTCTATATGGCAGAGGGAGACACATTCATAACTAGAGTGAAGAGGCCTGCCCACCGTTCTGCCATCTGTGCAAAAGCCCACCATTCGATCCCTTATGAAATCTGTTTTTCGGCAATATAGCACAATGAACATCCCCTGTGCTGTTTAATGCTTGGGAATCATGAGACAGGGCAATATGTCCTCGTAAATCCCCCCCCCCCCCCCCGACATGTATAGTGAACAAAAGTCAATTCATGGTCATCTCGGCCCTCACAGCTAACGTCCATTTGGAGAGCATGTGCTGGGTTTTTAAGGTTAGCCACACTACAATGATTTTGAGATTCAAAGACAAAATGCTATCATATATTTTTGGGGATATTGTTTTTTTTTTCTTCAGGATTTTGGACATTTTCATATCAGGTCGCAACCCATAGTTTGGGAACCTGCTGGCTTAAGGTATAATGCCAGGAGACGCTTTTGACGGCCCTAAAGCAGCTCCACCTCTGACACCGCCAAAACAACCGTTATGCGGATGCCGGCTAAAGTGCATAAATGGGAGGATTATTATGGCCAGAGTAGCAGCCAAAGCCCAACACGATCCAGCATAACAGGGAAGATGGGAATAGATAATGAAATGTAATTTAATAGACTTTACTAGACAGCTCATACAAAATCTCACCAAGATGGCCATAGCAGACAAATCGAATTTTATAAACCTGACATTTAGTTTCAAATCTGTGCCGTGTATGGATTGCATTTGCAGTTATAGTTATTATGGCCTTAGCCACTATTTAAACAAAAGTACTTATAGGTCTTCACATTTGTGGCTAATTTATCTAAGAATAACTCCAGTAGTCACTGTTTGAAGACACTGTTTGATAGTCTCAGATCATTGGAAAACCTTCTAAATAAAATTTCCCTGAACCAGCAGTTCTCAAAGTTCCCTGCTTTTGTCTCCTACTTTTGTCGCGTAAAGCTATCAGGTTTTCTCCAAAGCCTGCCGACACTGAGATGGCAAAAGGCTAATGAAACCGAGTGCAAATCACATACAGTAAGTATGCATGAATACATTAGAAAGTGTATTTCATATTTAATGTTTTAACCAAGCAGTGTGAATCATGAATGATGTTCATATGCACACAAATGCATAGCATCACAGTCATGATGAGAAAATATCCTGGATATTATATTAGCACCACTATACAAAATGGAAAACCTTTCCTTTTGTCACAATCCTTATCAAAAATGTGTTTTTATAATGAATTCTGTCACAATTAATTAGAGAATATGCTAAAGGTATAGTTGACTGAACTCATACTAAAGTTACATTAACTATATATGAATACAGATTCAATCTTTGGGTTGCTCGCCAGGAAGAACTTCTCAAAGGTATTTCAAATGTGCATAGCTTTGCCAACAATAATCCAAAATCTGAAATCTATCTTTACATATCCAATTACAGACACAGCTCTTAACTCTGTTTATGCATGAGCACACATCCTTTTGCGCAGCTTAGTCAAGGTGTAGTGCCTCCCAGTATCAAAATGACATTACTCTGCTAAGATATGAGCTGCATCCCAGATGGCATCTTATTCCAAATGTAGGGAATAGGGTGCCATTTGAGACACAACCATGCTAACACCTGTTAGCTCCGCACATTAAGGCAGATGGGTCTACATGCTAATGAGTTGCGTTATCTCCGTTTTCATCTGTAATGAGATCTACATGCTCCGACCAGAAAGATTCATGAATACTGCTGTCTGTTCTATTACGCTTGTGGTGATACTCTTAACTAGTAATTAAGGTACTGGCGAGAGTGTCAACTGTCCACGTTTGTATTGTTGTAGAATTTGGTTGACCATTTCAAAGCCTTGGTTTTGGATTGCAACATCCTCATCATATCAGTTTCATATTCCAGTTTTTTTTGTTTTACAATGACCAATACCTAATTATTATTCTGATCTAATCACATATACAGTACATTTCCGTATGTGTACCAAGAGCCAGTTAAATTAATTAGGGCTAAATGTCAATGTATATTCCTACTGCGTCTTTCTTTTTCCCAACGCAGTTAAACCAAAACCATGTCCTGCTATTCAGAGGGTCGTTCTACTACGCTCCCATTGGCTAGCTAGCGTTGTCTCACTCACAAGCGATCAGCGCAGAGACCGTGACCTTCCAATGTAAGGATGGAAAGTGTAATTCAACAATTAGCTTCCTACCGTAATGCAGGCCTATTAGCATCATGTTTGGTAACATTTTCCCATGTATTTATTTTCAGAGTTTGAAATGAGTTGTAAAAATGTCTGAGAGAACTCTGCTGAATTCCCTCAATTGAAGGTCAGCTAAGTTAACCTAGGCTACTTAATGTTAATAGCTCGGTATTTGAAGTTATATCGTCATTAGTCTGTTATCAGGTAAAATCATGTGCTTATTATTCATAATTTCTCAAATATTTATTAGCTAATAATTCAGTCGAATACGCTATGCTGCAGCCATTGAATGTCTTTTGAGCGTTAAGGGACGTTTATGGCTAGCTCGGTCCACGATATTATGTTGTTTTATTTTTTAATCTTGAAATATAATGGAAAATGTTATTAACCAGTGACTGAAATTTCGTGCTACGTGATATTGACTTCTGGACTTGGAGACTTGGAGAGCGCTCAAAGCTTTGTAGAACTGCGTTGGGGGAAAGAAAGAGGCATTCCTACTGCTTTATGAAATCTCAATCTTTAATCTTTCATTTTGTTTTCAAAGAAAATGAAATGACTTAATTCACCCCTTAACCCCGGGTTAATAATCAAACACTAAGTCTATTTTCATTGTTTTATTAAACTAGACCATTGAGATAAGTGAGATTTTAATGTAACATTACATGTCGGCAATCGGCCCTCCTTGAAGAGTTTGAATTTCATTAAAGAACTTGTGCTCACAAGTCTGTTGAAGATAAAGATATTATTGCCTGCCAGATCGTGTTTTCTGACTGCCCTCTATTTCATAAAAGGGAATATTACATAATTGACCTTTGGCTAAATGTGCCTGCATGGTCTGCTTTTATGGCACCTGGCTGTGGGCTTGACGTGCACTTAGAATTCACTCAGAGACCAAAGAGGCAATTGATTGAATGTCTTGCTCTCCTTACACCAGAACGTGCTCTATTAAGACTTAATAAAAAGCCTGAGCCAAAATATGACAATTGAATGGAGATGGAGAACAAGAAGTAAGAATTGAGCATCAAATCGGCATGTTTAGAGACATTCATTGTGAAGGTGCGAGTGGGGTGGCCACTTTCACAACCCCATTGTGAGATCATGGTCAGGTTTGGGGATTTTTAAAGCACACGTTGCAAACTAAGGCCATGCAAATGTATTTAAATGATTAACAAATAATCGTTTTTTTAAGTGAGGCAAGAGTGCGGAAAAAAGTGGACCTTCTTGATAAAATACTATAGCGACTGTAGTTCAACACATAGCAACCAAATAAAGAGATTTGAGCCTCTTGGAGAGGCTAAAAGAGTCAAAGTTCAGCCATAATCCTAGAGGAAGTTGTGTATCTCTTCACTGGAAGCTTGTAGTCTCTATACAGACAGGTTGCCTCCCACAATGTACAAATGCTGCAGTTTAGACAGTTGGGACAGAGATGACTATTCATAAATGGGACACACATCACAGGTGACGTCACTACCATATCCACTTGTAACCCTAGCTAAAGAGGAACACAATTCCCTCCGGCATTTTAAGCCCCAAGTGTCAACTGTCCTCTTTTGTATTGTTGTAGAATTTGGTTGACCATTTCCAAGCCTGGGTCTTGGATTGCAACATCCTCATCATATCAGTTGTAATACTTTGTTTTATATTCCAGCTTTTTTGTTTTACAATAACCAATACCAAATTATTATTCTGCTCTAATCACATATACGGTACATTTCTGAATGTGTTCCAAGACGCAGTTAAATTCATTAACGTCCAAGAGAATGGGACATCATCCTCAGACCTTGTGCTCTTGATCCTGGGTCTTCAAGACCAGGAAAGCTTGAGGACATTATTTTTTGCTTACAATCATGCAATTTGTCGGTACAACTTTTCCGATTTTTTCTTGTTGTGAAGAGAGGTTTCCATTAAACATTTAATAACTTACATTTTGTCTGGACGAAGTTGTTTTTGGGGACATTTGGCCAATGACACATTGGTAACACTTTGTTTGAAGTGTGCCTAAACAGGGACATGAGATTAACGCGACATAACAAAAAAAAGACAGGCAGAGTTATTCTGCGTAAGTGCCGATTTGGAATTGGAAAACGTCGCCCTCTGCCATCACAGATGTAGAGAAAAAGGTTCCATTTGATAGGTAGTCTATAACTGGAAATGTGAACCAGGTTAAATGAAGATAATGAAGGTGGCATATCAGTCTTTATACCTGGATGGCATTCTGACACACACACACACACAAGTAGTCTACAATATGCAGGGGCGCAACTTTGGTTTTAGAAGTAGGGCAGACATAAAACAGCCTACCCGACTGCTCGGAGGCGTCCGCTTGGTCCTAAAGTACTCCCCTGCTTTTTTTGTATCACATTCCAATGATAAAACTGAGCCGGGGCGGGACAAAAACGGCAGGTTTATTTGACCAAAACAATATCGCAGCAGAAAACATTGCGACTTCTAACGACAACGGCAGCTGTAGGAGAAATGTTCTGAAGCTCGGCAACATTTTGAATCTGTTCGACAGGTGGATTTCTCGTGACGTCATCACTTAACATCGAAGCTCTGCACCATATTTAATTCTGAAGGCCTAAAGCTTGCTCAATCATATTTCATCATGGCAAAACACAAGAATGGCTGAATGTTGCTTTGATGCAAGTTTCACCATGCAAACATGCAATTCGACACATACAACAACACAGAGTTACACATGGAATAAACAAAACATACAGTCAATAATACACTTTGCAGACGCATGCCAGATCTCACAATGCCTGAATGTGTCTTTCCTATATACAGTTGAAGTCGGAGGTTTACATACACCTTAGCCAAATACATTAACTTTTTATGACTGCAGGGGCGGTATTGAGTAGCTTGGATGAAAAGGTGCCCATTGTAAACGGCCAGCTCCTCAGTCATGGTTGCTAATATTAGCATTTTTTATCCCCCACCTTTATTTAACCAGGTAGGCTAGTTGAGAACAAGTTCTCATTTGCAACTGCAACCTGGCCAAGATAAAGCATAGAAATTCGACACATACAACAACACAGAGCTACACATGGGGTACACACAGAGTTACATATTATTAGTAGTATTGGATAGAAAACACTGAAGTCTCTAAAACTGTTTGAATTATGTCTGTGAGTATAACAGAACTCATATAGCAGGCAAAAACCAGAAAATTCCACTTCCTGTTTTTTTCTGAGCTGGCAGATTTTCAACCAAGCTCTCATTGAAATTACAGCGAGATATGGATGAGTTTTCACTCCCTACGCCTTCCACTAGATGTCAACAGTCAATAGAACTTTGTCTGATGACTAATGTGAAGGGGGGTCAAATGACACAGGAAATAGTCACCACTGCCACGAGTTGACCATGCATTCACCAAGCGTGTTCAGAGGGGAAGGAGTTGTGTTCCACCGGTCATCTGAAGTCATTCTAATTCTCCGGTTGGAACGTTATTCAAGATATGTGTAAACAACATTCTAAAGATTGATTCAGTACATCGTTTTACATGTTTCTACTGACTGTTACGGAATTATGGACATTTTGTCACGTTATAGTGGACGCGCTTTGTGACTTTGGAATTGTTTACAAAACGTGCTAACCAAAGTAGCTAATTTGACATAAATAACAGACATTTTCGAACAAATCAAGCATTTATTGTGGACCTGTGTTTCCTAGGACTGCATTATGATGAAGTTCATCAAATGTAAGGAAACATTTATCATGTATTTTCTGGTTTCTGTTGACTCCAACATGGCGGCTAGTTTCGCTTCTGTTCTGAGCGACGTCTCAGATTATTGCATGTGTTGCTTTTTCTGTAAACCTTTTTTAAAATCTGACACAGTCGTTGCATTAAGGAGAGGTATATCTATAAGTCCATGTCTATTATCATCTACATTTATGATGAGTATTTCTGTTGAAACGATGTGGCAATGCAAAATCACTGGATGTTTTTGGATAGTGAATCTAATAAGCCAATGTAAACTCTGAATTATTTTACATAAATATGAACTTTATCAAATAAAACATGCATGTATTGTGTAACATGAAGTTCTATGAGTGTCATCTGATGAAGATAATTCAAGGTTAGTGATTAATTTTACCTTTATTTCTGCTTTTTATGAATGCTATATTTCGCTGGAAAATAGCTGTGCTTATTGTGGTTTGGTGGAGACCTAACATAAACGTTTGTAATGCTTTCGCTGAAAAGCCTATTTGAAACCTGACACTTTGGTGGGATTAACAACAAGATTACCTTTAAAATGATATAAGACATGTATGTTTTAGGAATAGTAATTATATGATTTCTGTGGTTTGAATTTGGCGCCCTCTATTTTCACTGGTAGTTGTCATATCGATCCCGGTATTGGGATTGCAGCCATAACAAGTTAAACTCCGTTTATCACAATTCCTGACATTTAATCCTTGTAAACATTCCATGTCTTAGGTCAGTTAGGATCACCACTTTATTTTAAAAATGTGAAATGTCAGAATAATAGTAGAGAGAAATATTTATTTCAGCATTTATTTCTTTCATCACATTCCCAGTGGGTCAGAAGTTTACACAAACTCGATAAGTATTTGGAAGCATTGCCTTTCAATTGTTGAACAAATTTTTTGGGCAGCCTTCCACAAGCTTCCCACAGTAAATTGGGTGAATTTTGGCCCATTCCTTCTGACAGAGCTGGTGTAATGGAGTCAGGTTTGTAGGCCTCCTTGCTTGCACATGCTTTTTCAGTTCTGCCCACAAATGTTCTATAGGATTGAGGTCAGGACTTTGTGATGGCCACTCCTTGATTAAGGGATTTTGTCACAACTTTGGAAGAATGCTTGGGGTCATTGTCCATTTGGAAGACCCATTTGCCACCAAGCTTTAACTTCCTGACTGATGTCTTCAGATATTGCATCAATATACCCACATCATTTTCCTACCTCATGATGCCATCTATTTCGTGAAGTGCAGCAGTCCCTCCTGCAGTAAAGCACCCCCACAACATGATGATGCCACCCCGTGCTTCATGGTTGGGATGGTGTTCTTCGGCTTGCAAGCCTCCCCCCTTTTCATTATGGCCAAACAGTTATATTTTTGTTTCATCAGACCAGAGACATTTTTCCATGTGCAGTTGCAAACCATAGTCTGGCGATTTTGGAGAAGTGGCTTCTTCCTTGCTGAGCGGCGTTTCAGGTTATGTCGATATAGGACTCGTTTTACTGTGGATATAGATACTTTTGTACCTGTTTCCTCCAGCATCTTCACAAGGTCCTTTGCTGTTGTTCTGGGATTGATTTGCACTTTTCGCACCATTTTAAATTCATCTCTAGGAGACAGAACGCGTCTCCTTCCTGAGCGGTATGACGGCTGCGTGGTCCCATGGTGTTTATACTTGCGTACTATTGTGTGTACAGATGAACGTGGTACCTTCAGGCGTTTGGAAATTGCTCCCAAGGATGAACCAGACTTGTGGAGATCTACAACAATTTGTTTCTGAGGTCTGGCAAAGAGGCACTGAGTCTGAATGTAGGCCTTGAAATACATCCACAGTTACACCTCCAATTGACTCAAATGATGTCAATTAGCCGATCAGAAGCTTCTAAAGCCATGACATTTTCTGGAATTTTCCGAGCTGTTATAGGCACAGTCAACTTAGTGTATGTAAACGTCTGACCCACTGGAATTGTGATACAGTGAATTATAAGTGAAATAGTCTGTAAACAATTGTTGGAAAACTTACTTGTGTCATGAACAAAGTAGATGTCCTAACCGACTTGCCAAAACTATAGTTTGTTAACAAGAAATTTGTGGAGTGGTTGAAAAAGAGAGTTTTAACGATGCCAACCTAAGTGTATGTAAACTTCTGATTTAATCTGTATACACCTGTTCTGAAAGGCCCCAGAGTCTGCAACACCACCAAGCAAGCGGAACCATGATGACCAAGGAGCTCTCCAAACAGGTCAGGGACAGTTGTGGAGAAGTACAGATCAGGGTTGGGTTATAAAAAAATATCCAAACTTTAAACATCAGGATGACCAAGACTTCAGCCTTGCAATGTTTTACTTATTTATTGTTGTCCAGCACAAGCAACAGAACTGTCAACCATGGTGAACAAGCTGACAAACAGTGAGAAAGAGATGGAAGAACTGATGAGACAGAATGCAGGTAAAATAGTTTTTCCCAATCTTAGTAGCTATACTGGTGAATAGATATCAACCAACTGTAAATAGTGTTTTTTTTTTATATGTTGTTGTGTTAACATTAACCAGCAGAAATGAAAAATGTATCATGTACTTTTATTGGTACAATCTCAGCAGCAGTACTGTCATCCATGGGGACCAGGGTGACAGCCAGTGAGAGTGAGGTGGAGGAACTGAAGAGACAAAATGCAGGTGAGAAGATGTGGCAGTAAGTATTACAGTATGGTGTTGGAATGACGGCCTTTAGAAATGTATATTTCAACAAACTTTATATTGACTCAGTTAATGACGCAGTATCCGTCAATTATTCTTTATGGGGAAAATTCAGGCCAGAGTTGTGCATGTGTAAATGGAACTTCATTATCTTCTTATGCACTTTTCTCTCTACTCGTGTTCTCACCTTCAACTTAAGCATGAGGTAAAGCATGTACCAGCTAGTTATTTGTTTGCGGTGGAGATGATAGAAATGGAGGTGTGGCAGGGGTGTGTCTACAGATAGGCTGTATTCTGACATTGACTTAATTCCCTCATAATTCCACCACCTTTACGAGCGAGGAAACCATGAACAATGTTGAGCAAACAGTCGGTTCCCTCCACCAATCTCCATGCACTGCAATTTACAAATTGATAAGAGCTAGGTAAATTAGTAATCTGTCTGGATAATGGGATTGTAAATGCAAAGGAAAATGGTTTTAGATCTATTTTACCTTATGATCACTGGAGACAAATGTGAAAACAGTCATATATCAGCACACTGAAAGCATGTCAACATTACAGGTCTTTCGGCTTCCTTTCCACAGTGAAGTATAAATAGTTGTATCGTTATTCAGAATTGGAATTGAAGGCCTATGGTTTCAGAATTTGCTGGAGTTGAATCAAGCCACTGTATATTTGATTAACCAATATATTTTGTGTGTGAAGGCTCTCCAACCCTGTTTTATGTATGATTCATAAATTCTTTCCTAACCTTAAAGAGTCTACAAGATCAGAGTAATTTTTAATCTACCAATTGGTGCTGAAAAGGAGATGACTGTTTGTCTATTTAGATGGCTTTCTTTCATTGATCCCTATTCTGAACCCGTTCGCTCGATTATATATTCTAGTGAGTCTGACAAAAATTCTAATTAAAGTATACCATATTTAAAGGGATGGCTTTAGATAAATGTACTGAAAACCCTACCCAGTGATAACTCCACAAGACGATCTGTTGGCCAGCAAGAGGGAGGGTTTTCAAGGAAGCCACACCTACAAAGGCCATTATGCACCTGCATATGGTAAGTCTGAATACCAACTACTGCGAAGTGCTTCAATCAAAACACTTAAAAAAAGGAATATATTTCCTAATTCTTAATCTGCCAATAGTGCTTTTCTCAATCCCAAGGTGCTAAATATTTTTATTACATCAACTCGGGAGCAATAATATCCCATATATTTCAAGAACTTTTCTAGATAAGTGCATCAAGTATACTTTTTAAGAATACAATGACTATCTTCTCTCTCATCTTCACACGCAGCACAAAGTAGCCCCACCGGGCCTTCACGACTGGACTAGTTATCCAACTGGCCCCTACGTCGCGACGTTACCTGAACGCCCATCTGCAGCCCGCTAATTTTTAGCTGTCTTATCGGCTGCTATCTGAATAGGTCTATCGGACAATTTTTCTTGGGTCACTATATATATATATATCTATTTATCTATTATCTATTTTACCAATTGGATTGATCCCCTCTACCACACGGAACCCCACTAATCTACCGACGGAAACGCACGAGGTGGCTGAAAACAGACCTCCATCCTATGCTAGCTTGCTACCGATGGCCCGGCTAGCTGTCTGAATCGCCGTGACCCCAACCAACCTCACTACTCACTGGACTCTTATGATCACTCGACTAAGCATACCTCTCCTTAATGTCAATATGCCTTGTCCATTGCTGTCCTGGTTAGTGTTTATTGTCTTATTTCACTGTAGAGCCTCCTAGCCCTGCTCATTATACCTTATCCAACCTTTCAGTTCCACCACCCACACATGCGATGACATCACCTGGTTTCAATGATGTTTCTAGAGACAATATCTCTCTCATCATCACTCAATGCCTCCACTGTACCTCCACTGTATTCACATCCCACCATACCTTTGTCTGTACATTATACCTTGAAGCTATTTTATAGCCCCCAGAAACCTCCTTTTACTCTCTGTTCCGGACGTCCTAAATGACCATTTCTCATAGCTTTTAGTCGTCCCCTTATCCTACTCCTAAACTGTTCCTCTGGTGATGTAGAGGTGAATCCAGGCCCTGCAGTGCCTAGCTCCACTCCTATTCCCCAGGCGCTCTCTTTTGATGACTTCTGTAACCGTAATAGCCTTGGTTTCATGCATGTTAAAACTTCTTATGCCTGCTGGGGCAGTATTGAGTAGCTTGGATGAAAAGGTGCCCAGAGGAGCCCAGAGTAAACTGCCTGCTTCTCAGTCCCAGTTGCTAATATATGCATATTATTAGTATATTTGGATAGGAAACCCTCTGAGGTTTCTAAAACTGCTTGAATGATGTATGTGAGTATAACAGAACTCATGTGTCAGGCAAAAACCTGAGAAATAAATCCAACCAGGAAGTGGGAAATCTGAGGGCTGTAGGTTTTCAACTCATCGCCTATCGAATACACAGTGGGATATGGGTCATTTTGCACTTCCTACGGCTTCCACTAGATGTCAACAGTCTTTAGAACCTTGTCTGGCGCTTCTACTGTGAAGTGGGGCCGAATGAGAGTGGATTGAGTAAGGTCTATCATGACCTGAACATGCGCTGACCATGCACATACAACGAGCTCTGTTCCATCGCACTTCTGAAGATTTATGTAAAAACATCCTAAAAGATTGATTCAATACTTCGTTTGACATGTTTCTACTGACTGTTACAGAACATGACATTTCATCCGCTTTTAGTGAACGTGCTTCGTGACTTTGAAATTGTTTACCAAACATGCTAACAAAAGTAGCTATTGGGACATAAATTACGGACATTACCAAACAAATCAAACATTTATTGTGGAACTGGGATTCCTAGGAGTGCATTCTGATGGTAAGTGAATATTTATAATGTTATTTCTGACTTCTGTTGACTGCACAGTATTTTTTGTCTTGATTGGGCTCTGAGTGCCAACCTCAGATTATTGCATGGTTTGCTTTTTCCGTAAAGCTTTTTCGAAATCTGACACAGTGGTTGCATTAAGAACAAGTTTATCTTTAATTCTATGTAAAACATGTATCTTTCATCAAAGTTTATGATGAGTATTTCTGTTATTTGACATGGCTCTCTGCAATTTCTCTGGATATTTTGGAGGCATTTCTGAACATGGCGCCAATGTAAACTGAGGTTTTTGGATATAAATATGAACTTCTTCGAACAAAACGTATGTATTGTGTAACATGAAGTCCTATGAGTGTCATCTGATGAAGATCATCAAAGGTTAGTGTTTAATTTTATCTCTATTTCTGCTTTTTGTGACTCCTGTCTTTGGCTGAAAAAATGGCTGTGTTTTTCTGTGATTTGGCGGTGACCTAACATAATCGTTTGTGGTGCTTTCGCTGTAAAGCCTTTTTGAAATCGGACACTGGTGAGATTAACAAGAAGTGTATCTTTAAAATGGTGTGAAATACTTGTATGCTTGAGGAACTTTAATTATGAGATTTCTGTTGTTTGAATTTGGCACCCTGCACTTTCACTGGCTGTTGTCATATCGATCCCGTTAACGGGCTTGCAGCCCTAAGAAGTTTTAACATTAGAAACCTCCTCCCTAAGTTTGTTTTATTCACTGCTTTAGCACATTCTGCCAACCCGGATGTCCTAGCCGTGTCTGAATCCTGGCTTAGGAAGTCCATCAAAAACTCTGAAACCTCATCCCTAACTACAACATTTTCAGACAATATAGAACGGCCAAAGGGGGCGGTGTTGCAATCTACTGCAGAGATAGCCTACAGAGTTCTGTCATACTATCTAGATCTGTACCCAAACAATTTGAACTTCTACTTTTAAAAATCCTTGTCTCTAAAATCAAGTCTCTCACCGTTGCCGCCTGCTATAGACCACCCTCTGCCCCCCGCTGTGCTCTGGACACCATATGTGAACTGATTGCCCCCCATCTATCTTCAGAGCTCGTGCTGCTAGGTGACCTAAACTGGAACATGCTTAACACCCCAGTCATCCTACAATCTAAGCTTGATGCCCTCATTCTTACACAAATTATCAATGAACCTACCAGGTACCACCCCAAAGCCGTAAACACGGGCACCCTCATAGATATCATCCTAACCATCTTGCCTTCTAAATACACCTCTGCTGTTTTCGATCACTGCCTCATTGCTTGCATCCGTAATGGGTCAGCGGTCAAGCGACCTCCACTCATCACTGTCAAATGCTCCCTGAAACACTTCAGCGAGCAGGCCTTTCTAATTGGGCATGGGTATCCTGGAAGGATATTGACCTCATCCCGTCAGTAGAGGATGCCTGGTTATTTTTTTAAATGCCTTCCTCACCATCTTAAATAAGCACGAAATTAAAAGAAATACTTGTTTCACAAAATGTTTAAAAAATGTTAAACGGAAAAGTGGTGTGTGCGATGAAGCCCCTAAATAAGATCTGGTGCAACCAATTACCTTCAGAAGTCACATAATTAGTTAAAAATAGTCCACCTGTGTGCAATCTAAGTGTCACATTATCTGTCATATGATCTCAGTATTTATACACACCTCTTCTGAAGGGTCCCAGAGTCTGCAACACCACTAAGCAAGAGGCACTATGAAGACCAAGGAGCTCTCCAAACAGGTCAGGGACAAAGTTGTGGAGAAGTACAGATCAGGGTTGGGTTATAAAAAAATATCTGAAACTTTGAACATCCCTTGAAGCACCATTAAATCCCTTATTAAAAAAATGGAAGGAATATGGCACGACAACAAACCTGCCAAGAGAGGGCCGCCCACCAAAACTCAGACTAGGCAAGAATGGCATTATTCAGAGAGGCTACAAAGACACCAAAGACAACCCTGAAGGAGCTGCAAAGCTCCACAGCGGAGATTGGAGTATCTGTCCATAGGACCACTTTAAGCCGTACACTCCGCAGAGCTGGGCTTTACGGAAGAGTGGCCAGAAAAAAAGCCATTGCTTAAAGAAAAAAATAAGCAAACACGTTTGGTGTTCGCCAAAAGGCATGTGGGAGACTCCCCAAACATATGGAAGAAGGTATTCTGGTCAGATGAGACTAAAATTGGGCTTTTTGTCCATCAAGGCAACGAAATAGGAAAAATGCCAAGGGGGGGTGAATATTTTTACAAGCCACTGTACATGTTTTCCATGTGTTTGGTGACATTACATTTGCTCCGTTTCGGCCATTATTATGAGCCAGCCTCCTGTGGTTGGACAATATGATTTTCGTCACTTATATTGAAGAAGCTATTACTTTAATACTGATGATACTCCAGCGTGATGCGAATGGAAGAATCTGATGCGTTATTATAAAAAATGTCAAATCTAATCTTGCTATAGACAGAAACAACATAACACAATTTGAAGTCAATTGGCCAGAGTCTTACAAGTATTAGAAACAACATTGAGTGTAGATACTGTGGGAACATGTGGATCTGAGCAAGTGGGATGTCGTTAAAAAACTTCTTATGGCTGCAATCCCGTTAACGAGAGCAATATGACAACAACCACTGAAAGTACAGGACGCCATATTCAAAAGAACAGAAATCTCATGATTAAAATTCCTCAAACATACATGTATTTTATATCGTTTTCAAGGTAGTCTTGTTGTTAATCCCACCACAGTGTCCGATTTCAAATAGGATTTACGGGGAAAGCACCACAAACGATTATGTTAGGTCACCAACAACTCACTAAAATACACAGCCAATTTTACCAGCCAAAGAGAGAGAGAAGAAAAGCACAAAGAGATAAACTTAATCACTAACCTTTGATAATCTTCATCAGATGACACTCATAGGACTTCATGTTGCACAATACATGCATGTTTTGTTTGATAAAGTTCCTATTTACATAAAAAAAATTGAGTTTACATTTGCGCGTTACATTCACTATTTCCAAAAACATCCAGTGATTTTGCATAGCCACATCGATTCAACAGAAATACTCATCATAAATGTAGATAATAATACAAGTTATACACATGGAATTATAGATATACCTCTTCTTAATGCAACCGCTGTGTCAGATTTTAAAAAAAACTTTACGGAAAAAGAAACCCATGCAATAATAAACGGCGCTCAGAAGTAAAAAAAAATCACCACAGCCACAACGATGGCGTCAACATAAACAAGAAATTACATGATAATTATTCCCTTACCTTTGATGATCTACATCAGAAAGCACTCCAGGAATCCCAGGTCCACAATAAATGTTTGTTTTGTTCGATAATATCCGTTATTTATGTCCAAATACCTTATTTTGTTAGCGCGTTTGGTATACATATCCAAATTCTGGTCAGCGTTACACCAGACAAAAACTTCAAAAAGTTATATTCCAGGTCGAAGAAACATTTCAAAATAAGTACAGAATCAATCATTAGGATGTTTTTAACATATAGCTTCAATAAAGTTCCAACCAGAGTATTCCTTCTTGTCTTCGTGGGCAATGGAACGCAAGTGGGTACCATGAGGAATAAGCATGATCAGAAAATGGCTGCTTGATAGACACCTGATACATTCTGCTCCCATTCACTCCCACAACACCATAGAAGTCTCATTGAAATGTATATTATTGGTTGACATCTAGTGGAACCCCCAGGCAGTGCAACATCATTCATATCTCAAGGGGATTTCATTGGGGACTCTGGTGAATACATAAAAGCTCAGATTTCTCACTTCCTGTTTTGATTTCAACTCAGGATTTTGCCTGCTATATGAGTTCTGTTATACTCACAGACATCATTTAAACGGTTTTACAAACTTTAGAGTGTTTTCCATCCAATACTAATAATAATATGCATATATTAGCAACTGAGACTGAGGAGCAGGCTGTTTACTTTAGGCGCCTTATTCATCCAAGCTACTCAATACTGCCCCCCAGCCATAAATGTTTGTGGAAATGTATGTAAATGGTACGTTGTTTATTGTTTTTATCTATGTATGTTTTTATTTCATGGAAAATGTGTTTATTGTAAAATGTTTAAAAATAAATAAAGGAAAAGACGCTAATTGAGAGTTTTGAGGATACAGTGGCAAGTTGTTGGAGCCAGAGGGTTGATGTTCCACACTGCACACCAGAAACAACCCCAGAGAACAACAATAGCTGCTAATACACAACAAAGTATAGGTTGTGAGAATGGCTGGCAAAGGGGTAGAGTGTAGAACTCAGGGCTTATGTCAGATCAAGAGCTTTCATTCTCTTTTCCCTGCATTTTGCTCAAGATATTCACAAATGAGCATATTCTGGATTCTGATCTGTACTTTTATGTACAAAAAAAAAAAGGTTGTAAAGCTTAACACACTAACTTAAAAAGAAAGGTTTGCAATAATGATCACACATTGGCAAGTGGCAGATTTCTTGTAGCAAGTTCCATGATAAAAGGCCTCCCCTGTGACCTTAAAAATAACTATTCATTAGAACTGTACTCCCACACTCATATGACATTGTGCTTAGAAGAATAGAATGGTCCTTTCTTTTTTTTTTACCATACATATTCCCAAAAGGTTGACAGTGACAGGCAAGTTATTTTAGATGTAGTATGGGTACTATCAATTGGAAGATATTGCTGTGGTGAAAAATATGTCCTGTCCACTTGTCTTTACTACAAAGCCTGCTTTGAAACATGTGCTCAGACACATAATTAAATGCTCATCTTTTTGGTTCATATTTCACTTTTTTTTTAATCACATCCTCAATGTAGCAAACCATGTGGTTTGGGTATATACTGTACAGCATTTAAGAAAAATCCTAACCAATGATTGTTAAAGGATAGAAACTGGACATGAATGTTAGTGGATACCCACAGGGGACTATGTGTATACTGTATGTGAAATGAATTAATTGGATGTCCTTGATACACATGTTTGACAGGAAATGTAGGACTGAGTGGAAAGAGTGGAAGTAAGCCTAAGTCAGGGTTCAGTTTCTATTTGGCTATGAAGTATTTGGTTGCAATGACCGTTGCTATTCTTTGTATCAAAGTATCAGTTGACCCAAAGTCCATTACATATTGGTTAAAAAATGTTTTTAATGTAATAAATGAGGCTGTAGCCGATACTGCATTGTCTCGCCTCACCAGAGAACGTTATTGAAATCTACACAGAATATTGTCACTTGTGATTGTTTCTCCGTTAGATGATGCACTCAGGTGCACTCAAAGTTTCCTGACAGCTAAAACATTTTTCTTTTTTTACCTGAACATTTTGTTTGTTCTGGGATTGTTAATTTCTAGGTTGCAGGGAGGTTCTGAAAATGTTTTACTCTGGTCCTCTGAAAGTTTTCTTGTAAGTGTCACGCTCTAATAATGGAAATGATAGGTTATTTGAAGGTAAATCAATAACATTGAGAACATAGAATAAAAATGGTCTTCTTCTATAGAAATAGCTCATGCCTCGTGCTAAAGAGTAGAAAGCAGATTCAGTTAACGTTCCTATCGGTCCTAGACTATGGCGACATCCTCTATATGAACGCAACTACCACTTCATTAATTAAAGCCGTTTAGATGCATTTTGTCGTACTCGTTGGCGACAGTTTTAGTACTCATCACTGCATTCTCTACCAGAAAGTTGGTTGACCCTCTTTGATGTCACTTAGGTTGATACATTGCTAACCTTTTCATGGATAAAAAAAACACACTGTACCTAACATCATTACTACACTCTTAGGGGGGAAAAGGTGCTATCTAGAACCTAAAAGGGTTCTTCAGCTGTCTCCACAGAAGAACCATTTGAAGAAGCCTTCCAGGTAGAACAATTTTGAATTCCATGTAGAAACCTTTACAGCGAAGGTTCCACATGGAACCCAAAATAGTACAACCTGGTACCAAAAAGGGTTCTACCTCAAACTAAAAATGGTTCTCCTATGGGGACAGCCGCAGGAACACTTTTTGGAACACTTTTTTCTTAGAGTGCTGAGCAATTAGTGCTTTTTGAGGTCGGTTCCATTTCTGTTTGATCATTTCTTTTAATTACACGAATGCATTATGTGGGTTGAATGCTGTAACAACACAGAACAAAACAATTAATACAAGTCGCATGATGATAGTGAATGCCCATTACTGCCCATTAACCATCATTTATTGACTTTAATAAAATATTTCAGCTGTTGTGTATATTAGATCTGTTTAATTTGATGACTTTGTTATTTCATTCCAAGTCATCATCTCCATAGAGCTGCTGCCTACGCTGTCTGACAAAATCCCTATTTTCGTAGTTCTTCAAAGTAAATAAGGCAAAACCTAGTCAGTATTACAACTGAATGCATTCAACTGAAATGTGTCGTCCGCATTTAACCCAACCCCTCTGTATCATAGAGGTGCGGGTGGCTGACCATAATTGACATCCACGTATTCAGCGTCCAGTGGGTTAACTGCCTTGCTCAGGGGCAGAACAGATTTTTACCTTGTCAGCTCAGGGATTCAATCCAGCAACCTTTCGGTTACTGGCCCAACGCTCTAACCACTAGGCTACATACTTTTATGACTGCTGAATACCAACTATCAATCACTTAGATCATGTATTTTCAGGTAGCGATATCTCATGAAGCAACTGCTCTTTATGCCTCTCATTCTTGCATTCTCATCTTCTGTCTCTTCTCTTGCTCTTCGGGTCTTCCCCACACTATCCTAACATAGCAGGCAGGCATAGGCCTCCCGAGTAGCGCAGTTGTCTGGGGCACTGCATTGCAGTTGTTAGCTGTGCCACTAGAGATCCAGGCTCTGTTGCAGCTGGCTGCGACCGGGAGAGCCATGGGGTGGCGCACAATTGACCCAGCATCATCTGGGTTAGGGGAGGGTTTGGCCGGCAGGGATGTCCTTGCCCCATTGCGCTCTAGTGACTCCTGTGGCGGGCCGGGCGCATGCACGCTGACACGGTTGCCAGGTGTACTGTGTTTCTTCTGATACATTGATGTGGCTGGCTTCTGGGTTAAGCGGGCATTGTGTCAAGAAGCAGTGTCATTGGTTGGGTCGTGTTTTGGAGGATGCATGGCTCTCATTCTTCACCTCTCCCGAGTCCGTAGTTGCAGCGATGAGACAAGACTGTAACTACCAATTGGATACCACAAAAAGGGGTAAAGGTAAAAAAAATACAAATAAAAAATAATAAATCAAACAGAGCAGGCATAAAAGAAACCCACAGACCTCACAATGGATTATGGTCAATGCAGTGAATTACCACATTTTCTGCACTAAACTATATAGAATATTTTTGGCCTGTTGGAAACTACAACTCCCTACTACATTGCACAGTTCGGGCTTGATCTGATCTCAAGAGAAACTGTGCAGTGAGCTCACAGAAAAAAACGGAAAGAGATGGAATTCAAATAATCTAACTGACGGTCAATTAGTGCTTAAAAACATTTTGGTTAATTGCTCAGCACTAATCATTACTAAACGTTAGACTTATGAGTTACCACACCTGGTCTCAGGGATGGCTAACTCTGAAAATGCCTTGTTCTCTGCTGAGTTAGGAATGTTAATTTTAGTTTTCTTGCACCTTGTTTGTGGAACAATCTTCAAAATGTTCTTAAATTAGATGTTTTGGTGCCTCTAGGTCACAGGAGGTTGTTGGCACCTTAATTGGGGAGGATGGGCTCATGGTAGTGGCTGGAGCGGAATAAGTGTAATGGTATCAAATACATGGTTTCCATGTGTTTGATGCCATTCCATTTGCTCTGTTCCAGCCATTATTATGACCCGTTCTCCCCTCAGCAGCCTCCACTGCATTAGGTCAATTCAGAAACTGATTGAGGACGTTATTACTGATGAATGTGTTTGTTTTTTATGACCGTTGTTTTTCTTTCTACTTGCATTTTGTATTTATATTTTTTGATTTGTGCATTTTAAGTCATTTCTGTTCTTCAGGGCTCATCTGTAAAAGAGACCAGGGTCTCAATATGACGCCCTGATAAAATAAAGGTCCTATAAACAGCATCCGCTTTGGTTAGTTTATTAGGATTCACATTAGCTACAGCACATGCAGCAGCTACTTGTCCTGGGGTCCACATAAAACATACAAATACATGACAAAGTGCAGACAAGAACAATATAAGACATTACATTGAATTCAAAATGCAAAATACAAATAAAGAGTTATACAGTTGAAGTCGGAGGTTTATATACACTTAGGTTCGATCCTGGCTGTAACCATGAAAGACAACTTAACAAAGACCTACAGTTGAAATCGGAAGTTTACATACACTTAGTTTGAAGTAATTAAAACTTGTTTTTTAACCAGTCCACAAATGTCTTGTTAATAACCTCTCTGAACCACCCATACCGGATCCGGGATAATTGTCATCAGCAACGCTGAATAGCATAGCGCCACAGTCAAATAATATTACTAGAAAATATTCATATTCATGAAATCACAAGTGCAATATTGCAAAACACAGTTTAGCCTTTTGTTTATCCACCTGAAATTATGCTTTACAGCGAAAACAATACAAGCGTTTGTGTGAGTTTATCGATCGCTCAGCAAAACAATAAGTACACTGAGCAACAGGTAACTTGGTCACGAAAATCAGAAAAGCAATCAAATTAATCGTTTACCTTTGATGATCTTCGGATGTTTTCACTCACGAGACTCCCAGTTAGACAACAAATGTTCCTTTTGTTCCATAAAGATATTTTTTATACCCAAATACCTACGTTAGTTTGGTGCGTTATGCCCAGGAATCCACCAGAAAGAGCGGTCACGACAACGCAGACAAAAGTTCCAAATTATATCCATAATGTCCACAGAAACATGTCAGACGTTTTTTATAATCAATACTCAGGGTGTTTTTCAAATATCTATTCGATAATACACTGCTCAAAAAAAATAAAGAGAACACTTAAACAACACAATGTAACTCCAAGTCAATCACACTTCTGTGAAATCAAACTGTCCACTTAGGAAGCAACACTGATTGACAATAAATTTCACATGCTGTTGTGCAAATGGAATAGACAACAGGTTGAAATTATAGGCAATTAGCAAGACACCCCCAATAAAGGAGTGGTTTTGCAGGTGGTGACCACAGACCACTTCTCAGTTCCTATGCTTCCTGGCTGATGTTTTGGTCACTTTTCAATGCTAGCGGTGCTTTCACTCTAGTGGTAGCATGAGACGGAGTCTACAACCCACACAAGTGGCTCAGGTAGAGCAGCTCACCCAGGATGGCACATCAATGCGAGCTGTGGCAAGAAGGTTTGCTGTGTCTGTCAGCGTAGTGTCCAGAGCATGGAGGCGCTACCAGGAGACAGGCCAGTACATCAGGAGACGTGGAGGAGGTTGTAGGAGGGCAACATGGGGGGCCGCACAGCCCTCCATGTGCTCGTCAGAGGTAGCCTGACTGCCATTAGGTACCGAGATGAGATCCTCAGACCCCTTGTGAGACCATATGCTGGTGCAGTTGGCCCTGGGTTTCTCCTAATGCAAGACAATGCTAGACCTCATGTGGCTGGAGTGTGTCAGCAGTTCCTGCAAGAGGAAGGCATTGATACTATGGACTGGCCCGCCCGTTCCCCAGACCTGAATCCAATTGAGCACATCTGGGACATCATGTCTCGCTCCACCCACCACAGACTGTCCAGGAGTTGGCGGATGCTTTAGTCCAGGTCTGGGAGGAGATCCCTCAGGAGACCATCCGCCACTTCATCAGGAGCATGCCCAGGCATTGTAGGGATGTCACACAGGCACGTGGAGGCCACACACACTACTGAGCCTCATTTTGACTTGTTTTAAGGACATTACATCAAAAGTATTTATTAAGAATATTTTATTCATTCAGATCTAGGATGTGTTATTTTAGTGTTCCCTTTATTTTTTTGAGCAGTGTATATCAACCGGGACAGTTGGCTTTTCACTATGATCGGGAGTAACAATTGCCGCCTTTCTCTTTTGCGCACAATTCACTCTGAGAGCCCCCACCTATCCACTTACGCAATGTGGTTGTTCACGCTCATTCTTCAAAATAAAAGCCTGAAACTATGTCTGAAGACTGTTGACACCTTGAGGAAGCGATAGGAAAAGGAATCTGATTGATATCCCTTTAAATGGAGCAATGGGAGGCTATGGAACATGGAGTTTTCAAAATAGAGGCCACTTCCTGGTTTGATTTTTCTCAGGGTTTTGCCTGCAATATCAGTTCTGTTATACTCACAGACAATATTTTGACAGTTTTGGACAGTTTTCTATTCTGTCTGTCAATTTTATGCATATTCTAGCATCTGGTCCTGAGAAATAGGCCGTTTACTTTGGGAACTTTATTTTTTCCAAACATAAAAATAGTGCCCTCTAGCTTCATGAGGTTAACAAACCATAGTTTTTGCAAGTCTGTTAGGACATCTACTTTGTGCATGACACAAGTCATTTTTCCAACAATTCTTTACAGACAGATTATGTCACTTATAATTCACTGTATCACAATTCCAGTGGGTCAGAAGTTTACATACACTAAGTTGACTGTGCCTATAAACAGCTTGGAAAATTCCAGAAAATTATGTCATGGCTTTAGAAGTTTCTCATAGGCTAATTGACATCATTTGAGTCAATTGGAAGTGTACCTGTGGATGTATTTCAGGCCATAGCTTCAAACTCAGTGCCTCTTTGCGTGACATCATGGGAAAATCTAAAGAAATCAGCCAAGACCTCAAATCAAATTTCATTGGTCTCATACACATATTTCGCCGATGTTATTGTGGGTGTAGTGAAATGATTGTGTGATGGGATGTAGAGACAATATGGACAGTATATAGACTATGTAGTATATCTGAAGAATAGTATGCAGTATGTACAGCAATAGTTAAATGGGATAGGCATTGGCTAAAATACATTATATACATGGGGGTAAAACGGTATGTAAACATTATTTAAAGAGACCAGTGCTCTATTAGGGCTAGGCGTCCCGTTAGCAGGACAACTTCCGGCTAAACTGGAGGGTGTGCAATTCAAATAAATATTCATATAAATTATAGATATTAAACATTTAGGTACATATAAGTGTCTTATATCGGTTGAAAGCTTAAATGCTTGTTAATCTAACTGCACTGTCCAAATTACAGTAGCTATTTTAGCGAAAGCAAGCCATGCGATTGTTTGAGAACGGCGCCCCACAACAAAATATTTTTCCACTGGCACAGGTTTCTTAAATTCACAAATAGCATTTAAATATTCACTTACTTTGTCATCCAAAGGGTCCCAGCTATAACATGTCGTTAGATAAAATCATTCTTTATATCCCAAAAAGTCTGTGTAGTTGGCGCCATCGATTTGAGTAATCCACTCGTTCAACATGCAGAGAAAGGAACCCAACAATCTACCCCTAAACTTTGTTTCAACAAGATGCGTTTCTATTTACTCCTCAGATACCCTAAAATGTAATCAAACTATAATATTTCTTACAAAAAGAAGTATGTTCAATAGGAAACCGATTTTAGCAGGTGCATTCTGTCTTCATGGCGCGCACAAACACAAATTTCCAAGACTGTGTCCCTGTGCTAAAACTGATATTTCGTCTTCGTTTTTGAAGTTACAAGCCTGAAACCTTGTACATAGACTGCTGACACCCTGTGGAAGCCATATGAATTGCATGCAGGGAAATAACTTGCCATTCTAAGACGATGGTCTCTCAAAAAAGAAGGTTGGTTAATCTTTGGATTTCCTCCAACCATATCTATTGTGTTATATTCTCCTACATTATTTTTTTTACATTTTTTGACAAACTTCAAGGTGTTTTCTTTCCAATGGTACCAATTATCAGCATATCCTGGCTTCAGGGCCTGAGCAGCAGTCAGTTTACTTTGGGCACGTCATTCAGGCGGAAATTGAGAAAAAAAGGAGGCCTAGCCCTAAGAAGTTTTAAACTGACCAGTGGTCCATGACTATGTACATAGTGCAGCATCCTCTAAGGTGCATGGTACAGTACCCGGGTGGCAGCCATCTACTGACTAAAGTTCAGGGCATGGTACTGGGCGGGGGCCAGCTAGTGGTGACTATTTAACAGTCTGATGGCCTTGAGATAGAAGCTGATTTTCTGTCTCTCGGGCCCAGCTCTGATGCACCTGTACTGACCTTGCCTTCTGTATGGTAGCGGGGTGATCAGGTCATGGCTCGGGTGGCTGAGGTCGTTGATGATTTTCTTGGCCTTCCTGTGACACCGGATGCTTTAGATGTCCTGGAGGGCAGGCAGTGTGCCCCCGGTGATGGGTTGGGCAGACCGCATCACCCTCTGGAGAGCCTTGCAGATGTGGACGGTGCAGTTGCCGTACCAGGTGATGATACAGCCCGACAGGATGCTTTTAATGGTGCATCTGTAAAGATTTGTGAGGGTCATATGGGCCAAGCGAGGCGCTGGTAAAAGAGGCGCTGTTGCAGACTTCTTCACCACACTGTCTGTGTGGGTGGACCATTTCAGAGATTCAGTGATGTGGATGGGGCTTGCTACCTCTGCTTTCTCCTGAAGTCCACGATCATCTCCTTAATTTTGTTGAAATTGAGGGAGAGGTTATTTTCTTGGCACCACTCCGCAATGGCCCTCACCTCCTCCCTGTAGGCTGTCTTGTCGTTGTTGGTAATCAGGCCTACAATTGCGGTGTCATCTACAAACTTGCTGATTGAGTTGGAGACGTGCGTGGCCACGCAGTCATGGGTGAACAGGGAGTACAGGAGGGGGCTGAGCATGCACCCTTGTGGGGGCCCTGTGTTGATGATCAGTATAATGGAGGTGTTGCTGCCTACCTTCTCCACCTGAGGACAACCCGTCCAGAAGACCAGGACCCAGTTGCACAGGGTGGATTTAAGGGTGTTGCTGTTGCCCGTGGATCTATTGGGGCGGTATGCAAATTGCAGTGGGTCTAAGGTATTGGGTAAGGTAGAGGTGATATGATCCTTAACTAGCCTCTCAAAGCACTTCATGACTCCAGAAGTGAGTGCTATGGGTTGATAGTCACTTAGTTCAGTTACCTTCACTTTCTTGGGTACAGGCACAATAGTGGACATCTTCAAGCAAGTTGGGATAACAGACTGGGATAAGAAAAGTTTAAACACTCCTGCCAGTTGGTCTGCGCATGCTCTGAGGACGCGGCTAGGGATGCCGTCTGGCCCGGAACCCTTGCAAGGGTTAACAAGCTTAAATGTCTTAACCACAACAGCCACAGAGAATGAAAGCTCACAGTCCATGGGAGCGGTGGTGGCCCTCGTTGGTGGCACTGTGTTTCCCTCGAAGCGGGACGTGGCTGATTTAGTCTTTATAATCTGTGATTGTCTGGAGTCCTTGCCACATACTTCTCGTGTCTGAGCCGTTAAATTGCAAATCCACTTTGTCTCTGTACTGACATTTTGCCTGTTTGATTGCCTTAACTGGACTGTTTGCACAACTGGACTGTTTGTACCATATTCAAAGTCACCTTGCCATGGTTAAATGTGGTGGTTTGAGCTTTCAGTTTTTCACGAATGCTGCCATCTATATATGGATTTGGTTTGGATAGGTTTTAATTCTCACAGTGGGAACAACATCCCCTATAAACTTCCTGATAAACTCATTCACCGTGTCAGTGTATAAGTCCATGTAATTCTCAGAGGCTACCCGGAACATATCCCAGTCCACGTGATCAAAACAATCTTAATGCATGGATTCCGATTGGTCAGACCTGCGTTGAATAGTCCTTACCACGGGTTCTTCTTGTTTGAGTTTCTGCCAATAGGAAGGGAGGAGCAAAATGGTTGAGAGCTTTTGAAGCACGAGTGGCGCAGGCGATGTGTTTATTAAACCTTTGGTCGATTTTTCCTCAGATTTGTTTTATTAAAGTACCCAGCTACAATAAATGAGGCCTCAGGATATGCAGTCTCCAGTGTTGTTCCTTGAGAGCTGTCACAGTATCGGCTTTAGGGAGAATATACACGGCTGTGACGATAACTGGAGACAATTCTCTTGGGAAGTAATGTGGTCGGCATTTGATTGTGAGGTATTCTAGGTCGGGTGAACAAAACGACTTGAGTTCCTGTACATTACCACAATCACACCATGAGTAGTTAATCATGAAACATACACCTCCGCCTTTCTTTTTCCCGGAGTGTTCTTTATTCCTGTCTGCGTGACGTAGTGAGAACCCAGGTGACGGTATGGATGGGGACAGTATATCCGGAGAGAGCCATGATTTCATTAAACAGAGTATGTTACAGTCCTTGCTGTCTCTCTGGAAGGAGATCTTCGCCCTGAGCTCATCTACTTTATTGTCCATACTCAGAAGCGGTGGGTGGTAGGCATGCCTCCTGAGTCGGACTGAGAGTCCACTCCGAATACTTCTTCTCCTCCGTCGGCATCTTGGAGCAGTCTCTGGGATAAGTGGAATTGCCTTGGGGGGTACGAGGATCCAATTCAGTAAAGTCATATTTCTGGTTGAAATGCTAGTGAATTACAGCGGCTCTAATATCGAAAAGTTATTTTCGGCTGTATATAATAATGCAAAAGACGTTCTGAGCTAATAACGAGAGTTAACACACAAAAAATATACAATACTGCAAAGTTGCTTAGGAGCCATGAACTGGGTGACCATGTCTATCGGCGACCATCTTGCTAGAATGTTCCCAGGACGTACTAAAGATATGACATTAAATAAAACCAAATCTGAACCTGTGTGGAATGTTCTGTGGAAGTACTGAAATTCACACCGAAGTAAATTGTTTCTTAATGTTCTCAGAAAAATTCCGGCCCAATTCCGGTCCTGTAGACAAATTCAGACCTGTGACACCATGTGAGTGCAATTAACTACCAGGTACCGGGATTGGGCAGCCTTGCTATAATTAGAACCATGAGGAATGGGTTAGAGTTAGTGGATATTTAGTTCACCTTTTTTCTGTTTTTTTGTTGACAGGGAGTCATGCTGAGACCAAGGTCTCTTTTACAGATGAACCCTGTATACACATCAATACACTGTACACGTCAATATACACATCAATATTCAATCAAAACGTGGAAAGGAAAAAGCAATCATAGAAAAAAACATTATTCAGTAGAAAAGGTCCTCAATCTGCCTTTTGAATTCCCCTAGAGCCACCAATTGGAGTCGTGGAGATTATTTCACAAGGTGCAAAAAAAACGTTTTTTTTTGTTGAGTAAAAGTGAAAGTCACCAAGTAAAACACTACTTTAGTAAAAGTCTAAAAGTATTTGGTTTTAAATGTACTTAGGTATCAAAAGTTAAAGTATAAATAATTTAAAATGTCTTATAATATTTTTAGCAAACTAGACAACATGATTTTCTTGTTTTTTACATTTACGGATAACCAGGGGCGGCCCAGTTCAACACGTGTTTAGTGAGTCTGCCAGATCAGAGGCAGTAGGGATGACCAGGGATGTTCTCTTGATGCGTGAATTAGACCATTTTCATGTCCTGCTAAGCATTCAAAATGTAACAAGTACTTTTGGGTATCAGGGAAAATGTAAGGAGTAAAAAGTACATTATTATCTTTAGGAATGTAGTGGAGTAAAAGTAGTAAAAATATAAATAGTAATGTAAAGTACAGATACCCCAAAAAACTACTTAAAAGTAGTTTTACTTAAATACTTTGCACCACTGGGGAAAGCTAAACTTTCCCTAAAGTAAACTGTGCATACTCTTTATCGTTGATGGGTCAATGCAACTAGAAGTTTGTATTTGGACAATCATTTCCTCCTCCAGTTTAGTGACCTCCAGTCATGTACTATTTGCGTCTCAACTTCTTGTAGGCTTTTATACAGACAACATTGTTTTTATTGATATGTTTGACAATATCAGCAAAGTAGGCTACCTGCAATTTGTCGTCTTAAACAAGATTTGGCTTGTTTAATGCCTCCAGTCATATAAAGTGTAGTAGAATTGCATGATATTTGTTTATGAAAAGCCAAAACGAATCCACTGCAAAGAAAGAAGAAATTTAGGCTATATGATATAGCCTATAGCCTAGGCCTACTCTAAGCACTCAGCCATGCATTGAACTGTCTTTTTTGCAAACAGTGATTATTATCCTAAATTATGACTATCCAATCCACTCATCACATTACGAATAGTAGGCTCTTACATAAGTCTGCAAATGCGATGATGCATGGAATGCTTTATTATAAAAGGTGCATTTTTATAATAAAGGTGCATTTTTATAGTGAAAATGTGCTTCTTCAAACCTGAAACTCACATGCTGCTTATGATCCCGTGCCTTTATCACAGTCAACAACACACATATATATTTTATAGTAGGAATAGTCATATAATTGAATGAAAAAGGATGAAAGAGAACATATATTTGACCTTGCTGACAAAAAAAAGCAAAGCCCCGGGAACTATGATTTCATAATCCGGCCCTATTGGTGTGAAAAGGCATTTACAGTGGATGTAATCATGTGGGTTTTGGAGGCGTGCTTTGGTGCGGGTGTCTCGTGTGTGTCTCGTGTGTGTGTGTGTGTGTGTGTGTGTGTGTGTGTGTGTGTGTGTGTGTGTGTGTGTGTGTGTTTTCAAACGTGGGAAGCATTTGTACTTTCAGTCTGCCAAAACAGTACAGGCTGGTGGGAGGAGCTATAGGAGGACAGGCTCATTGTAATGGCTGGAATAGAATGCATGGAACCTATCAACCATAACAAACATGTGGTAACCACATGTTTGATTCCGTTCCATCAATTCCATTCCAGCCATTATAATGAGCCCATCCTTCTATAGCTCCTCCCACCAGCCTCCAATGGTACACAGTTATAGTCACTAACCCTTCTAGATAACTTGAAACAGTATTCCCAGGTATTGTGTCTGGAAGTAGCCTAGACTAGCAAGCATGCTAGTCAATGTATTTTGACACTTAGCTACAGCCAGCCGGTGTGTGACTGTGGCAAAGTTGGTTTGACTTTGGATAGCCTACATGTGGGACTAGTTAGGGACCGTCAATTAATTACACTGTAAATGGGACTATATTTTCATTCTGCACACCTTTTATTTCTCTCCTTAAATGCTTTCAATATTTGTATAATAATTTCTAAAATCTATGGTTGGTTTGAGGGTTTTAAGTGATTGAATTGTGGAGTTATTTCACTTTTAAGTATTGTACCATGTACATTGTGTCATTTACTGATGGTCCCTAACTAGCCTTATATAGACATCGAATGTCCAACCAAATTGACCATGGGCATTACGATAGGTCGTGTGTAGCTGCGCTCAGAATACTTTGGTTCTGCCAGCTGTGGGCAGGATTGAAATAAACCAAACCCAAGGAAAACCCTTCATTACATGACATACATTTTTTTCCTAATCATCTCACAAATCTCAGATTTGGATGAGACTGACTTTATAATCAAAATGATCCTATTTACACTTTGTAGTACATTTTGACATTGGAATACAATTTTCTGACTCATATCAATGCCACATAGGCCGTTTTCAAAAGGAGAAGTTACTTATTACGTTAAGTTGCTCGTTAACGTTAAAATAAAAAAAATAAAAAATGTATTGGTCACATACACATGGTTAGCAGATGTTATTGCGAGTGTAGCGAAATGCTTATGCTTCTAGATCCGACAGCGCAGCAGTATCTAACAGGTAATATCTAACAATTCCACAAGAAAAAACCTAATATCTAACAAATTCCACAACATAACCTAATACACACAATCTAGTAAAGGAGTGGGATAAGAATATATAAGTATAAAATATATGGATGAGCAGTGACAGAGTAGCTAAGATGCAATAGATAGTAAAGAATAGATAGGATACAGCATACATTATATACACTACCATTCAAAAAATTTGGGGTCACTTGAAATGTCCTTTTTTTGGAAAAAAAAACAACATTTTTTTTGTCCATTAAAATAACATCAAATTGATCAGAAATACAGTGTAGACATTGTTAATGTTGCAAATGACTATTGTAGCTGGAAATAGATGATCTTTAATGGAATATTTACATAGGCGTACAGAGGCCCATTATCAGCAACCATCACTCCTTTGTTCCAATGGCACGTTGTGTTAGCTAATCCAAGTTTATCATTTTAAAAGGCTAATTGATCATTAGAAAACCATTTTGCAATTATGTTAGCAAAGCTGAAAACTGTTGTTCTGATTAAAGAAGCAATACAACTGGCCTTCTTTAGACTAGTTGAGTATCTGGAGCATCAGCATGTGTGGGTTCGATTACAGGCTCAAAATGGCCAGAACCAAAGAACTTTCTTCTGAAACTCGTTAGTATATTCTTGTTCTGAAGGCTATTCCGAGCAAGAAATTGCCAAGAAACGGAATATACTGGAATATCTCACAGAACAGTGCAAACTGGCTCTAACCAGAATAAAAAGAGGAGTGGGAGGCCCCGGTGCACAACTGAGCAAGAGTACAAATACATTAGAGTGTCTAGTTCGAGAAATTGACGCCTCACAGTTTGCATAAAGTCCAGTGAAGTTCCTTGTTGGCCGTCTTGGTATCAGCTTGCGGGGGATATACACGGCTGTATATACACGGCTGTGACAATACCCGAGGAGAGTTCTCTTGGGAGATAATACGGTCGGCATATGATTGTGAGGAATTCTAGGTCAGATGAACAAAAGGACTTGAGTTCCTGTATGTTGTTACAATTACACCATGAGTCGTTAATCATGAAACATACAACCCCACCCTTCTTCTTACCGGAGAGATGTTTATTCCTTTCGGCGCAATGCACTGAAAATCCTGTTGGCTGTATGGAATCTGACAGCATGTCCCCAGCTAGCCATGGGGAGGGGGATAATTATTAAACGGCACCCTACATCTTCACCTTCTCATACGAATCTGTACTGTCTCTCCTCCTCCTTGTTCATTAATTTTACAGTGAAGTGTCATCTCAAATTCAAACCAATAAAGGCCATTTTTCACATTTAACAGTGCATTCTCATTGGAGCTATGACAGCCGTTTCCATGGTACTCCTCTAATTGGATTTTGGTTAAAAGGAAAGCATTTCCAACATGTTTTATAACCCAAACAAACATAGCCAAGGGTATTTATTTGGTTCCAAGAAAAACACATTGAATTCCAAATGTTTTGTGACTCCAAAAAAAACATGTGCCTTTTAGCTTGAGAGGAAGCCTCACTGTGGGCTTTCTACCAAATGCTCTTCATAGTAACACTCTCTCTAAAAAAAAACTACTCAAGCTATTGTGTTCACTGTTTTGATTAGAACCATTGAGAGCAACTATATCAACGACAAACAGCGATGGACCCACTTGAACCAAGTGATTATACTTAATAATAATCTCCACCTCGTGTAATTACCTCCCGAGGCTGTTCCCTTTAACAATGTAAATCTTTAGTCAATACTCCCTGTATTGAAAATACAGAGAGAGAGAGAGAACTGTCCGAGCACACTAGTTGTGCGACGGGGATGCTGATGAAAGGAGACAAAAAGTGGGGTGTAACAGCTAAATCAATATCCCGAGCAGGGCTTGCTTCAACATATGGGAATATGGGAGTGCTGATTGAATTTCACACCCAGAGCCTTCAGGAGGGCAGTGAATGGTAATTACCTGAATGTCGGAACAAGCAGAGTGTAAAAGCATGCAAAAAAAAAAACAGAAAGAGAATGAATAGTAGAGGTCCGACCCTTATGTGTAAGGAGGATTAGGAGAACAATAGGTGGACTATAAAGTAGGACTTCATTGCAGAATATTTACATTGATCTGCTCAATGCAAAGGCCTCACGAGAGTTGGAATTTATGGACTTTTGTACGGATTCAGAAGACATAGACCTGTGGATGATATGAATCCAATTTAAATAACTCTTAGAAAAAAAGTGTTCCAAAAAGGTTATTTGCGGCGGGATAGAAGATAAAGGTTCTTTGCAAAGGGTTCTACCTAGAACTATTAACATCCTAAGAACCATTTTCAGAAGAGTTCTTTGATAATTCTTTGGAAGGCAAGTTGGATTATTTGGAAGGCAATAACGTTTCTACATATAACCATTTATGGGCAATAAAAAGTATGTGAACCCTTTGGAATTACCTGGATTTCTGCAGAAATTGGTCAGCAAATTTGATGTGATCTTCATCTACACAACAACAATAGGCAAACCTAGTCTGCTTAAACTAATAATACACAAATTAGTTTATTTGTCTTGTCTATATTGAATACATAATTTAAACATTCACAGTGTAGGTTGGAAAAAGAATGTGAACCCCTAGGCTAATGCCATCTCCAAAAGCTAATTGGAATCAGGAGTCAGCTAACCTGGAGTCTAATCAATGAGATGAGATTAGAGATGTTGGTTAGAGCTGCCTTGCCCTATAAAAAACACTCACAAAATGTGGGTTTGCTATTCACAAGAAGCATTGCCTAAACAAGAAACCATGCCTCAAACAAAAGAGATCTCAGAAGACCTACGATTAAGAATTGTTGACTTGCAAAAAGCTGGAAAGGGTTACAAAAGTATCTCTAAAAGCCTTGATGTTCATCAGTCCACGGTAAGACAGATTGTCTATAAATGGAGAAAGTTCAGCACTGTTGCTACTCTCCCTTGGAGTGGGCGTCCTGCAAAGATGACTGCAAGAGCACAGCGCAGAACGCTCAATGAGGTTAAGAAGAATCCTAGAACGTCAGCTAAAGACTTACAGAAATCTCTGGAACATGCTAACATCTCTGTTGACGAGTCTACGATACGTGAAACATTAAACAAGAATGGAGTTCATAGGAGGACACTACTGAAGAAGCTACTGCTGTTAAAAAAACACATTTAATTTCTGACATTTGCAAAAGTGCACCTGGATGTTACACAGCGCTACTGGAAAAATATTCTGTGGACAGATGAAACTACAGTTAAGTTATTTGGAAGGAAAAATGGCACAGCACACCAATATCAAAACCTCATCCCAACTGTAAAGTATGGTGCAGGGAGCATCATGGTTTGGGGCTGCTTTGCTGCCTCAGGGCCTGGACAGCTTGCGATCATCAACGGAAAAATGAATTCCGAAGTTTATCAAGACATTTTGCAGGAGAATGTAAGGCTATCTGTCGGCCAATTGAAGCTCAACAGAAGTTGGGTGATGCAACAGGACAACGACCCAAAACACAGAAGTAAATCAACTACAGAATGGCTTCAACAGAAGAAAATACGCCTTCTGGAGGGCCCAGTCAGAGTCCCAACCTCAACCCGATTGAGATGCTGTGGCATGACCTCAAGAGAGCAGTTAACACCAGACATCCCAAGAATATTGCTGAACTGAAACAGTTTTGTAAAGAGGAATGGTCCAAATTCCTCATGACCGTTGTGCAGGTCTGATCCGCAACTATAGAAACATTTGGTTGAGGTTATAGCTGCCAAAGGAGGGTCAAACCGTTATTAATCCAAGGGTTCACATACAGTACTTCCCCCATGCACTGTGAATGTTTACACGGTGTGTTCAATATAGATATAATAAAGATAATTATTTGTGTGTTATTAGTTTAAGCAGAGTGTGTTTGTCTATTGTCGTGACCCAGATGAAGATCAGATAACATTCTATGGCCAATTTATGAAGAAATCCAGGTATTTCCAAAGGGTTCCAAAGATTCCTAATGCCACTGTGTTAGGGTATAATTAGGTCCTCAGAGTAAGGCATTATGATATACACTATATGTACAAAAGTGGACACCCCTGTGGACACCCCTTCAAATTAGTGGACTCGGCTATTTCAGCCACACCCGTTGCTGACAGGTGTTTAAAATCCAGCACACAGCCATGCAATCTCCAATCAATGGCAGTAGAATGGCCTCACTGAAGAACTCAGAGACTTTCAATGTGGCACCGTCATAGGACGCCACCTTTCCAACAAGTCAGTTTATCAAATTTCTGCCTGCTAGAACTGCCCCGGACAACTGTAAGTGCTGTTATTTTGAAGTGGAAACGTCTAGGAGCAACAACGGCTCAGCCATAGGATGGTAGGCCACACAAGGTCACAGAAAATGACCACCGAGTCCTGAAATGCATAGTGAGCCCTGACCTCAACGAACACCTTTGGGATGAATTAGAATGCCGATTGCGAGCCAAGCCTAATCGCCCAATATCAGTGCCCAAGTCCCCGCAGCAATATTCCAACATTTAGTGGAAAACCTTTTCCAGAGGAGTGGAGGCTGTTATAGTAGCAAAGGGGGACCAACTCCATATTAATGCCCATGATTTTGGAATGAGATTTTTGATTAGCAGATTTCCACATACTTTTGGCCATGTAGTGTATGTGGCTAAAGTTGCATTTAAAAGTGGAAGCTTGAGGTAGAACATGTGTGATTAGGCCGGCGCAAATGACTAAGACTGCGGTTGTCAGTCATTAGTTCATTGCTTCATCCATTTTTGTGATTGGCTACTGAAAGGTTCAATTACTTTTTTGCTGGACATCACCATCTCATGAAATAATGTCAATGATCAAAATAAGGGTCAAACAATCAGTCACACTTATCTTTAATTCTGCAGGTATACATTATAAGGGGGTCATACAAGCACATTACAAGTCTTATAATGCATAACATCATTGTAATGCATTATACAGTTGAAGTCAGAAGATTACATACACTTAGGTTGGAGACATTAAAACTCGTTTTTTCAACCACTCCACAAATTTCTTGTTAACAAACTATAGTTTTGGCAAGTCGGTTAGGACATCTAGTTTGTGCATGACACAAGTCCTTTATTCAACAATTGTTTACAGACAATCACAATTCCAGTGGGTCAGAAGTTTACATTCACTAAGTTGACTGTGCCTTAAAACTTCTTCGGGATAGGGGGCAGTATTCGGAAGTTTGGATGACTGAGGTGCCCAAAGTAAACTGCCTTTTACTCAGGCCCAGAAGCTAGGATATGTATGTAACTGGTAGTATTGGATAGAGAACTCTCTAAAGTTTCCAAAACTGTGAGTATAACAAAACAATTTGAGCTCACCACTCATTGAAATGGCTGTCTATGGGAATATCAATGGAATACCTCCCAGATTGCAGTTCCTAGGGCTTCCAGTAGACGTCAACAGTCATTAGAAAGAGTTTCAGGCTTGTTTCAGGCTTGCACTTCGTTATTTATTTATTGTAATGAACATACTATTCTCCGTCTTAAATTGTATAGTTTATTTACATATTAGGGTACCAGAGAATTGATTAGACACGTTATTTGACTTGTTTGGACAAAGCTTATTGGTAACTTTTGAGATTCGTTTGTATGCATTTTGAACGAGGGAAACCGGTGGATTACTGAATCAAGCGCGCCAACTAAACTGACTTATTTGGGATATAAAGAAGGACTTTATCGAACAAAAGGACAATTTGTTATGTAGCTGGGACCCCTGGGATTGCAAACAGAGGAAGATCTTCGAAGGTAAGTGATTTATTTTAGCGCTATTTCTGACTTTCGTGACACCTTTGTCACGTTTGTTTGGAAAATGTTTGTAATGCTTTTGTATGCGGGGTGCTGTCCTCAGATAATTGCATGGTATGCTTTCGCCGTGAAGCCTTTTTGAAATCTGACAGAGTGGCTGGATTAACAAGAAGTTAAGCTTTTAAACGATGTAAGACACTTGTATTTTCAAGAATGTTTAATATTACGTATTTGGTGAGCTGCAATTTCACCGAATGTTGTAGAGCTGGGGCGCTAGCGGTACGCCTATCCCTAAACAGCTTGGAAAATTACAGAAAATTATGTCATGGCTTTAGAAGCTTCTGATAGGCTAATTTATATCATTTGAGTCAATTGGAGGTGTACCTGTGGATGTATTTCAAGGCCTACCTTCAAACTCAGTGCCTCTTTGCTTGACATCATGGGAAAATCAATAGAAATCAGCCAAGACATCAGAAAAAAATGTGTAGACTTACACAAGTCTGGTTCATCCTTGGGAGCAATTTCCAAACGCCTGAAGGTACCACGTTCATTTGTACAAACAATAGTACGCAAGTATAAACACCACGGGACCAAGCAAGCCGTCATATTGCTCGGGAAGGAGACGTGTTCTGTCTCCTAGAAATGAATGTACTTTGGTACAAAAAGTGCAAATCAATCCCAAAACAACAGCAAAGGCCCTTATGAAGATGCTGTAGGAAACGGGTACAAAAGTATCTATATTCACAGTAAAACGAGTCCTATATTGACACAACCTGAAAGGCCGCTCATCGTTCCAAAACCGCCATAAAAAAGCCAGACTATGGTTTGCAACTGCACATGGGGACAAAGATCATACTTTTTGGAGAAATGTCCTCTGGTCGGATGAAACAAAAATAGAACTGTTTCGCCAAAATGACTATCGTTATGTTTGGAGTAAAAAAGGGAAGTCTTGCAAGCTGAATAACACCATCCCAACTGTGAAGCACGGGGGTGGCAGCATCATGTTGTGTTGGTGCTTTGCTGCAGGAGGGACTGGTGCACTTCACAAAATAGATGGCATCATGAGGATGGAAAATTATGTAGATATATTGATGCAACATTTCAAGACATCAGTCAGGAAGTTAAAGCTTGGTCACAAATGGGTCTTCCAAATGGACAGTGACCCCAAGCATACTAACAAAGTTGTGGCAAAATCCCTTAATTAAGAACAACAAAGTCAAGGTATTGGAGTGGCAATCACAAAGCCCTGACCTCATCCTATAGAACATTTGTGGGCAGCACTGAAAAAGCGTGTGTGAGCAAGGAGGCCTACAAACCTGACTCCGTTACACCAGCTCTGTCAGGAGAAATGTGCCAAAATTCAGCCAACTAATTGTGGGAAGCTTGTGGAAGGCTACTCAAAAGACTAGTGTTTTCAAGAATCCTTATGGTACTTTGTAACATAGCTTCACAGTGGGGATAAACAGCAACTCCATTTTGGAGAGATTGTAATAAAAATGCAACAGATGTGAGCCATTCAACCGGGAGTGATTTTGAGAGTGAGCATCCGCTTGGGATGAAAAGCTAACATTTTCTTCCATCTTCTTTGAAGCATTATTTCAGCCAAATACCCCACCGAGACAAAACGAGTCAAACATACTGGTAATGAGTTGAACTTAATGAGATAATCGTCTAAAGATACGCACTCCATCCTCCCCGGGAAGCCTTGTCAGCCATGTGTTGCACTAGCGTGCTTGGAAAAATTAGCATTTTTATGAATCTTAATTATCAGAAATGTGTCTGACATTCCCAAAGATAGTATGTTGTCAAGTGTTGTGTGTCAAAAGCGTTCTTAGGCAATGAATCTTACAGTGATTACTGACATTTCTGCCTTGATGCATCTGGTTTAAGTTGTCCATGGTGCTGACAATGCTGGAGTGGTTGCAAAAGTGCAAACTTGATGTGAATGTTTTCATTGGGGCTTGTGTGTCCCTGCATTGAGGCTGTGAGTGGTAGGCACCAGCTTGAAATGCCTTATAAGGGCCACATCTGGGGAGCAGTGGCTCAGTGCCCAAATAGCACAGAGAGATGAGCAAAGAGGAACCTAGTGAGCCCATAGCTATGCTAGTGTACACCACATGCAGAGGGTGTGTGTGTGTGCAGACGCGCGTGTGCGTACACACACACACACACACACACACACACACACACACACACACACACACACACACACACACACACACACACACACACACACACACACACACACACACACACACACACCATTTCCACTGTACTCGAGCTATAAAGACGGTCAATATGCACTATCCTGTGTGTGAGTATCCATCTTCCATGACAGACGCAGGTGCATATGGTGTTCCTCTCTGACCAGTTCTCCCCTCTCACCACCCCCTCTGACAGTCCCCAGGCTCAACGTGTGGAGAGCCCCATCAAGGACATTAAAAAAAATTGTTGGGAGAGAAGCGTGCCAACTGAAGCGGTTTTAAACTCTGATTAAAGGGCGATCATTTTCCTTTCACAGTTCAATTTGGTTTGCCTTTCATAGAGCCGTCTGTGAGTCAAAGGCCTAAAAAACGATGGTGTCTCTCCATTGATTCCCAAGATAAAACCTCAATCAACAGTTGAAAGGTGATTTTTTTAAGGATACTGGTGATTTTCTAGAATGTTATTTCAAGACTAGGTTATTGGATGTCTCGCTCAAAGCGAAAATAAAAAAATATATTGTGCTAATAATGATGGTAGCTAAGGGTCCATGTTATATCCAATAATCACCATTAGCTTCACATTCCAACAAGCGTAATAATACAAAATATTGACAAAGCGCATTGGCGACTTTTAAGACAAGTTGAAGGGCTTAAGACCAATATTCAAGCCTACACGCACATCGACTGGCTGGCTAAAATGTCAACAGTGTGTGTCAACAGCTGTTAAGCTTTGTGACTGAGGAACTGTGACACGAAATCCGAGTACAATGACAAGGGGTCGTAATCCGTTCATCTATTTGCTAATCAATATCTTGTGCACTTCCAACAGCTGTACATTGTATATTAGCACTGTATGTAGGCACACACTGCATAAATGAGTGTGAATAAACTGTGTGTGTGTGCCTGCATGTGTGCATGAGAGAAAGAGATAATGAGGCAAAAGTAAATACAAAGAACAAAAGGAACATGTGTGTCAGAGGGGTTGCGGTGGGGGACAAAAGAAAACTGGGACAGGAGAGAATATGTTTATGCCTCTCGCAAAGAGGCACAATATGCTATTCTCTTAGCAGCCGAGCACACAAGAAAACAGAGCAAAACAACCAAAGAACACAAACCCTTAATCTGCAGCCTAGCAGATGGCAATAGGGGTGGCTGTATTTACATATCAATCCCTGGGGACCCTTCTCCTTGTCAGCACCAGCCTAGTGTACACTACACCCACCATAGGGAGAGCGGGCAGCAGCCTCTGAAGATTAGGCTACTTTGACTGGGTCCCCATTCTACACTAGTGGGCTTAGAAATCCCCCCCTCGGGCTATGCATAGTCTACCTGAGTTAAGGATCTCAGAGTTAGAGAGAAGTTAAAGTTAGCTAGATTGGACAGTGTGACCAGAAGGGGTGGGTGGAATGGACAAATGAGTGATATATTGGCAACTGAGGCATGGTCCGTCTACTTTTGATGACATAGCTCCCTTTCCTACTCAAAAACAACACTATTAGTTGAAACTCTTGAATATGCCAAAATGGGTAGGCAGTCTTTGTGACTTTTAGGATCTTGTTGACTGACAGTACCTTAGATTCAGACATTCGTAAAGTCTTAACAGGTCACAAGGGGATGCAGTGGGTGGTTACTAAAACATGTTAGCACTAAGGTCTTAGGAAGTCCATTTTACAATAATAGGTTATAGGGGGAAATCTACAGTACTGTAAGTTTTTTCCACTTCCTAGTGTGTAGTCTCAAAATCTGGGCCCCTCTTGAACGTGGTTGTCACTTTGCCAATATGTATTCTGGGAGCAGGAAGTTGACAAATAGGCTTGCCTCTCAAATATCTCGCCAAACCATTCACAAAGAGGGTAGGGCAGTAACCTGTTCACGGTGCAGTGACGCTAGCTGATGGGATTAAACGGCTTCCAACATTAGCAATGATAACTGTTGATAACAGGCTACTATTTAGCCATTAGCAGCAGATTTTCGATACATTTTTACTTGGCGATACTTTCTTCGTTCTCAATTTAGAAGTCACTGGTGTTTTCTAAACTCCAATGGCTAGTTGCAGGGGGAACGTTTCAATTGAGAAAATTCTCCGTTATTCAATTAAATCCAGGCGGTGAGGTCTGATTACCATCAGCCTTCACCACCTGCAGAAGACCTATAATCGACCACTAAGCTGTCTAACCTAAAAGGGTTACACACAAACACACAGAGCTATCCTACTCGCACTGACACACATACACAACTGCATGCACACACGCACACACACACACACACACACACACATGCACGCTAGCATGAACACACACACAAGCAAATACACACACTCATGCAGAAAGACACACACAAACAAGTTTTATAGTAACAAGTACAAAGACTGAGAGCAAAACAGCTTCTCTATCAACAATGTATTCAAATTTATTGCAGAATCTGGCAAAGCAAAAGTTTAGAATGCATGTAAACAAAATTCACAGAAGACATTATGCACATTTTCCTGCCGTTTGAGTTCAAAGGTCAAAAAATGTGAAACACTGCACACTGTGCACAGATAGACAATAAACAATGTTTCCTTCTTTCTCTTGCATGAAATTACTGTACTACAGTGTCTACAGTTTTCCTAAATTGCTCAACAACTAAATAGTTCAGAGATTGACACCCCAAAGCCTAAATCAATATCCCTGGCAAGCTTGGGCAGAGTGTTAGTATTAGGCTAATAGATAACCTAACCCAATGCGTCTCATTTGTGGTCCAATGCTTTTGTGGAGGTTACACGTGTTGCACAGTTAGTGTTTAATTGTCAACCAACTGGGAGAAAATAATGGTTTATGAACCTAGCAACAAATAAAGCTGATCCTCTCTCAAGCCACTAACGAGCAGCCAAGCGTATTGACTTATTTGTCGACAATATACATTTTTGTCATTTTCGCAATTCTCAAACAAAACGTTGAGATTCTGAAGCACTTAACAAGAATCTATACCAATTAGGTCTGTAATTGAATTATTAGCTTATATTTGTTAGGGCATAAGAAGGGAGAAAAACAGGCCTCATTGCAGTCACCTCTGTGGCGTGGGTGGCAGGTGTCGGGCAACAGCTGGCATGTCCACGCGGTGCCTGGCAGTGGCTGCCCGTTGTCGCCGCTCCAAATCCCCCAGCAGCCCCGGCTGGCCAGCTGGCCCTCACCATCCCACCGCCTAGCCTCAGTTGACTTGCTCCTCTCTGGGCAGCGTGGGATACTTCAGCTGAGTGTCATCCACCACCCACCTGCTTCCTGCGCACCACTAGCCTAGGAAAGTAAATGTGTCCGCCAAGGACATTTGGCATGGGCTGGACTGTGATAAAGTGTGCATGCGCACGCGCATTTGCCTGTGATCCTGTGCATGTGTGCCTGCCTGCTTGAATGTGTGTGTGAGCCAGTTTGAGTGTGTGTGTGTGTTCCCTACAAAAATGCCAGAATATCACATTTCGTTGTTAGCGAGTGGTGTAAACACAGAACGCTGTGCTGTTGCCAACCCTTGTCCCCATAGCTCTGGGATTAGGCTCAGACAGGGCGAGGTCAATAGATTAAATCGTCTGGTCGCCAACATTTCTCTCCACAGAGCACTTAACAAGTGAAGGGCAGAGTCCATGGCTCACGCAACACCTAAGAATAGAGTGCATGAAGCACAGGTCAGAATTATTTTGTAAGACTTATGTTGCCATTTCTCTCCAACAAACTCTGAAAATGTAAGTCTAGAATCAATTGATCATCTCCACTGGAACAGGCTAGTCAACTTGATTGTGTGTTGTTTTCTGTAGTTTCGTTTACGGAAGCATATATCCCTGACATCAAAACAGTTGCTTTGCAGAATTACATATTTCAGCCATATAAGGACTTCTCAAATTGGCTTCACCGCTAAGCCGAGACAAAATCCTAATGTATCGAAATGGCACTCAATTGCCCAATCAGTTTGCAAAATGTCTTACACTGCTCCCTCTAAAACGAAGCAAAACTGGGCCAAAACACAGCGAGTGGCGTTGGCTGCACATCAAATCAGCCCCATCGATTATCGAAGGTCACTTCTCTAATGAGCGAAGGTCAACCATCACTTCATCTGTCACCGTCGTCTTTTTCAGCCTCCTCTTCTCCTTTCCTCAACCATTATCTGCAATGCAACGGCGGGTTTGAGAGACATCCACGGAGAATGGGGCATGTCAATGTTATCAGCATGCAACAGACACCAGCTTTGAGGGAGACCATGACTTTCAATGCCACTCTGGCCATCCACGTGCTGGCTAATTACCACACCAGCCCTATTTTCTTGCCATAAAGCAGCCATGTGGTCGTGCGTTAAAAATGCAGCCATCTTGGTGACACAACTGGGGAAGAGCAATTACGTCCCGTCACTGGCTAAGAAGAGGTAATTGGACATGCTATTGTTTTGAATGAGAGATGGTTAAAGTTTAGGGAGACTTGAGTTACAGTATTAGTTAAAAGTAGTGGAATTAAAAGATGTCGCAAATGTTGCAAATGGTGGAACGTAGGCCTACCAGTGTCAGTGGGAAAGGTTTAAATACAGAGTTTTTGTCCGTTGTCAGCGTTGCATAGGGGCAAATGGGCAATTGACTACACAAATAAGCAACAATCATGATTCAGCAATCAGGTTGTGTCGAAAGAATGTTCGAACACTCCACATCCAGGAGTTAGGGTCCAACGGTTTGAAAATGACTCCTGCATTTGTATGGTGAACATTTTTAGAAAGTAAATTCTACACTCATCCACATTGAATGGATTATCTAAGGACGCTTTAGATGGTCCGGGACCAGTTGGGAAATTGAAAAAAAACTAAATCATATGGAAATGTACAGCATTTTGTTGATCTGAGAATTTCTTCAAGATATGAACAGAAGTAAGAAGTAAATATATATATACTTTTTAAAAATTTGACCTTTATTTAACTAGGCAAGTCAGTTAGGAACAAATTCTTATTTTCAATAACGGCCTAGGAACAGTGGGTTAACTGCCTGTTCAGGGGCAGAACGACAGATTTGTACCTTGTCAGCTCAGGGGTTTGAACTTGCAACCTTCCAGTTACTAGTCCAACGCTCTAACCACTAGGCTAAGAGGTAAGAGTCAATTGCAGGCTCTTACTTTTGATCAATAAACCAAAACGGCTTACCTCCTGACAAAAGCAGTAGGATTTGTATCCTTGGTGCGGTATCGCAAAACGTTTCAACCACATTTACATTACAAGATACAATCACCACCATAAAGGACATTTGATCATTTGTTTACACTCGCCGTCAATGTTTGGCATTTAACATGGGCTACAAGCAGATAAAGGGCAAGTCCTAGACTTAATAGACATTGAATGTAGAATGTAAAATACTTACACAGGGTTGATTATGTTTTCTGCAAGAAATCAAGAGAGAGCTCACTTCAGAGGTTAGCAAAAAGTTGGAGTAAAGGTGGGAGTTGCTTGTGGACTGCTCAATCATTTCTTATGGTTAAATGTAAATTGTTGTATTCCGCTCTGAAAATGCACGAAATGAAACCTATCAGACCTGAGTGTTTCCATTGAATTAATGTACTTTGAGAACCTAATTTGAACCTATTGACTAGAGAATTACCTATCAAGGGAATTGTGGGCCATATGAAGAATCAGCACATCTTACTTTTTACTCTAACCTCAAAAACAACTACACAAGTGATGTCCGTGGAAATTGCTAACTAAATGAAAATAACACATAATAAGAACTAACGGTTTCCATTTTAGATGTTCCTTACACTTTTTTTTCTGCCCACAATAGGCAACAATGGGAAGGGTAGAGATGTAATACACACCAAACCAAGGCAGAAATGGTTAATTACTTGTTAGATATTACTGCATGGTCGGAACTAGAAGCACACGCATTTCGCTACACTCGCATGAACATCTGCTAACCACGTGTATGTGACAAATAACATTTGATTTGACTACCCTATTACGGAAACCCAACTCAGGTGTAACTCAGTAAAACATAGCAACTAACCTTCCAGGCATCCAAGAACCCCCAACTTCACACTCGACTGTATGATTTCAATGCTAGTGGTTTAGGTGATGAAGTAACTTGTCACTAGGCAAGGTACAACCACTGACTGGAATGCAGTTCTTTTTAATCATGAATTGGCCTTGAACGACAGAGAACAACATTGAATTATTCTAGTATACTTTAAAGTGATCAATTTGTCGAGAAATTGTTTTGAGACCCTCAGCGCTCTGAAGATCAATCCTCACGCTCACTCAGCCAATCAAATCATGATTAGAGAAAATTAAATGCTCAATGACTGAATTATTTAAACAATTAACTTCTAAGGGGTATATCGATCCTTTATAAGCAAAGTCATACTAGATAGAGGGTGATACAAAATGTACTTACATCTGACGCTTTGCCAATGTGGAATATGATATATACACTATATATACAAAAGTATGTGGACACCTCTTCAAATTAGTAGATTTGGCTATTTCAGCCACACCCGGCCGGTGTATAAAATCGAGCACACAGCCATGCATTTTCCACAGACAAACATTGGCAGGAGAATGGCCTTACTGAAGAGCTCAATGATTTTCAACGTGGCACCGTCATAGGATGCCACCTTTCCAAAAAGTCAGTTTGTCAAATTTCTGCCCTACTAGAGCTGCTCTGGTCAACTGTAAGTGCTGCTATTGTGCAGTGAAAACGTCTAGGAGCAACAACGGCTCAGCCGCAAAGTGGTAGGCCACACAAGCTCACAGAACAGGAACGTTGAGTGCTGAAGTGTGTAGCTTGTAACAATTGCCTGTCCTTGGTTACAACACTCACTACCATGTTCCAAACTGCCTCTGAAAGCAACGTCAGCACAATAACTGATCGTCGCGAGCTTCATTAAATGGGTTTTCATGGCCGAGCAGCCGCACAAAAGCTTAAGGTCACCATGCGCAATGCCAAGCATCGGCTGGAGTGATGTAAAGCTTGATGTCATTGGACTCTCAAAGCAGTGGAAACGTGTTCTCTGAACTGATTAATCACGCTTCACCATCTGGCAGTCCGACGGATGAATCTGGGTTTGGTGGATGCCAGGAGAACACTACCTGCCCCAATGCATAGTGCCAACTGTAAAGTTTGGGGAGGAGGAATATTGTTCCGGGGCTGTTTTTCATGGTTCAGGCTAGGCCCCTTAGTTCCAGTGAAGAGAAATCTTAATGCTACAGCATACAATGACATTCTAGATGATTCTGTGCTTCCAACTGTGTCAACAGTTTGGGGTATGTCCTTTCCTGTTTCAGCATAACAATCCCCCCGTGCACAAAGCGAGGTCCATACAAAAATAGTTTGTCGAGATCAGTGTGGAAGAACTTGACTTGCCTGCACAGAACCCATATCTTAACTCCGTCAAACACCTTTGAGATGAATTGGAATGCCGACTGTGAGCCAGGCCTCATCGCCCAACTTCAGTGGCTAACCTCACTATTACTTTTGTGACTGAATGGAAGTAAATCCCCACAGCAATGTTCCAACATCCAGTGCAAAGCCTTCCCAGAAGAGGGGAGGCTGTTATAGCAGCAAAGGGGAGGACCAGCTCCATATTAATGCCCATGATTTGGAATGAGATGTTCGACAAGCAGGTGTCCACATACTTTTGGTCATGTAGTGTATAACACTGCTTATGAATATTACTAAAGCATGTATACACAGTAGGCCTTCTAAGCAAAGCACAAGTTGTGTTTCGTATAGGAACTACTACTAAAGTATTACAATAATGTCATAGGGTAATTCAATTGTTTATTCTACTCTTCATTAATATCGGGAAGAATAAGCTACTCAAACGGGTTGCTGCAGAGTCCCCTCTCAAACTATGGAAATGATTTTGGAATTATTATAATCCTCTCTGCCCGCCTCAAACCTTGATGAGAACATTTGTTTGTTTACAAGTCTAAGTTTACACACACACTGAAATCCTCTCCCCAGTGCTATTGAACTCCTATCACAATATATGCTGCTGATCATAAAAAAAAAAAACATTAAGTCAGTTTCACTCTCTAGCAATATGATAACACGGCTTGTGTTTGAACTTAAAAGGGGGAAATACTTTAACTGCCACCAACGTTATTGTTTCCTCCCTGGGTAGTTTTTTTTTACAAGTTCTCCACAGTAAGCTCAGCTCCACCATCCGAGCCTGCTGCAGTTGAGCTGTGTGCTGCGGGGACTTCTCTGATAAGATAAATTTGACTATTTTGTGATCTCCAAAATGTTTTCAGCTCTTACCAGGGCTCAGTAGGACTGCTGAGAGAGAAAGAGGTACATCTGTTATTGGGAGTGATGGCCGCAAACAGTGCAGTTGGCTCCAAACGGCGCTTTAGTACTCTCGTTTCAAGCTAAGCAACTCCCTCCCACTCTCTTCCCCCTTTCTATTTTCTAACTGGAAATGGGAAAATGGGCTTCAGTTGTTTTTTTCTTCACACTGCCAACTACGCTGCAGCAAAATGTTATCATTCCGTGTATCAAGCTGTACCAGCCTGTTGGCAAGTTATAGGAACAGTGTCTGCATTGAACATCCATAGGCTGCACAATTATGTTGATGGCATTGATATTCAGGAGTTTTTACCAGTAACTATTGCTCGTTACAAGCAAGTGTATTGGCAACTAATACAATTTAGTCTCTTTCATTTTGTATGTTTGTAGGTTCAGAACCTCCTAGTCCAAAGTGGCCCTTAAAACATATTTAATGTACAAGGTCTAGGCCAATTCTGTGATTTAAAGGCCCATTCTCCACACAAGCAAGAGCTCATTCCAAAACAAAATCAGCACTCTGAAGGGCTTTAAAAAAAAAAAAACCTGGTGCTACAGCAGAATTTCAAGCACAGCTAAATGTGATGATTACGTTGTTAAATGCAGCATACAGTATCTCCCATTTGGCCTAATGCAGTGTGAAGGGGGTTTCTAGGCCTTAATTGCCTTCCCACTAGTCTTGAGAAGGAGTCGTTTGAGTGCACGTCTCCTAGCTGTGTCTGTTTGGTGAACGAGGCAAACAGCTTGAGAAAAAGGGAAGCGGCAATAAAAAAGGCTAGAACGATGACGACGGCTAGGAGTCGGCTATTCACAGGGGGCTGTCATAGCTCCTCCTCTTCCTGTCGTACAGTCCAGATGTTATCTTTGAGGGATCCTAGAATGAGTTAGGTAGAAGCCTGATTCAAGTGCAGGGCTAGATTAAAAAAATTAAAAAGTACACACTGAAGATTGATGGCTGAAAGGCGGGCAGTCTGTTTGATGACAACTGATGTATCGTGTTTCTTCAGAACTTTTCTGATTGAACTGAGGCAATTGTGAAATACCTTAAGCTTCGCCGAGCAATAGCAGATGCTGAAGAGGTTTAAACGCTTAACTATAAAGGCGTATTAAATTCACAGGTCTAAAATAGAAGGAGTGCATTGTTAAAACGAAACACACTTCATTGTAAGTAATGAAGGATAGAAGGGTGATATGCACATCCTAAACTTGAGTATACCAGTGCCGGGCTACAAGATAATATAGATAATATAGATCTAGAGCTGCCTCTTTCAAGGTGCGGGACTTAAACCCGGAAGCTTACAAGAAATCTTGCTATGCCCTGCGACGAACCATCAAACAGGCAAAGCGTCAATACAGGGCTAAGATTGAATCATACTACACTTGCTCCGACGCTCGTCTTACGTGGCAGGGCTTGCAAACTATTACAGAGTACAAAGGGAAGCACAGCCGCGAGCTGCCCAGCGACACAAGCCTACCAGATGAGCTAAATCACTTCTATGCTCGCTTTGAGGCAAGTAACACTGAGGCATGCATGAGAGCATCAGCTGTTCCAGGCGACTGTGTGATCACTCTCTCCATAGCCGACGTGAGTAAGATCTTTGAACAGGTCAACATACACAAGGCTACAGGGCCAGACGGATTACTAGGACGTGTGCTCCGGGCATGTGCTGACCAACTGGCAGGTGTCTTCACTGACATTTTCAACATGTCTCTGATTAAGTCTGTAATACCAACATGTTTCAAGCAGACCACGAGCAGACCCAAGAACACAAAGGCAACCTGCCTAAATGACTACAGACCCGTAGCACTCAGGTCTATAGCCAAGAAGAGCTTTAAAAAGGTAGGTAATGGCTCACATCAACACCATTATCCCAGAAACCTTAGACCCACTCCAATTTGCCGGTCTATCTAACTGGGCTTTCTGCATTGTGCCCCACCCACCATCCGCCAACCACTCTTTTACGCTACTGCTACTCTCTGTTCATCATATATGAGTAGTCACTTTAACCATATCTATATGTACGTACTACGTCAATCAGCCTGACTAACCGGTGTCTGTATGTAGCCTCGCTACTGTATATAGCCTGTCTGTTTACTGTTGTTTTTATTTCTTTACCTACCCATTGTTCACCTAATACCTTTTTTTGCACTATTGGTTAGAGTCTGTAAGTAAGCATTTCACTGTTCTATTCAGCGCATGTGACAAATAAACTTTGATTTGAGATAATTACTGTAAATGTAAGGCCCACACAACGAATAAGCTCACCAGTTCTTTATCCCACATTAAAAACACTTAAAAGGGCATGGGAAAATGGCAAGCCTCATGCACCTAAACATTATTCCGTTTTTATAAACAGTTGTACACAGCTAGTCAACACGTATACGCAGTACCTGTTACTTTATACCTCATTTCCCTTCTTTTTTTCAGCTGTGGATATAATTGAATCTACATACAGTGGAATTATGCCAGAATTAATACCGTAACACATGATTGACCATTTGGAAGTGTGCATTTTGATTGATGAAATCGTGACATTTTTTCTATGTCACTGTGGTGTAGCCCAGTTTCACAAGTACACTCAGTTCCAGTGCTCAACCTTGCATAAAATCACATGTTGAATATTCATCATGCATAAGCCTTTGAAGGGTAAAAACAGAATTTTCACTGAAGATAAGAAACACTGTCCATCATGTTATATCCAGCAGAAGACTTATTCCTTCTGTGTGTGACATAAACACCAATAAAAGATTAGCCAACGTTCTTTAAACTGTTTAAAATGGATGATTTGTGTTTACATTCCCGACATGTTTATTTAGTTACTTGGTTGTTCAGTTCTTCTCTTAGTTGGTGCACACATCCCCGAATATAGAGGCATATAGGAATGGAAAAAAAGACTTGCACGTTAAGTCAGTGAAATTCTCAAAATAATCTAATCAATTTAGTTCTTACAACAGAGTCTATGGGTTAGGAGTAAGGCTTTATTAAATTTAAATTTCATCAAATATGCTCAGAAATTAAACAAATCTGGCGCTCATTATTTGATAGTGTATGCCTTCAGATGTATTTTTAAAGATTACATTCTGTGGACTGTTTCCACCGAATATTTCCCAAACTTAAAGTCTCTGGCAGAGTATTTTATATCCTTAGAAACATTTTACCCCATGAGAAACGAACTAACATATGAGAGAATGTCACATTGAAACACAGCATAACGCATGTTAATCAGTCAGGACAAGTTTACTAGGAAGTTTAGAAAACAGTACAACACCGAGCAGAATATGTAGTCCAATGTCCTTTTCTCAGAGTGTGACTGGGCTGATTTTGTCCCCTAAAGAAGTAACAGGGAATGTTCAGGATGGTCTTTACGAGTCAAGGTGGCTCAAACCTACATGGTCAGTTTTCCCAGACTTGGGCCTGGACTCAGTTAGATCAAGCGTTAACCAGCGTTAGCAGACACCCGCAGACACCCGCATAGTGGATGTTTGAGGTGGAACTGCATCAAATCAGTGAACAGGCTGCTCTCTCAATCTTTGTTGTGAAGCCACACCCATCCCACTGGTTTTAGAGAAATGAGAAAATGTAGGCTATATAGAAAATGTAGGCTATATAGAGATAATAACACTGAAATTGCAAAATCATTACGCTAAATAATGAGGATATCTATTGTCTTAATTGAGGTGTAGATTACATCTCACATTCCAGTGTTCAAACGTGTAAACAAAACTGAATGGGATTTCTGTTAATGCGACTCTTTCCAGCAAATGGCAATTTTCACTTTAGGTATATTGCCACTTGTGGATTTGACAGCTCTAACACAGTTCCACCTCCTACACCGCCAAAACAACCGCTATGCGGATGTTGGCTAAAGTGGATCTGATTGAATCTAGCCCCTAATCCTACTGAGGGTTTTAGAATTAGTTGCTTATTATAGTATCTCATGTGTGCCCGATGATGCCCCTCATCCTTGATTCTCTGCTGGGTGCACAATATCAAGTGTGCCTAGTGTGGTCTCAATAAAATGATCTATAGGCTATAGGCCAAAGCTATACGAAGAGCATGCTCGGTGGAGCACAGAGCAAGATATATTTCTTCCTTCCCAAGTTTTTGTGCTTCTGGGATGGTGTATATTAAACTAGGCTTCACTGCATTACACACTGCAATAGATAGGCGTTCCCAATCATGAGCCCCAGCCTGCCCTGCTCTTGCTGATGTAAACCCTTTTGTACTGCCTAACCAGTGACTTTGCTGTGTAGAGTTGCACTTCAGGAAACGAGTAAAAGCCTTCTTCCAAAAATGATGTTTTATTTGTCCAAAAAATGCAGTATCATTCTGTGCACCCAGACTAGGCCTACTGATGTCCTCTTCAGTTTGATTGGGAGAGGGCGAAGATGAGGAGGACCGGAGGTAAGCTTGCTGCTGTTTTAATAGAGTTGAATAAAAACAATATGTTTTGTTGCCCATAATTAAGCTATTTATCAGAGTTATTGACCTCACAACGAGACATATTTGAGTAATTTACATAACTTACATTACTATGAAGCGGCAGCCGTGGAGATGCACAGCGCACGGTTGCTAAAAGTAGACTAATTTGAGAAGGCCTAATTCATTAAAAAGCAGTCTTCATTTTAATTTACTTTAGGCTAATAACAACAAGAGGGCTTTGTGTTGGAGCCTATTTCTTCCTATTCAAGAAATAAGAGGTAGATGAAATTAAAGTCTACTATCTATATATTCTGTGTGTTAAGTTAAAACCAGGGCATGAAGTGAGGGGGTATGTGAGGGTATATGGCTAAAGCATAGGCCTACCCCTTGTTAGCTAAAGAAATTGAGAAATCAAAAGTTATAAACAACGACACTTTATGCTAGAAACAAGCTGTGAAATGCCAGGGAAAGACGTGACTCCGATGCATATGGGAACCCTTTGTTTTGTCTCCATGACATTCAGAGGCTTCGCTACAACCTTCTATACTTCACATGGAAAGTCATGTGCGATTCTGTCACCATCAATTGACGATCGATATATATTAAACAACATACTAACTCTAAAATCAGCCAGGAGCAAGCCAGGTAGCCCAAGAAGGAACGCAAATGAATTATTTAGGCTATGTTGTTATTATTTCAGGGCTATAGTCTGCCATTTAAGAAATGAATTGTGAGGCATTTGTGACACGCTACAGGCTTGGCAGGAGCGCTTAGCATTTCAACAACGCATCAAACAACAGTACTTCAACAACATGCCTTTAAAATGGGCATTTAGGCTGTATAAATTGAAATGAACATAGAATGAAACAATAATGAAATGAAAAATGCCTTATTAGGCAATGCCTTTGAATTCACTTTTTAGAAACACGAGTTTGGCCAGTCTTTGGTTTGAGGATCATGCAGTGAGCTATGCATGCCTAGTTGGTTAATTTAGCCTAGAAGATCATCTTATATTCCCATGCCCTAATCACAGACAACACAAATCTATTTTGTAACAACAATATCATGGAATAAAATAGAATGCATTTAAAAATGATAGTTTCCCCAATTAAGAAAAGTTATACATGCGTATAGGCCTAACTGACAATGAGCAGCTTTTCTGTGTTAAACAAAGGTTTCTTTTCTCTAATTCATTGATAGTCATGTACTTCAGTTGTAACTGGTTCTTTTGCGCTTCATTTTTACGGTTGATAGACAACTTCAGCACTGTTCCAAACGTAGACTCTCCTCTTTTTCAATAATAGCCTGTATAGAAATCAAAATGTCTCCAGTGCTGCAGGATGTCATGCTCTGTTGTGGTATTTAAAAAAAGATCTGGCTCGTCTCCAGTCATGTAAAATGACGCATGAAATGCGTTTTGTAAAAGGCCATTTTTTCCCCCCTCAGACCGCAAATAAGATGATTCATGCAGTGCTTTTCTTATAATGGATATCTTTTCACCCCTGTCGTTGTCTGCGACTCCACAAACGTCTGGCTACTTTGCAATGTAAGTCTTACAAAATGAAGAACAGCTTCTAAAACTGGCTCTGGGCTGGGTTTCCCAAAAGCATTGGAGCACTAAGATAATCTTCCATCCATTTAGTGTCAAAGGAGTTAAGATGATCTTAGCGCTGGTCTGTGTTAGGAGTGAGGGTAAGCGATAGGCATGTTCTCTACTATCCACGCTCTGTTTTTAATTATTATTTTGGGTATAGGGGAGGGTCACTTATTTGTTTGTTTTTGATTGGAGGGCCATCCATTTTCACTTTTCTCCAGGTATTCCTCATTATAAATGACTTACAGTCCCAAACTCACCCCAAAAAAACTGGAAAGATTCTCCGTGCAAAATGTCCAAAAGACGTCAGTTTGACTGGTTGTAAGGAAATTGAAAGCTGTGAAAACATTTATATCAAAATTTTTCTGATAAGATTACAGTTCAGCTTGGGTGCATACTTTGTGTGGTTGATATACTATCAGCTTTTAAGATGCTGGTAAAGCTAGCCAGTGGCGACCCGTCCTTCAGGGCAGATCTCACATATCAATTTGCAAACAATGTAAAAAAATATATATATATATATTGAGTTAATAAAGCCACATACAAACATGGACTCTTTTTTTGCTTTCTTGAGTAAGGCAGCTCCAAAATGCAGGTGTTTCAGCCTATCTAGTGCTTTCAGTGATGGAGGGGTTGGTAATATTCTCTAGTTGTGCTGTGATTGTCTCAGTGTTCTGTCACTCATGGGGACACAATGTCACTGCAAAATCTACAGGGAGAGCTAGAAAGTTCAAGCCCCCTTGGGTGCTGCCATAGATTGACATTAGAAGTGCCCATCAAAGAAGGCTCAAGGTCATTGGCCACAGATAAAATGATGTCAAATCTCGTTATATCTACCGTAGCTTTGATTGGACTGATCACGTCAACGACATGCTTTCAAAATCTTAGCTAGCAAGCTAGACAAGCAGTCATCATCATGAATCACGTCGACAATCTACTGGCAAATCCTTTTCAACCCTTGTCATGTGAAGAGAAATTACAGTAAAAACCTATCAGTGCTGATCGGCCATTAGACAAACATTACACAAGTTGGAAATCGCAAATTCAACAGTGTGTGATTTGGAAGGAATCAGCGGCCAACTGCAAATCTTCCAAAGCAATCACTATTTTGCTTCCCCTGCTATTCAGTGGAGAGGGTGTGTGGTCCAAGTCTGGGTTTAAGGGTATCTTTTTCAAGCTTAAAAGGATAAACATTCCCACACAACACCATGGGCCAGAAAAGGTTGAATACACTGGCTATGCTGTCAATCCAGCATGACTTCTGCCGCATTCAAAACAACTGGAAACTCGGAACTGGGAAGTCTCAGACCTCAGTGAATTCAAGACAACCGGGAACTCAGGAAAAAAACTAGCTCCGACTGGGAAAAATACGTTTTGAACGGTCATCCAACTCAGAATATTAAGTCGGGATCTCGGACCTCATTCTATTGCTCCAACCTGAAGATCACCGACATCACGATTCAACCTATTTTTTTTTACTGATTTCCCAGTTGTCTTGAAAGCACCATAAATCTATAAAATGCCATACTTTGATGACAAAGTTTGATGACAAAATTTGCCCACAAGAAGGACCGGCGCTCCACCTGTTAAAGTGAGCACAACACAACAGTGAGTCCAAAAATGTATTGTATGCTGCTGCATAAATTGTGTAATATGCCAGGGAGATATGTATACTGTAGCCAAGTAAGTAATACTAAGTCTCTGTTGTGTAGTAAGCTCTTTTTAGCCTATGTGCCTCACCATAATAATTTTGTCCCTATTACCCTCATACATTGGCCTACTATACTAGTTGGTGGTGCATATGTAGCCTATACTAGCCTGTTTTAGAGAAATGTCATCATCAAGAGCTTTCATTGTCTGCTTACATGCCCCCTTCATTTATTATATGGTTCTGACTCGGTGTAAAGGAAGAATACTCTAAAAACAGCCCATGTTCGGAATTCTGTCGCTGTACATTTCAAAGTGCTGAACAAATAATTATATTGACTATGTCCGTCTTACCTTGCTCATTAATGTCTTAATCAAAATTACGGATTGGCTCTTGTCCGCTCATCATTCCATAGTTTGTACATCTCAGTTGTCAGTAGAAACCTAATTTGTTTAGGCAAGTCAGCCATGTAAGGCAGTACATGAGTACATGAGTACATTGAGGCTGAATTAACTGTTTTGTGTCCAGACAAGGCTCCGCTGATAGCAAGGTGTTGCGGTGGTAAGGATTCACTCCATGGTGCTGAAAAGAAAGGTCTGCTGTTGGGACAGCTTTATGTACTGTAGACAGTTTGAGGGCAGCGTTTGTCACAATTATAGTGGAACTAATGTATTGTTTAGTGTTGGATTATGTAGTGTAGTGGCTTTGCTGGCATGCATCTAAAAAAAATCAATGTTGCGTTTGCCCCACCAAGATTTACATGCTTAAATCGCCACTGAAGATAGCATCTAACTGCACATTTGCATTCTCACAAGATGCTGAAAGAAATAAATCATATTTCTCTACTCCTGTTCCCAAATCAAAATGATACATTTGATGTATCATTTTACTGCAAGACATACTTAATTTGGTAGGAGTTCATATTAAGGCTATGTGAAAGGTTATAGACCTAAAGTCAGTGTCCAGATTTCAGTTTCCACTCATCTGAACAGTAGGCTACAGTTCCCTTAACATGTAATATGCCTATTTGAAGTCCCTGTCTTGTGACTGTCCAATTTGTACAGCGCCTCACAATAATCACAGGAAACAGCAGAGGGAGCACCCCCCTATCCAGATCGATGGGACCGCAGTGGAGAAGGTGGAAAGCTTCAAGTTCCGCGGCGTACACATCACTAACAAACTGAAATGGTCCACCCACACAGACAGTGTGGTGAAGAAGGCGCAACAGCGCCTCTTCAACCTCAGGAGGCTAAAGAAATTTGGCTTAACACCTAAAACCCTCATTAACTTTTACAGAGCATCCTGTCGGGCTGTATCACCACCTGGTATGGCAACTGCACCGCCCACAACTACAAAGCTCTCCAGAGGTTGGTTCTGTCTGCCCAACGCATTACCGGGGGCAAACTTCCCGCCCTCCTGGTTACCTACAGCACCCGATGCCAAAGGAAGGACAAAAAGATCATCAAGGACATCAACCACCCAAGCCACTGCCTGTTCACCCTGCTATCATCCAGAAGGCGAGGTCAGTACAGGTTCGTCAAAGCTGGGACCGAGAGACTGGAAAAACAGCTTCTATCTCAAGGCCATCAGACTGCTAAACAGCCATCACTAGCACATCAGAGGCCTTTAAACATAGATTAGGAATCACTGGCCACTTTAAGGAAATGAAACACTAGCCACTTTAATAATGTCTCTGTATCTTGCATTACTCATCTCACGTGTAAACTTTACTCTATACTATTCTACGGTATCTTAGTCACTTTAATTGTCTGTAAATATTGCATCACCCATCTCATATGTGTATATACTGTACTCTACACTATGCCACTATCATATGTGTGTATATATTCTTAATCCATTCCTTACTTAGATTTACATGTATTTTGGGGTATATGTTGTGAAACTGTTAGATATTACTGCACTGTCAGAGCTAGAAGCACAAGCATTTCGCTACACCCGCAATAACATCTGCTAAACGTGTATGTGACCAATACAATTTCATTTGATTTGAAATAGCCGGCAATGCTATCATCCTCTTGTACCACTTCACAAAATCTTTCCCAAACATGACTTTTCTGACGATCCCTTCTCTTTATTTTCAACTCACCATTTCAAAGCTTTTCTCTTATTGAGTTAAACTCCGATATTGTCCTTTTTACCTCAGTGGATCAATGTTAACCTTTTCTGCCCAGTCTCAGAAGCAGTTGGCGATTGACATGTAGGCTATATGACACTTGTAGATTTAGGCCCTAAAGCTTTTATACACGAATGCCAGATAGCCTAAAATTTCACAAGAATTATCCATTTATGGATTTTTTTGAAGATATTGTTTTCACTTTATTCAACTCGCCCTTCATCCCAGCCTGGTCTCATAGACTAGACATAACATATTAAATATAAATCCAGGCCACTCAAATTAGTGCGATATGTTACTTTTGGTATGGTTACATAAGACAGAAGGTTACTTAAGGCCAGAACTTAACCTGTTAGATCTCTAGGGGCGCTATTTCATTTTTGGATAAAAAACGTTCCCGTTTTAAGCGCGATATTTTGTCACGAAAAGATGCTCGACTATGCATATTCTTGACAGTTTTGGAAAGAAAACACTCTGAAGTTTCAGAATCTGCAAAGATTTTGTCTGTAAGTGCCCCAGAACTCATTCTACAGGCGAAAACAAGATGATGCATCAACCAGGAAATTAGCAGAATTTCTGAAGCTCTGTTTTCCATTGTCTCCTTATATGGCTGTGATTGCGCAAGGAATGAGCCTACACTTTCTGTCGTTCGCCCAAGGTCTTAGCAGCATTGTGACGTATTTGTAGGCATATCATTGGAAGATTGACCATAAGAGACTACATTTTCCAAGTGTCCGCCTGGTGTCCTGCGTGGAATTCGGTGCGCAATTGCCAGCTGCTTGTACTTTTCCATTTGATATAGGGGAGAAACCATGTGTCCAAGAACGATATATCAATGAAGAGATATGTGAAAAACACCTTGATGATTGATTCTAAACAACGTTTGCCATGTTTTCAGTCGATATTATGGAGTTAATTTGGAAAAAAGTTCGCGTTTTGAGGACTGAATTTTCGTTTTTTTTTGGTAGCCAAATGTGATGTATAAAACGGAGCTATTTCTAATACACAAAGAATCTTTTTGGAAAAACTGAGCATCTGCTATCTAACTGAGAGTATCCTCATTGAAAACATCAGAAGTTCTTCAAAGGTAAATTATTTTATTTGAAGGCTTTTATGTTTTTGTTGAAATGTTGCGTGCTGGATGCTAACGCTAATGCTAACGCTAAATGCTAACGCTAAATGCTAACGCTAGCTAGCTACTTTTACACAAATTATTGTTTTCCTATGGTTGAGAAGCATATTTTGAAAATCTGAGATGACAATGTTGTTTACAAAAGGCTAAGCTTGAGAGATGGCATATTTATTTCATTTCATTTGCGATTTTCATGAATAGTTAATGTTGTGTTATGCTAATGAGCTTGCTGATAGATTTACACAATCCTGGATACAGTGGTTTTTTCATAGCTAAACGTGACGCAGAAAACGGAGCGATTTGTCCTAAACAAATAATCTTTCAGGAAAAACTGAACATTTGCTATCTGAGAGTCTCCTCATTGAAAACATCTGAAGTTCTTCAAAGGTAAATGATTTTATTTGAATGCTTTTCTGTTTTTTTGTGTAAATGTTGCCAGCTGAATGCTAATGCTAAATGCTACGTTAGCCATCAATACTGTTACACAAATGCTTGTTTTGCAATGGTTGAGAAGCATATTTTGAAAATCTGAGATGACAGTGTTGTTAACAAAAGGCTAAGCTTGAGAGCTAGCATATTTATTTCATTTCATTTGCCATTTTCATGAATAGTTAACGTTGCGTTATGGTAATGAGCTTGAGTCTGTATTCACGATCCCGGATCCGGGATGGGGAGATCAGAAAGGTTAAGCATGGGAGGATGGAAGGATGGGTGGGCTAACCCTTTAACTTACCTTAAACTAACCTTAAACCTAAACTTTAACTAACCTTAAACCTAAACCCTGACTTGAGCCACCTAGCTAACATTAGCCTCAACAAATTGGAATTCGCAACATATTGTAATTTTTGCAAATTCGTAACATACCATACGAATTGTGATTTGTAATATATTATATGACATGGATGATGGGCATCAACAAATTAATACGTACCATATGAAACGTAACATATACTAAATGGTGTGTCTTGGATTCACGCACAAAATAATACAAAATGCTCTGAGACAAGGTTGTTCATCCACACAATATTTCATGACCTTAAACCTGCCGCCCCACTAACCAGGGGGACAGCGGGTTTTGAGTCAACCCATGCATCACTATTAGCCAGTGCTTGGCAGGTTTATATGGGGGCTGTCACCCCTCTGTCACACCCTGATCCGTTTCACCTGTCCTTGTGCTCGTCTCCACCCCCCTCCAGGTGTCGCTTATTATCCCCAGTGTATTTATCCCTGTGTTTCCTGTCTCTGTGCCAGTCCATCTTGTTTTACCAAGTCAACCAGCTGTTTTCCTAGCTCCTATCTTTCCCAATCTCTGATACCGAACCCGCTTGCCTGTTCTGACCTCGAACCTGCCTATCCCATTGTGCTGTTTGGACTCGGACCTGATCACTGAACCCTTGCCTGTCCTGACTTCGAGCCTGCCCATTACCTGGTACTGTTTGGACTCTGACCTGGTTTATGAACTCTCGCCTGTCCCCGACCTGCCTTTTTCCTACCCCTTTTGTTATAATAAATATTGGAGCTCAACCATCTGCCACCTGTGTCTGCAATTGGGGCTCGCCTTGTGCCCTTATACCCTCTTGTGGAGTGACCAAATAGAAGACAGAACGGACAGAAGAGGACACACAGTCAAGCCTTAACAGGCAATTAACACGACAGGAGGCGTTGGTTGTATTCATTGTGTTCAGGCCTGGCTGAAGCAAGGCCAACTGCATCAGAATGCCTGGTTGAGGCAACTGCATCAGAATGCATATGGAGCTAGGGGGAGGTTGATTGTAAAAGTCACAGAAATGGGAAAATATAGGTTATTAATTTACCTTTTTTTATCACTATGTTGGACGTTACTTTACACATAGAAGATGGAGTGGGTTGGAATTGGAATGCTGTTGTACTGCTTAGGCATGTCTTACCTAGTCTGGGTAACACCTAACTCAAAGCCCTCCTGACTTCAGAGTCTGGAAAGTCTATTTTGATGTTGTCGGCACGATGTGTCAATAATGAAGGAGATGTGTTTTTTTTTTACTGATTGCTTCTCCTCTGTGTATTTCTCACTCCAACCCACGTGGACAACCACACACAGGCCCCGAGCTCCGCCCTCCTCCAATACAACTGTACTATTTTCTAATCTAAACAATTTGAGGTCTCAACCCCCCCGGGAAGAAAAAAAAAGGTTTGAGAGAACCAAACACTGCACAAATACTGCCTCCTGTCCAGACCAGTGTGTCACAGCTCTCCCTCGCTGTGAGTCACGACTCGCATCAGGCAGGCTGTGCCTTACCTAGGACACTTCTCACATGAAAAAGTAAACGGCCATGCTATTTCAAGAACAGAACCATTCATAACAGTATTGCATGGCAGGTTGAGTTACATTCTCTGCTTAGCTGTTGATTAAATAGGATCCTCCCTACCAATGTAAAAAAAGAAATGACGGTTTCACTGACACAGTCAAGGAAAATACACTGTAATGAATTGTTTATTGAGTTTGAAAGTTCACAGTTCACCTCCGTTGCATTTTGATAATAAAATATTATTTCTGCCTCCGTCTGTCATTCTCAAAGTGACAAAGCCTCACTTGAAAAAGCCAACGCTCTAAAGATGGATGTCAAACCCTTTCTTTCAGATTTATTTTGCAAATCCCAAGGAAGACAAGACACATTATGAGGCCACTCCAATGGCTGACAGGTTCCATGAAGTCAGCACTCCGCTGTGAGGAAAGGAGGTAGCAAATGGCATAGATTTAATATTAATGATTTATATATTTTGTGACACTGGCAGGAATATGAGCTGTGGCCGGACAGACGGTAAGTCTGTGTGTGTGTGTGTGTGTGTGTGTGTGTGTGTGTGTGTGTGTGTGTGTGTGTGTGTGTGTGTGAGAGTGAGAGTGAGAGTGAGAGAGAGAGAGAGAGAGAGAGAGAGAGAGAGATAGAGAGAGAGAGAGAGAGAGAGACAAAGAGAGAGAGAGACAAAGAGAGAGAGAGGGGCAGAGAGAGAGAGGGGCAGAGAGAGAGAGGGGCAAAGAGAGAGAGAGGGGCAGAGAGCGAGAGGGGGCAGAGAGAGAGAGGGGGCAGAGAGAGAGAGGGAGAGAAGCAGAGAGAGAGAAGCAGAGGGAGTGAAGGAGTGTCTACAGTTCCTGGCTCTAAGTAATAAGAATGCTATGTAAGGATGGGTTTTTGTCATCCGTTTTTGCCCTGGCTCCCCGTCTTATCTCAGCACATTTTCAGGTGCTTTGTCACAGAGGGACCACAGTCCATTTCAGTCAGAGAGCGGGGTGGAGAGAGGGTGTATGTGAGAGAGAAACAGAATGGGAATGAATCCGCTTGCAGCCTTCTTGTTGTCTGCACCTTCAGACTAACCTCATGCAGCAGGTGTAGAAAGATGCCTGAGCGGAGTCCCCACTTCCGTTTTTCAAGGGAAAAGTTAGGTGGAAAATAGTGTATCCCTGAAAGCCAGAAACATCCGCTTTCTACCAACGCCGCGAAGGGTGCCTTCAGACTGTTTATTTATTTGTATTATTTCACCTTCATTTAACCGGGTGGGCCAGTTGAGAACAAGTTCTCATTTATAACTGCGACCTGGCCAAGATAAACGCCAAGCAGTGCGACACAAACAACAACACAGAGTTACACATGGAATAAACAAAACATACAGTCAATAATCTATATACAGTGTGTGCAAAAAATCTATATACAGTGTGTGCAAATGAGGTAAGATTAGGGAGGTAAGGCAATAAATAGGCCGTAGTGACGAAGTAATTACAATTTTGCAATTAAACAATTTACCAGGATATACTTACTATCTTTGAGGATAAAAATGAGGAGGAGGGTAAAGGTGGTGGAGATGATGATGGTGACGACGATTGTTATTTTGCTGTCGCATTGTACAATGACGTATTATACATTCAAATATATCACATCAAGTCCATCTCTGCACCTAGATCCAAACCAGCTACTCGATTTGAACATTTTAACTTTACTCTCAAAAGTCACTACAAATCAAGTGACGCTTTGGGTATAACACACTCGCTGCCCTTGTCAGGTATAGCGCCACATAAATGAACTAGTAAGCACCTGAATGTAGCCTTGTAGCCACCATACCCTGTCTTTGTAGCATACTTTAACATCCCATGACTGCATTCTTTCTCTATTTGGCCTTCAGACAGATCCTGGTGAAAGGGACGTGACATCTCCACTCTCGGCTCTCCTCAGCTCCAGTGCTGCCGTCTTCATCCAATTTAGCATGAACGGCTCCCAGACATCCCCCCATAATACTGCCCAGAGTATGCCCATTGAACACAGTCGACAACGCAAGAGCCCGGGGTTTACACACATAACTGGCCATTGCTCTGCATAGTAATGTGGATGTCTGGTGCTTCATGATAAGGCGTGCTGGCAAAGGGACTGAATATTCACCCAGACAATATTTACTGGGAAACAGCGCATCCCTTTGGTGGGGAGTACACACTGCACGTGGAAAGTGGGTAGGTGTACTGTATGCAGTCTTTTCTGAATACATCATGCCCTGTACCCAAGTAAGAGCAAAACCGGGATTGCATTGGGTTCATATTGAATTGTTAAAACGTGTTCAGGTGCATGGTTCATGTGCAATAGATGGCAATGGTATTCAAAGGTCTACATGTTGCCTAGGAAACAACGGCTGGGGTTGCAAAATGTTCCGTCAAAATACATGTGGGACTCATGTATCACGTTAGGAAATTGTAAAGATGCTGACAGAAGTGCCTAAGGAGAAATCTCTTGATATATATAAGATTCATATTGTATCATACACAGGGGACTGAAAGGAGTGCGGTTAGAAAATAGGCCACCGATAGTTCAGTGCTAAGCACCATCAAGGACTCTGAGGAAGACGTCAGCTTGACATTGAAACGTCAGTCACCTGTTCGCATCCTGTACAATGGATTCAAGTGAGCTAAAAGACAATGGCTCCTTTCTGCTCCAGCTCCTTTCTGCCTCAAATGAGTCCTTTTTGGATTTTTTTTCCCTTGGTAAGCCCTTCTCGCCAATAAGGACTCATTGAAACACGTGATCTTGTATATAGGGCTCTATCCATCTATTGCCAATGGCCATAACATAAGCAGAATTATACCCTCCTGCTGAATGACCTGAAACAGCTTTTTAGACGGTTCTTCATTTCCTGGAACAGCCATCCAGCGAAAACGAACAGAACATGTCATTAAGACCGTTAAGAATGTATTTTACAGATGTTTGGGTTGAGGTGCAATACACTTTGTTATATTCAGTCTGTCAATTTCAATACAAGGCTGTCACCAACGGATACAAGACAAGAGCTACAGCCAGAGTGATAAACCAACAGCGTCCATGTTTATCAAATAGCACACACATTGTCCTTGGATATAGAGTTTAAGAGAAATCTAAACCCAAACACCTATTTCCCGAACATCACCTCCCCTTATTTACACCCAACAGTCTGAAACAAAAGAGTTCCGTCTACCGTATATATTCATAATGTTTCCTTGAACATTGCTACCCGACACAGGGGTTGGAGGAGTGGAGAAAGTGTTTTAATTGCTGACTAAATAGACTTTGCCAGACAGAGAGACAGACAGAGCCCATCTCTCACACACTCACGGGCACACACATCAGATACACGTACTGCTCACTCTTCCCCACAGTGTCTCCTCCCTTTCCGTCTCTTAATCTGGCCCCTGTTATTCACTTCCTACTCTCCACACACCCAATCCTGATTAGCTCCCATTATGTACCAACTCTATCACAGACACACACTCTCCTTCAACACACTCCACTATCTGACACAATTGCCACAACAGCTACTGTACTAGGGCCCACAATCAAGTCACAAACACACGCAAGCACACTCACTCAATGCCATAGTCCCCTGACACAACCATGGATGAAATGAAATGGGCTGGCCGTGCGACAACAAAGAGAGAGGCATGGGGATAGGGACGAAACAAGTTGTTTGTTTGGCAGCCTGTGTGTCACGAAAATCAAAGGGCTGGGTTTTGAAGCAAGACCTTAGGTAGGATATCATGTTTATTAGTGTCACACTGTGATTAAATGGAATCACATCCCCTTTGAAGACTTGATGGAGCCAAATCTCTATTAATTTGGCCACATAATAACTAGCAAGCTGCTACAGCCAGTGTTATTATGGAGACGATCATTCAACCCCACAATGGAGAGTAACATTGAGATTGTTACAAAGGCTATAGAAGGAAAACACGAGGGCACTACAAATCTTAACCGTTGCGTTTGAGAACAACATACATTACCATTCAACAGTTTGGAATCACTTAGAAATGTCCTTGTTTTAGAAAAAAAATCGCATTTTATGTCCATTTAAATAACATCAAAATGATCAGAAATACAGTGTAGACATTGTTAATGTTGTAAATGACTATTGTAGCTGGAAATGGGTGATTTTGAATGGAATATCTACATAGGTCTACAGAGGCCCATTATCAGCAACCATCACGCCTGTGTTCCAATGGCACGATGTGTTAGCTAATCCAAGTTTATACTTTTAAAAGGCTAATTGATCATTAGAAAACCCTTTTGCAATTATGTAGCACATCTGAAAACTGCTGTCTTGATTAAAGAAGCAATAAAACTGGCCTTCTTTAGACTAGTTGAGTATCTGGAGCATCAGCATTTGTGGGTTCAATTACAGGCTCAAAATGGCCAGAAACAAAGAATTTTCTTCTGAAACTCATCGGTCTATTCTTGGTCTGAGAAATGAAGGCTGTTCAATGTGAGAAATTGCCAAGAAACTGAAGATCTCGTACAACGCTGTGTACTACTCCCTTCACAGAACAACACAAAATAGATGTCATCAGCCAGTGTCTCTAACCAGAATAGAAAGAGGAGTGGAAGGCCCCGGTGCACAACTGAGCAAGAGGACAAGTACATTAGTGTGTCTAGTTTGAGAAACAGACACCTCACAAGCCATCAACTGGCAGCTTTATTAAACAGTATCCGCAAAACACCAGTCTCAACGTCAACAGTGAAGAGGCGACTCCGGGATGCTGGCCTTCTAGGCAGAGTTCCTCTGTCCTTTTCCCATCTTAATATTTTATTTTTATTTGCCAGTCTGTGATATGGCTTTTCTTTGTAATTCTGCCTAGAAGGCCAGCATCCAGGGGTCACCTCTTCACTGTTGAAGTGGAGATTGGTGTTTACAGGTACTATTTAACCCCAAACTTTCGAACAGTAGTGAATGTTCAAGATGTGGCGTTGTATTCCCTATTGAGGAATGAAGGTGGCATTAAGCACTGTCCTTCACATTAAAACATAGAACAGGATACAAAACCAACAGATGCACCGCTTAGTTTTGGAATGTTTTACCCGTTTGCTGCTGCAAACAGCAAGAAACATCATCAATCCACGCTCCAATGCCAGCATATACAGTTGAAGTCAGAAGTTTACAAACACCTTAGCCAAATACATTTAAACTCAGTTTTTCACAATTCCTGACATTTAATCCTAGTAAAAATTCCCTGTTTTAGGTCAGTTAGGCTCACCACTTTATTTTAAGAATGTGAAATGTCAGAATAATAGTAGAGAGAATTATTTCTTTGATTTTTTATTTCTTTCATCACATTCCCAGTGGGTCAGAAGTTTACATATACTCATTTAGTATTTGGTAGTATTGCCTTTCAATTGTTGAACTTGGGTCAAACGTTTCGGGTAGCCTTCCACTAGCTTTGTCCATTTGGAAGACCCAATTGCAACCAAGCTTTAACTTCCTGACTGATGTCATCAGATGTTGCTTCAATATATTCACATTGTTTTCCTACATCATGATGACATCTATTTTGTGAAGTGTACCAGTCCCTCCTGCAGCAAAGCACACCCACAACATGATGCTGCTACCCCCGTGCTTCACGTTTGGGATGGTGTTCTTCGGCTTTACCTCCAAACAAAACAATGGTCATTATGGCCAAACAGTTCTATTTGTGTTTTATCAAACCAGAGGACTTTTCTCCAAAAAGTACGATCTTTGTCTCCATGTGCAGTTGGAAACTGTAGGCTGGCTTTTTTAATTGCGGTTTTGGAGCAGTGGCTTCTTCCTTGCTGAGCGGCCTTTCAGGTTATGTTGATATAGGACTCGTTTTACCGTGGATATAGATACTTTTGTACCAGTTTCCTCCAGCATCTTCACAAGTTCCTTTGCTGTTGTTCTGGGATTGATTTGCACTTTTCGCACCAAAATAAATTCATCTCTAGGAGACAGAACGCGTCTCCTTCCTGAGCTGTATGACGCCTGCGTGATCCCATGGTATTTATACTTGCGTACTATTGTTTGTACAATTGAACGTGGTACCTTCAGGCGTTTGGAAATTGTTCCCAAGGATGAACCAGACTTGTGGAGGTCAACAATTTTATTTCTGAGGTCTTGGCTGATTTCTTTTGATTTTTCCAATGATGTCAAGCAAAGAGGCACTGAGTTTGATGGTAGGCCTTGAAATACATCCACAGGTAAACCTCCAATTGACTCAAATCATGTCAAATAGCCTATCAGAAGCTACTAAAGCCATTACATCATTTTGTGTAATTTTCCAAGCTGTTTAAATGGTACAGTCAACTTAGTGAATGTAAACTTCTGACCCATTGGAATTGTGATACCGTGAATAAGGGAAATAATCTGTCTGTAAACAATTGTTGGAAAAGTTACTTGTGTCATGCACAAAGTAGATGTCCTAACCGACTTGCCAAAATTATAGTTTGTTAACAAGAAATTTGTGGAGTGGTTGAAAAATGAGTTTTAATGACGCCAATCTAAGTGTATGTAAACTTCCGACTTCAACTGCAGGTCTTTGTTATGTTGTCCTTCATGGATACAGCCAGGATCGAACCTAAGTGTAGATCAAGCTGTACATTGTATCTAAAGAGGCAGATTTTCAAATGGACAAAGAAGAATGATGATGCATTTTCCATTTACTGTAACCTGAAAAGGTTCTCTGGAATTTCAAACTTTGAACGGAAGTGAAAAATGATGGTTTACCACGATATCAAAACAAACTGGAGGTTAAGATCAAGGACAATGAGTACAAACCCAAAATAACATTTTCAAATTCAATTTGAAGTTGCTGCAGTACTCATATGATGCTGCTTATAGTGTGTCCACAATATTCCAATTCAAAAGGGTTGATGCTGTCCACTCACTGTAGCCCACACCACACTAGACTACTACATACGTAGACTTATGCACTTCCTGGACTGACACCTCCACGAGTTCTGTGGGTACAGGAGGTACAGGAGGCCGAAAAAGGCCCACTGGCGCTCATCATCGGCGCAACATGAACTCATTTCACATGGAGTGTGTGTGTGTGTGTGTGTGTCAGACTGAGGCTTTTCCACTGTGAAAGCCTTGGTTCCCCCTCTATCTAGCATGTTTTATTAATGTGGAATAGGAATGTCTAGTTTAGAGCTACAGGGTGACTGAAACAAGGGGAGAGCAGTCAGAATGACTAAGCCCTCGAGCCAAGCTGGTATTCTCCATAGTGACACTCCTTAGATAGAGTATCTCGGTCTGTTTAAACTCACAGAATGACAGAAACATTCACTCAAAAGTAGTCCGAATAGCAAGGTAATAGCTATAGTAGCCTATAGCAGTGTGTAAATCGAATCCATTGAAGAAGAACAACAACAACAAGAACAAGAAGCCTATGGGTAGTATTATCAGATCAATATTAATGACACTATACGTTCTGGATTTTCAGTTCTATAATGCTTTTGAGCAGGTGTTGAAGAGCTTCACTAAAAGCTACGTTTGTAATGTATTCAGTGTTGTAAAAGTACCTAAGTAAAAAATACTTTAAAAGAACAACTTCAGTCGTTTTTTGGAGTATCCGTACTTTACTTATAATATTTATATTTTTGACAACTTTTACTTCACTACATACTTTTTACTCCATACATTTTCTCTGACACCCAAAAGTCCTCGTTACATTTTGAATGCTTGGAAGGACAGGACAATGGTCAAATTCACACACTTATCAAGAGAACATCCCTGGTCATCCCTACTGCCTCTGATCTGGCAGACTCCAGCGCTTCATTTGTAAAGATGTCCGAGTGTTGGAGGGTGCCCCTGCCTTTCTGCAAAAGAAAATAAAACAATTTAAGTGGTGCAATCTGGTTTGCATAATAAGGAATTTGAAATGATTTATACTCATACTTTTGATACTTAAGTATATTTTGGCAATTACATTTACTTTTGATACTTAAGTATATTTAAAACCAAATACTTTTAGACTTTTACTCAAGTGGTATTTCACTGGGTGACTTTCACTTTAGTCATTTTCTAATAAGTTATCTTTACTTTTACTTATGCATGAATGTTGGGTACTTTTTCCACCACTGAATGTATTGGGATTTTGCTACAACAGAGCTTCCATCCAAACTCGTCATTAAACCAGAAAGAGGGAGTGGAGTCTAAGACGAATCTGAATGTCTCCTGCTGATGTGCTGTTGGATTCTTTAGAAAACAGTGCCCCCTTGTGCATGACACCACCATTTACAGAAGCAACTTCTTGAACTTCCTATACCACTAAGTAGAATCCCTCCATGGTTAGTGAAGGAATTATGGGAGGTCGAATTTGGAAGGTTTAGAATGCCTGGAAGACAAAGGGGAGACATGGCATTTTAAAAGGAGGACAACCTAACCAATTGGGTTGGCTTTTAGTGAACACTACTACACTCTCAATGCATTTCTCACTCCAATTAGTTATGAGGACATTGTATGAATAGACATGGTAGTTGTGCACATCGATATTTCAGGTATTATTATATAATTCTCAATTGTTCATGTTCATATTATGGTCTGCATCTTCGGTGTGGTGTGTGGTGCTGTGAGGGCGGCGCGGCTCAACAGCGGGTATGAGAGACTACGGGTGGTCCTGCTGGCGAATTTCCTGGTGCTGAAAACACCTCTGTAATTCAGAAGGTTTCATTACGAAAACTCACGAAGGAGTGCACACCTTGTTACAGTAGGATTTAGTGCATAACAATATACTGTATCACAAACGCACACTTTTTAATTAGCCTAGCTGACTCGCAAACTAAACCAGTGAAATTATAAAACGAGACTATTCAATGTTTATCCCCCTGTTTTGCCCTTAGAACCGCCTAAATTTATCAGGGGGATGGACTCTGCAAGGTATCGAAAGCGTTCCACCGGGATGCTGGTGCATGTTGACTCCAATGCTTCCCACAGTCGTGTCAAGTTGACTGGATGTCCTTTGGATGGTGAACCATTCTTGATACACACACGAAACTGTTGAGTGTTTTGACACGAACGAGTGCGCCTGGCACCCACGACCATACCCCATTCAAAGGCATTTCAATCTTTTGTCTTGCCTATTCACCCTCTGAATGGGCACACATACACAATCCATGTCTCAAGGCTTAAAATTGTTTCTTTGGAGCTGTGCTTTGGGTCATTGCCCTGATGTAGGAGGATATTGCCTCCAGTTAAGCACCGTCCACAGGTTATGGCCTAGTGTTGCAAAATGGAGTGATAGCCTTCATTCTTCAAGATCCCTTTCACCCTGAACAAATCTCCAACTTGACCACCACCAAAGCAATTCCAGACCATCACATTGCCTTCACCATGCTTGACAGATGGCGTCAAGCACGCCTCCAGCATCTTTTCATCGTCTCACGAATGTTCTTCTTTGTGATCCGAACACCTCAAACTTAGATTTGTCTGTCCATAAGTTTTTTCCAATCTTCCTCTGTCCAGTGTCTGTGTTCTTTTGCACATTTTAATCTTTTATTTTTATTGGCCAGTCTGAGATATGGCTTTTTCTTTGCAACTCTGCCTAGAAGGCCAGCATCCCGGAGTCGCCTCTTCACTGTTGACGTTGAGACTGGTGTTTTGCGGGTACTATTTAATGAAGCTGCCAGTTGAGGACTTGTGAGGCGTCTGTTCCTCAAACTAGACACTAATGTACTTGTCCTCATGCTCAGTTGTGCACCGGGGCCTCCCACTCTTTATATTCTGATTTGAGCCAGTTTGTGCTGTTCTGTGAAGGGAGTGGTACACAGCGTTGCACGAGATCTTCCGTTTCTTGGCAATTTCCCGCATGGAATAGCCTTCATTTCTCAGAACAAGAATAGACTAATGAGTTTCAGAAGAAAGTTCTTTACTTTTGGCCATTTTGAGCCTGTAATCGAACCCACAAATGCTGGTGCTCCAGATACTCAACTAGTCTAAAGGAGGCCAGTTGTATTGCTTCTTTAATCAGCACAACAGTTTTCAGATGTGCTATCATAATTGCAAACAGGTTTTCTAATGATCAATTAGCCTTTTAAAATGATAAACTTGTATTAGTTAACACAACGGGCCATTGGAACACAGGAGTGATGGTTGCTGATAATGGGCCTCTGTACACCTATGTAGATATGCCATTTTTTTTAAATCACCCATTTCCAGCTACAATAGTGACTTACAACATTAACAATGTCTACACTGTATTTCTGATCAATTTTATGTTATTTTAATGGACAAAAAATTGCTTTTCTTTCAAAAACAAGGACATTTCTAAATGATCCCAAACTTTTAAACGGTAGTGTAATTGTATGTGTGGGGTACAGAGATGGGCTAGTCATTCCAAAATAACGTTAACAACTATTATAAAAACGAATCAAAAACACAAATCACATTTTATTTGTCACATACACGTGTTTTTAGCAGATGTTATTGCAGGTGTAGCGAAATGATTGTGTTTCTAGCGCCAACATTGCAGTAATATCTAACAAGTAATATCTAACAACACACACAATCTAAAGTAAAGGAATGGAATTAAGAATATAAATAATAAGATAAAATAGAATAGGATAGAATACAGTATATAAATATGAGATGAGTAATGCAAAATATGTAAACATTATTAAAGTGACTAGAGTTCCATTTATTAAAGTAGCCAGTGATGTCAAGTCTATGTATATAGGCAGCAGCCTCTAATGTGCTAGTGATGGCTATTTAACAGTCTGATGGCCTTGAGATAGAAGCTGTTTTTTAGTCTCTCGGTCCCAGCTTTGATGAACCTGTACTGACCTCGCCCTTCTGGATGATAGCGGGGTGAAGGGGCAGTAGCTTGGGTGGTTGTTGTCCTTCCTGTGACATTGGGTGCAGTCGGTGTCCTGTGGCCTGCGTTGGACAGCACACCACCCTCTGGACAGCCCTGCGGTTATTGCACACATAGTGAGTTCTTGCAACCTGTTGACATTTTAAGCAAATGATTACTCCTGACCTTATTTAGGCTTACCATAACAGAGGGGTTGAATACTTACTGACTCAAGACATTTCAGATTACATAATATATATATTTTTTACATGTATTTATTATGACTAATAACAAAATTCCACTTTGACATTATGGGGTATTGTGTGTATATTAGTGACACAACATCTTAATTAAATTCATTATTTTAAATTCAGGCTGAAACACAACAAAATACTTTCTCAAGGCGCTGCATCTCTCTGACATGTAGGCGACCTGGTTGTGCTCAATTCAGAATTTTGGAATCGACTCCAATTGAGATGAAATTCAAATTGATTTGGCCACACCCTAGAAGATGTAGAACTTGAATATGAGTTTGAGTGACAGGAAGTCAAATTTAATTCAGCTCAGTCATAGAACATGGGTTTCATTGAGCATCGTGCTTAAAAATAGTCTGTCCTCAGTTGCAACACTCACTACCACGTTCCAAACTGCCTCTGGAAGCAACGTCAGCAAAATACCTGTCAGTCAGGAGCTTCATAAAATGGGTTTTCCCATGGCCGAGCAGCCGCACACAAGCCTAAGATCACCATGTGTAATGCTAAGCGTCAGCTGGAGTGGTGTAAAGCTCACCGCCATTGGACTCTGGAGCAGTGGACTGATGAATCATGCTTCACAGTTAGACGGACGAATCTGGGTTTGGCGGATGCCAGGAGAACGCTACCTGCCTTAATGTATAGTGCAAACTGTAAAGTTTGGTTGAGGAGGATTAATGGTCTGGGGCTGTTTTACATGGTTCGGGCTTGGCCACGTAGTTCCAGTGAAAGGAAATGCTACAGCTAACAATGACATTCTAGACGATTCTATGCATCCAACTTTGTGACAACAATTTGGGGAAGGCCCTTTCCTGTTTCAGCATGACAATACCCCTGTGCACAAAGAGAGGTCCATACAGAAATGGTTTGTCGAGATCGGTGTGGAAGAACTTGACTGGCCTGCACAGAGCCCTGACCTCAACCCCATCGGACACCTTTGGGATGAACTGAAATGCCGACTGCGAGCCAGGCCTAATTGCCCAACATCAGTGCCCGACCTAACGCACGCTCATGGCTGAATGGAATCAAATCAAATTTATTTTATATAGCCCTTCGTACATCAGCTGATATCTCAAAGTGCTGTACAGAAACCCAGCCTAAAACCCCAAACAGCAAGCAATGCAGGTGTAGAAGCACGGTGGCTAGGAAAAACTCCCTAGAAAGGCCAAAACCTAGGAAGAAACCTAGAGAGGAACCAGGCTATGTGGGGTGGCCAGTCCTCTTCTGGCTGTGCCCGGTGGAGATTATAACAAAACATGGTCAAGATGTTCAAATGTTCATAAATGATCAGCATGGTCGAATAATAATAAGGCAGAATAGTTGAAACTGGAGCAGCAGCACAGTCAGGTGGACTGGGGACAGCAAGGAGTCATCATGTCAGGTATTCCTGGGGCATGGTCCTAGGGCTCAGGTCCTCCGAGAGAGAGAAAGAGAGAAGGAGAGAATTAGAGAACGCACACTTAGATTCACACAGGACACCGAATAGGACAGGAGAAGTACTCCAGATATAACAAACTGACCCTAGCCCCCCGACACATAAACTACTGCAGCATAAATACTGGAGGCTGAGACAGGAGGGGTCAGGAGACACTGTGGCCCACTCCGAGGACACCCCCGGACAGGGCCAAACAGGAAGGATATAACCCCACCCACTTTGCCAAAGCACAGCCCCCACACCACTAGAGGGATATCTTCAACCACCAACTTACCATCCTGAGACAAGGCTGAGTATAGCCCACAAAGACCTCCGCCACGGCACAACTTAAGGGGGGGGGGGGGGGGGGCGCCAACCCAGACAGGATGACCACATCAGTGACTCAACCCACTCAGGTGACGCACCCCCTCCAGGGACGGCATGAGAGAGCCCCAGTAAAGCCAGTGACTCAGCCCCTGTAATAGGGTTAGAGGCAGAGAATCCCAGTGGAAAGAGGGGAACCAGCCAGGCAGAGACAGCAAGGGTGGTTCGTTGCTCCAGAGCCTTTCCGTTCACCCTCCCACTCCTGGGCCAGACTACACTCAATCATATGACCCACTGAAGAGATGAGTCTTCAGTAGAGACTTAAAGGTTGAGACCGAGTTTGCGTCTCTGACATGGGTAGGCAGACCGTTCCATAAAAATGGAGCTCTATGGGAGAAAGCCCTGCCTCCAGCTGTTTGCTTAAAAATTCTAGGGACAATTAGGAGGCCTGAGTCTTGTGACCGTAGCGTACGTGTAGGTATGTACGGCAGGACCAAATCAGAGAGATAGGTAGGAGCAAGCCCATGTAATGCTTTGTAGGTTAGCAGTAAAACCTTGAAATCAGCCCTTGCTTTGACAGGAAGCCAGTGTAGAGAGGCTAGCACTGGAGTAATATGATCAAATTTTTTGGTTCTAGTCAGGATTCTAGCAGCCGTATTTAGCACTAACTGAAGTTTATTTAGTGCTTTATCCGGGTAGCCGGAAAGTAGAGCATTGCAGTAGTCTAACCTGGAAGTGACAAAAGCATGGATTAATTTTTCTGCATCATTTTTGGACAGAAAGTTCCTGATTTTTGCAATGTTACGTAGATGGAAAAAAGCTGTCCTTGAAATGGTCTTGATATGTTCTTCAAAAGAGAGATCAGGGTCCAGAGTAACGCCGAGGTCCTTCACAGTTTTATTTGAGACGACTGTACAACCATTAAGATTAATTGTCAGATTCAACAGAAGATCTCTTTGTTTCTTGGGACCTAGAACAAGCATCTCTGTTTTGTCCGAGTTTAAAAGTAGAAAGTTTGCAGCCATCCACTTCCTTATGTCTGAAACACATTCTTCTAGCAAGGGCAATTTTGGGGCTTCACCATGTTTAATTGAAATGTACAGCTGTGTGTCATCCGCATAGCAGTGAAAGTTAACATTATGTTTTCGAATAACATCCCCAAGAGGTAAAATATATAGTGAAAACAATAGTGGTCCTAAAACGGAACCTTGAGGAACACCGAAATTTACAGTTGATTTGTCAGAGGACAGACCATTCACAGAGACAAACTGATATCTTTCCGACAGATAAGATCTAAACCAGGCCAGAACTTGTCCGTGTAGACCAATTTGGGTTTCCAATCTCTCCAAAAGAATGTGGTGATCGATGGTATCAAAAGCAGCAATAAGGTCTAGGAGCACGAGGACAGATGCAGAGCCTCGGTCCGATGCCATTAAAATGTAATTTACCACCTTCACAAGTGCCGTCTCAGTGCTATGATGGGGTCTAAAACAAGACTGAAGCATTTCGTATACATTGTTTGTCTTCAGGAAGGCAGTGAGTTGTTGCGCAACAGCCTTTTCTAAAATTTTTGAGAGGAATGGAAGATTCGATATAGGCCGATAGTTTTTTAGATTTTCTGGGTCAAGGTTTGGCTTTTTCAAGAGAGGCTTTATTACTGCCACTTTTAGTGAGTTTGGTACACATCCGGTGGATAGAGAGCCGTTTATTATGTTCAACATAGGAGGGCCAAGCACAGGAAGCAGCTCTTTCAGTAGTTTAGTTGGAATAGGGTCCAGTATGCAGCTTGAAGGTTTAGAGGCCATGATTATTTTCATCATTGTGTCAAGAGATATAGTACTAAAACACTTGAGCGTCTCTCTTAATCCAAGGTCCTGGCAGAGTTGTGCAGACTCAGGACAACTGAGCTTTGAAGGAATACGCAGATTTAAGGAGGAGTCCGTAATTTGCTTTCTAATAATCATAATCTTTTCCTCAAAGAAGTTCATGAATTTATCACTGCTAAAGTGAAAGTCATCCTCTCTTGGGGAATGCTGCTTTTTAGTTAGCTTTGCGACAGTATCAAAAAGGAATTTCGGATTGTTCTTATTTTCCTCAATTAAGTTAGAAAAATAGGATGATCGAGCAGCAGTAAGGGCTCTTCGGTACTGCACAGTACTGTCTTTCCAAGCTAGTCGGAAGACTTCCAGTTTGGTGTGGCGCCATTTCCGTTCCAATTTTCTGGAAGCTTGCTTCAGAGCTCGGGTATTTTCTGTGTACCAGGGAGCTAGTTTCTTATGAGAAATGTTTTTAGTTTTTAGGGGTGCAACTGCATCTAGGGTATTGCGCAAGGTTAAGTTGAGTTCCTCAGTTAGGTGGTTAACTGATTTTTGTCCTCTGGCGTCCTTGGGTAGACAGAGGGAATCTGGAAGGACATCATGGAATCTTTGTGTTGTCTGTGAATTTATAGCACGACTTTTGATGATCCTTGGTTGGGGTCTGAGCAGATTATTTGTTGCAATTGCAAACGTAATAAAATGGTGGTCCGATAGTCCAGGATTATGAGGAAAAACATTAAGATCCACAACATTTATTCCATGGGACAAAACTAGGTCCAGCGTATGACTGTGACAGTGAGTGGGTCCAGAGACATGTTGGACAAAACCCACTGAGTCGATGATGGCTCCGAAAGCCTTTTGGAGTGGGTCTGTGGACTTTTCCATGTGAATATTAAAGTCACCAAAGATTAGAATATTATCCGCTATGACTACAAGGTCTGATAGGAATTCATGGAACTCAGTGAGGAACGCTGTATATGGCCCAGGAGGCCTGTAAACAGTAGCTATAAAAAGTGACTGAGTAGGCTGCATAGATTTCATGACTAGAAGCTCAAAAGACGAAAACGTCATTTTTTTTTTTGTAAATTGAAATTTGCTATCGTAAATGTTAGCAACACCTCCGCCTTTGCGGGATGCACGGGGGATATGGTCACTAGTGTAGCCAGGAGGTGAGGCCTCATTTAACACAGTAAATTCATCAGGCTTAAGCCATGTTTCAGTCAGGCCAATCACATCAAGATTATGATCAGTGATTAGTTCATTGACTATAATTGCCTTTGAAGTAAGGGATCTAACATTAAGTAGCCCTATTTTGAGATGTGAGGTATCATGATCTCTTTCAATAATGACAGGAATTGAGGTGGTCTTTATCCTAGTGAGATTGCTAAGGCGAACACCGCCATGTTTAGTTTTGCCCAACCTAGGTCGAGGCACAGACACGGTCTCAATGGTGATAGCTGAGCTGACTACACTGACTGTGCTAGTGGCAGACTCCACTATGCTGGCAGGCTGGCTAACAGCCTGCTGCCTGGCCTGCACCCTATTTCATTGTGGAGCTAGAGGAGTTAGAGCCCTGTCTATGTTGGTAGATAAAATGAGAGCACCCCTCCAGCTAGGATGGAGTCCGTCACTCCTCAGCAGGTCAGGCTTGGTCCTGTTTGTGGGTGAGTCCCAGAAAGAGGGCCAATTATCTACAAATTCTATCTTTTGGGAGGGGCAGAAAACAGTTTTCAACCAGCGATTGAGTTGTGAGACTCTGCTGTAGAGCTCATCACTCCCCCTAACTGTGAGGGGGCCAGAGACAATTACTCGATGCCGACACATCTTTCTAGCTGATTTACACGCAGAAGCAAGTCCCGACAGCAATGTTCCAACATCTAGTGGAAAGCCTTCACAGAAGAGTGGAGGCTGTTATAGCAGCAAAGGGGGAACCAACTCCATATTAATGCCCATGATTTGGAATGAGATGTTCGAGCAGGTCATGACTTTTGGTCATAGAGTGTATCAATTTCTTCTCTGGAAACAATGCTCATATACACTCCTTTAACTTCAGTGCTTTGAATAGCCAATTATATGTCCACCAACCATTTCACTTGTTTGGCTTCTTCTTGAAGACTTTAGGGTCAACTTGAGAGTTAAACTAATTCATTCTGGGAAATGTAGTATTTTCCCCATAACTTTAGGGTCAACTTGAGAGTTAAACTAATTCATTCTGGGAAATGTAGTATTTTCCCCATAATGGACAAAATGTAAGTGATTCGTGAAATATAATAACTTAAGAATATTTGCATACAGGTTTTGTTTTCCTTGATCATTCATTTTCAGAGTTTGTCTTCAAAATGAATTGTTTCAAAAATAAAATGTGAATATAACGACATTTGATCTTTTGTGTACAAGACGTATATTTGTATAGATTACACAAATTGTATTTGCATTTAATTGAATTTCACTGAATTCAATTCTATTTCCTTATTTCAAATTCTGTATCCTGTTTACTACTACAATTAAAATTCAATTCAAAGTCACGAATTTAATTGGAATTATTGAGCACAGCCCTGGTAGGCAATAAGGATTCATTTAAAATATTCCTGAAAATGTCTGCAATGTTCAGTAGGCTATGGATTTGGAGTGTTAGAGGGATCTTAAAGATAATTGTATTTGTGGGGTACAGAGATTGGGTAGTCATTAGAAAATCCTGTTAACCAGTATTGTTGCGCACACAGTGAGTTGTGTAGTTTTTACAGTGTCAGCCATAGTGGTACGGCCTCACTGGAGCAAATTAGGGTTAAGTGCCTTGCTCAAGGGCACATCAACAGATTTTTCACCTTGCTGGCTCTGGTTTTCAGGATGCATGTTTTAGTAGAACCCTTTCGGTTCTGGCGCAATGATCTAATTGCAAGGCTACCTGTCGCCCAGTTAACTGTTACAGAGTGTAATGGCTGTGATAGGAGAAAGCTCCACAATACTAACCTAAATGATAGAGTGTACAGAATAAAAAATATTCCAAAACATGCATCCTGTTTGCAATGAGGCAGTAAAGTAATACTCCCAAAAAATGTAGCTAAAAAAATATATGTTTTGTCCTGAATACAAAGTTTGGGTCAAGTTTGGGTCAAATTCAACACATCACTGAGTACCACTCAGGGTGTTGAAAACATTCAGTATCTAATGAAGATATATATATATATATGTGCCACCAGAGACTCTGGGTTCGCTTAGGCTCTGTCGCAGCCGGCCGCGACCGGGAGGTCCGTGGGGCGACGCACAAGTGGCCTAGCGTCGTCCAGGTTAGGGAGGGGTTGGTTGGTAGGGATGTCCTTGTCTCATCTCGCACCAGCGACTACTGTGGCGGGCCGGGCACAGTGAACGCTAACCAAGGTCGTCAGGTGCACAGTGTTTCCTCTGACACATTGGTGTGGCTGGCTTCCGGGTTGGATGCGCGCTGTGTTAAGAAGCAATGCGGCTTGGTTGGGTTTCGGAGGACGCATGGCTTTCGACCTTAGTCTCTCCCGAGCCCGTACGGGAGTTGTAGCGATGAGACAAGATAGTAATTACTAACAATTGGATACCACAAAATTGGGGATAGTAAAATTAAAATAAAAAAAAGACTCTACTCAAAGATGTCGGTCTGCATGAGGCAAATGGTGGTCACCCCAGACACTTCTGATCCACGTCGCTACTTTTTTTTTAAAGGTATCAGTGACCAACATATGCATATCTATATTCCCAGTCATGAATTTATTTCAAATGACTTATTTCCTTATATGAACTGTAACTCAGTAAATGCTTTAAAATTGTTGAATGTTGCATTTATATTTTTTATTCAGTATAGTTCTCATTGTATGTAGGCCTAGCTGTTGATTTCTATACTATAATACATGTACATTGACTACTGCTTTCATTGTGCGTTGTACTCTTACAATGTTTGTAGTTTTAAATTGTATGTATGTAGCAGTCTACTAGGCATATAACGTACTGCCTGTGGGACTCCATGGTGCTTTACTGCTTTCACTGTGTATCATAGGCTATACAGCTTTAATTGTATACGCTGGCTACTTGCACCCTTAATGGCTGCATTGGCTTCACTCAGGGAGGAGGAAGGAGCATCATGGAGCCTTTCAATCCCGTGTTCATGTGTAGTGAGCTACTTGCACCCTTAATGGCTGCATTGGCTTCACTCGTGTCTAGACTTGACACTTACAGTGCCTTCGAAAAGTATTCAGACCACTGGACTTTTTTCCACATTTTGTTACGTTAGTCTTATTCTAAAAAATAATTAAATACAAAAATTATCAGCAATCGACACACAATACCCCACGATGACAAAGCGGAAACAGATTTTCAAAATGTTTGCAAAAAGGGAGTTAAAAGTCCGTGTTGCCCAGCAACAGCCCCAAAACATCACTGCTCTAGAGGAGATCTGCCTGGAGGAATGGTCCAAAATACCAGCAACAGTGTGTGAAAACCTTGTGAAGACTTACAGAACATTTTGACCTCTGTCATTGCCAACAAAGGGTATATAACAAAGTATTGAGATAAACTTTTGTTACTGACCAAATACTTATTTTTCACCATAATTTGCAAATAAATAAATAAAAAATCCTACAATGTGATTTTCTGGATTATTTTTTTCTCATTTTGTCTGTCATAGTTGAAGTGTACCTATGATGAAAATTATAGGCCTCTCTCATCTTTTTAAGTGGGAGAACTTGCACAATTGGTGGCTGACTAAATACTTTTTTGCCCCACTGTATATAAATAAATAAATACCATATTTACTTCCATAAGAATTCAGACCCTTTGCTATGACACTAAATTGAGCTCAGGTGCATCCTGTTTCCATTGATTAACCTTGAGATGTTTCTACAACTTCGAGTTCACCTGTGTTAATTCAATTAATTGAAAATGATTTGGAAAGGCACATATTAGGTCCCACAGTTGATAGTGCATGTCAGATAAAAAACCAAGCCATGAGGTCAAAGGAATTGTCAACAGAGCTCAGAGACAAGATTGTGTCGAGGAACAGATCTGAGGAAGGGTACGAAAACATTTCTGCAGCATTGAAGTTCCCCAAGAACACAGTTGCCTCCATCATTCTTAAATGGGAAAAGTTTGGAACCGCCAAGACTCGTCCTAGAGCTGGCCGCCCGGCCAAACTGGGCAATCGGGGGAGAAGGTTTTTGGTCAGGGGGGGGACCAAGAACCCGATGGCCACTCTGACAGAGCTCTATAGTTCCTCTGTGGAGATGGGAGAACCTTCCAGAAGGACAACCAGCTCTGCAGCACTCCACCAAATGAGGCCTTTATGGTCAAGTAGCCAGAGGGAAGACACTCCTCAGTAAAAGGCACATGACAACCCGCTTGGAGTTTGCCAAGAGGCACCTAAAGGACTCTGACCATGAGAAACAAGATTCTCTGGTCTGATGAAACCAAGATTGAACTCTTTGCCCTGAATGCCAAGCGCCACCACTGGAGGAAATCTGGCACCATCCCTACGGTTAAGCATGGTGGTGGCAGAATCATGCTGTGGGGATGTTTTTCAGCGTCAAGGGCTGGGAGACTGGTCAGGATCGAGGCAAAGATAAATGGAACAAAGTATTGAGAGATCCTTAATGAAAACCTGCTCCAGAGCGCTCAGTGGCTTCGGGACAAGTCTCTGAATGTCCTTGAGTGGCCCAGTCAGAGACCGGACTTGAACACGATTGAACATCTCTGGAGAGACCTGAAAATAGCTGCGCAGCGACGCTCCCCATCCAACCTGACAGAGCGTGAGAGGATCTGCAGAGAATAATGTTTCTTCCAGACTTTCTGAAGGCACTGAGACTTCGATCTGAATACGAAGCTTGCATAGAAAACGCAGGTCTAGACCCACAAGTTGCTTTGTGTTCTAATTGTGTTCAGATCGGTCTGACCACTTCAGGACATGGTCAGGGAAGCATTGTGTGCAGATTTCTTCTCAGTCTGGACGCAATCAGGTTACCGAAAGCACATACAGTTGGCGACGTCATCATGTGTTTTGGGACGGAGAAGCACCGTTTTCATTATAACGGAGGAAATACGATCCTAGCGTGTGGAGAACGTGTCTGCTGGACTCATAAATGCTAGCCAGCTAGTTAAAATTTAGAAAAAGATTTGTATAGTTATGCGAATTCGTTTGCAATCGCTTTAGCGTTGCTTTGGCTACAGTAGTAGCCGCTGCCATCAGCTGTTTCGTTATCATATTTAGCCTATTCCACTGTTTGTAGAATGCATACTGGCATCTGAATATGGCGCAGGAATGGACACAACGTGGAAATGGTGGAAACGTTTAAATGTAGACGTAAATGCATGAATTCCATGATGTGAACACAAAAGCTGAATTCCATGATCAGAATACAAAAAAAATAAACTGCACATACTGTCAAGTCTAGACACGGCCTCAGGAGACGGGAGGAAGAAGCAGCATATTGGAGCCTTCCTTCCACGTGTTGACGGGTAGTGAGCTACTTCTAACCTTAGCAGTTGCGTTGGCTTCACTCATGTCACATAGGGAAGATGGAGGAGCATCATGGAACCTTCCTATCCTGTATTGACATGAGGTGAGCATTACAGGGAAGACTGAGCAGCATTTTGGAGCGTTCCTAGCCTGTGTTGATGTCTAATGAGCTACTCGCACCATTAGCGGCCGCATTGGCTTCACTCAGGTCACATCGTCAGGAAAGATGACGAGCACACAGGGAGGATGGAGGACGAGTGCGCGGTGAGGAAGGAGCAGCATCTCGGAGCCTTCCTTCCTTGTGCTGATGTGTTGTGAGCTATTTGCACCCTGAGCTGCCGCATTGGCTTCACTTGGGTCATACAGGGAGGAAGGATGCACATGTTGGAGCCTCGCCCCTGCATGAGGGGCTCAGAGACCCTCTATTTAGACTCCGGCTGTCTGTAGTCAACTCATGCATGCTTCTGGATCTCTTCTGCCCTGGTGCTGTTCTACAGCTTGTCGCTTTATAGCAGTGTTGATAAATGGGCATTTCCATCAACTAATGGTTTACTGTAGCAATGAGATTTCTTCTCTGCCTCTTTTCCAATTGAAAGAGGGATTGAGCATGGGCCTACAGTATGGATTGTAGAGATGGATTATCATCATGTGATTTCTTTACACTGTATCACACCAGAGACTTGGTAGGCTGTCTACTTGGCTCTCACCCCAGAGTGTCTTCATTCACAGTGGATAACATTCAACCCGTGTCTAATGCAAGGTCTGAAGGGACTCTTAACTCAAAGAAACAACGGGGCTTCAAGAAGCCTCACACATATTACATTGCTAATGGCCAGGCTCCAGTCAATGGCCATGAACAACTTGGGTTCTGAAAAGTTTGTAAGGTGTTTAAAAAATATATATTTTTGGTAAGAAATATGATCAGTGAACATAACACATTCTCTCTTGTAGAAAACATGGTTAACTACACCTTACATTGCTGTCGCATTAATCGTCTTCATAACTATTCAAAATAAACGTGAAAAAAGTACAAATAAATAAATATATATTTCTGACACACACCGCTGTCAGTTATAAAAGTGTGAGAGTTACACATTTCAAGTCACTGCCATGTCTTATTTTGTGCAAACACTAGATGGTGTGTAGGTTAGGTCTTGGAAAGGAACAATATTCAAAAGAGGAGACCTGAAAATGCAGGGGGAAAAAAAGAGGTTTAAATGCACTATGAATTGATAACTTTTGTAGTATTTATTGATTTCCCAGCTTCATACAAACTGGATGTTGAGGCATAAACATAGTACATTTCAACAAAAATATAACCAATATTTACAATTATTGTATTAAAAATACAAAAAAAAAAAAAAAAAAAAACGAAACATACTCCACCGATTGTCTTTTTAAAAGACATACAGGTCAAAGTAGTAGAAGAAAGTATGAGAAAAAATCACCAGCTAAATGTACACTTCTCACTTGACATCACACATCAAAACGGAGTAGGAGTTCTACCTACTACAATTAATCTTTATGCTTGTACAATGTTGTGCAACGTCTTTGTTTTTCCAAATAGGCCTTGGCCTGCTAATATCCACATGATCTTCAGAGCTGAAAGAGTGAATGATGATGCGTGTCACCATTGTATTAAAACGCATGATTGACAATCTATCGGCTGCCATGAAAATAATAAAAATGGACAGAAATAAGTGTAGTAACAGCCCACAGTGAAAAACACAGCACTTTTTTTTTCTCTCCCTTCTCCTTCTCAGTCTATTGTTTCTAACTACTGATCAATGTGATCAGCACAACTCAGTGAAAAGAAAAACTAAAAAGTGACACTAATTCTGATTGGCAGCCTTCAAAGTGAATTCTTTCATCTAGGTAACTTCCCCACCGGAGTCAAAACAAACATATTCAATCATTTTCTTCAGTCAATTCCAATGGTGTTAAGAAATGGTGGAAAACAGCTTGCTCTATGCTTAGCATTGCCTAGTAATATACAAATCCATTGATCTTGATGCCTGTAACAGCGGAGGACTTGTCGATGAAGAGGAGGATGTTGCCGATGGCAAGGTAGGAGAGGTGTATTCTAGTTCAGTCTAAAAAATGTACTGTCCAGTGTTTCAATTTCCAGATTTCTATGAAATATGACCTATAATAATTACACTGAGTGAAATCGTTTTCCTTTCCACAACAAAAAAAGAAAAGCAGCTTGTGTTGTTGGAATGGTGTGGGCGTACCCCAATGGTGTGGGCGTATACCTGTCATAAAACATATTCATGCAAGTAGACCGCTGATTGGCCAGCACATCATTCTCTATGATGAAATAGCAAGATTTTTTTAAAAAAATGGTCTGTTTGATATGTTTACAACAAAAAAAAAAGTGTTTTTCTCCAATTAATGTTTGGCGACAAATACGAGGACAGGATGAGTCAACATTATTTGGGCATGAGTTAACAGAATAGGAAGTATTTCAAGTTAAATTTCCACTGGACAGTTACTTTAAAATGGTTGACAGAACCCAGGGAAAGCATTTGGTTATGCAGCACCGCTGAAAGGCATGAGACTCCATTCACCTGTATAGGATTTAAGCCCTCGACATGCCTTTGGGGTGCATAACTAAAAACACGTTCCCCGAGGTGGCTGATTTGCCAAATCGGGTATAAATACCCTTTGTGCTTATCTTTTAACATCACAACCCTTTAGGGACAAGACTAAGCCAAGAAAAATCTCCTGTAGTTGTCCTTTAAAATGTTGTCTAAATACAGAATTAATATAAGTCACCAGATGACCTAGGTTAAAACATGGATATCAAATAGCCAGATTGACTCCCTAGTTGGGTCACTGCTATGATCCACACAACCTGCCACATATCGTATATGACCTAGAACTGAAGATGTGGCTGGCCATATCGGAAATAGACAAGATATCCAGGCCAGGGTTAGGAATGGAGGGTTGCACTAAAACCTACAGTTGTACTGAGAAGTGCTGAAGCCAGACTTGCCCAGTGTGTGTCAGAACATTAGATTATGAACGTGCATGTTGGTCCCCCCCAAATGACATATTGGTCACCCCAACTTATTTCTCTCACTGTGACTGTCCAGTTAGCAGTGGGGGTTGAGCCACCATTAGGATATGTGAATGGACAAGATAATACTGTAATTGTGGAATAAAACTCTTAAGATTGACAGATCTGTTTTTCAGAGTCCACACCGGGATATGAGACTTGGGTATAGCCACTTTTACCCCCCCCCCCCCCCCCCCTCCCCCCGAGTGCAATAGTTCTGGAAAGAAGACCTCTAGAAACCTAGAAGAAAGTTCAAAAATTGATCAAATGTTATTTTTTTTCCTCCATCGTCATTGTCCATTTTGTTCTCGTTTTATAAAGTAGAAAATTAAAAAGTGCAGACAAAGCTCAACACGTCATGATACTGTGTGTGTAAAGCGAGGTGGGGTTGGGATAGGGGGTTAGTCTTGGAAAGCTGTTCCATGACAGCTGTGTGTGTGTGTGTGTGTGTGTGTGTGTGTGTGTGTGTGTGTGTGTGTGTGTGTGTGTGTGTGTGAACGCGGTTGCCGCACTTAGCCGTTTTTTTTCTCTTCAGCAAAACCGTTTGACTTGTTTTTATTTTTTCCCCCCAAAGTGCAGGGCATTTTGTGTCTTTCTTTTTCCATCTCTCCATCTTCTTCTTCACAGTATTTTTTTTGTTGTTGCATGCAGGGTCATTCAACCCCCCATGATGCTTTAAGGCGAGGGGGGGAGGGATACGAGCAGAGGAGTCCACCAATGACGGAGAGTCCGGAAGAGGAGGCAGGCAGGCACGTACGTACTGGATTGGTCTGTCCATCAATCAATCAAGTCAGTCTCTCTTGTTCCGCCCCCATGGAAGGGACTTCAAGTCACTGCAAAGGACATCCAGCAGAAGACCGTTCTCAGACTGCTGATACCTGCTCATCCTCTGGCGAGAGAGAAAGAGAAACAAAAATATATATATTTTTTTTTTGCAAAGTCCTGTAAAAGCATCACAGAAGCAGAAACCCCCACAAAAAAACATCACTAACTGTCCTCTATGTGAACTTACCGTATCATAACAACTATCCAAACTGAACAATATGCATATTGGCTACAAACAGCAATGTTAAGTGCAAAAAGTGTGAAAAACACTGCCAGGGATGGAGATGCATGTGTGCAAGCATCGTCAAACACAACCGTGCCCGCAGATGAATGCCATTCGACACTACTTGTGACATGAGAGACAGTAGAGAGAGTGAGGAGAAAAATGTCGCTAATGCCTGGTGAGCTTGGTAAGCTTTGGTCCAAGCATGATGACTTCATGCACATGAGATGCCATGGTGGGTTTGTGCTAGCCTGGTCCGAGATCTGTTTGTGCCGTCTTGACATCTCCTCGATGCCAACTCCTATGGGGAATGAGCAAGACGGCACAAACAAATGTGGGACCGGACTAGGTTTGTGGTGGATATGGGGGGGTGGTGGTTCAAGTCCGTGTTGTTCCTGGTGGGCATGCAGGTTATCGTTGGTATAAATCAGTCATTTACCTCAGCCTGAGGGGGACCTGCCCTGTAACCCGTACACTCATCTCATGGCCTGGTTGTCTCTGGTGTTGTGTGTGCCACTGTCTTCCTCAGAGCGACTAGTTTGGGAGACAAGGACTCACCCTCCTCTTCCTCCTCAGGCTCTTCCTCCTCGCCTGGCGAGCGGGTGCGGTGGAGCCCTTGGCGCTTGGCATGTTGTTGGGCCTGGTGGTGGTGATGGGAGTCAGGCGACTGGGTGACCATGCGCGAGCGCTGCAGGGCCGTGGTGTAATCGGGCGGGCGGCGGCCGGAGTGGGCCGGGGCTAGGGGCGGCGACTGCGTCTGCCCTTCGCTGAAGTCAGAGATTGTCAGGGCAGTGTAGCCCGGCGGGGTTGGAGGGGGCTCGCGGTACCGGCTCTCCTTTCGCGCTGAAGGTGGGGTGAAAGATGGTGGAGTTAGTTGGAATTAATACTTTACGCACCTGCGCCACACACACCTCTCAGAAAACGTGTTGGCATGGAGATCTTCTGACATCAGCTGACATGTACTTCGCTCCAAAGATGCATGCAAATCGTAAAAGGCATGAATGCATACATATGTGAGGAAGGTTTGGTATTTTCAGAACATTCTAAAATCAGCCCTTTCACCACAAAACTGTTTATTTGTTAAGGAACAGGTATGGACACCATAAGATTACATTTTTATTTGTTGAGAAATAGGAACATTCTCCTATGAGGGCAACTAAACCCATCCATCAACAGAACAGACAAGGTTCAGCGGTCAACTCACTGATAAGGCCCTTGTTTCCAGCAGTGATGGGTGATGGCGAAGGCCTTCCGTGCTGCTTGGCCTCGTCGGACCCCATCGATGTGATACTACTCGTCTCCGGGTCGGTGTTCACATCCTTCCCGCCTCGCCGTTTAATCGTGCCCGTGTCGCCCTCGGAGTCCTCGCCCCAGTACGCCGCAGAGGAAGATGAAGAGGCTGATGCCCAGCTACCTCTAGCCTGGGACGCCCACAGTCCAGCGGGGCCCCCTAGTAATGCTTCAGGCCCCCCGGGTGGGTGGACACCAATGCTCCCGCCGATGACACCCCCCGGTCCGAAGGCCAGGGTCTCCCAGCTACGTCCCTGCTGCATGGTCTGGATGTTGTCATGGGAGCCAGAGGAGCAAGAGGTCCAGGAGCCGCGGCCGCTATCGGCGGCGTCCAGGGAGACACGGTCCCCTTGGTCCTGGGTCAACTCCTCTGAGCTGGGGGAGGAGAGCACCATGGCGCAGGCATACAGGCCCCGGCAGTCCTGCATGGACGAGTAGGAACTGTATGGGAAGGGGATAAGAGACAAGCTTCACCTTTATAATGGTTTCGCCATTCATCGACAACACAGTGGACAGATAGAAAAATAAAGGGCTGGGATGAGAAATCTTCCATTTTCAACTTATCGCTGTAACTGTAAATTGGCAGCATTGATTCATACCCGAGACTGTACTGATCAGGGTCGGTCGTAGCCCTCCTCTCAAGACGCACCCCTCCAGCGTGGGGGTCTCCCACCCCTCCTGAGTGCCTGAGCCCCCTCCTCTCCTCCTGGGCCATGTCGAAGGAGGAGTTGCTGACCAGGCTGGAGCGCGACGAAATCTCGCTGTGACCCGAGTCCGAGTAGGTGTCTCCCGTTCTTGGGTAGCCTGGAGAGAGGAGGGGGGGTGGTTCAAAATTAACTTACTGATTCCAATCTACTTGTCCATGGGGTTGTGTTCAGAGGGTTGAAACATTCAGAACCTCCTAGCATGGATTAACAGCAGGCATAATGAGAGAACACATAGGCTCACTACAAGAAACGTATCTTTCTATCTGCACCTGGAAAACAAAACATCTAACCTCTCAAATCACCACCTTCACTCAGCACACCATTGGACATAAAACTTTAACACCCTCGAGTCATGATCAAAATAATATTAAAAAGATCCCACTACCCAGCTAGAATCACTAGCCTAAGAAAAGGATAGGAGAAATACACAGCAAGACCTAACTCTATAACAAACCTCAGAACGTGCTTGGGGCAGCGACCCAATCCCCCCCCCCCCAAAAAAAAGCTCCTCACACCTTTAGCCTGGAGTCACAATGACTCCACAATGACTGTCACAATGACTGATATTACAAATAAATCCCATTCACACACATCAAGAAACCCCATCTCAGAGTCATAAATCCTATCAACTTCCTCTCCCACTTTGCGCACCAGTCATCAAAAACGGCATTAAATCACTGGGCAAACCAACCTCCAGCTACCATTCAGAAAATGAAGTGCTATTCTAAGTCCGGCGGCCGAGCGTCAAGACGGTCTCTGAAACCCATCCAATATGAGTGCATTAGTTTTCCCCCCCGGTGGACCGAAGGGCTTCTACTGGCTTCTAAGCACACTACACTATCAAGTGGAGTAGTGGATGTCGGTGAAGCAGCAGCAACTGAGCACTCCATCTTCTGAAGCAACTACCTTACTACGTGTAATACAACGAGACATAACAGCAGCAACTCAGCTACTAAGACAAGCGGGACGACACAAGCCCCCCCCCCCCCCCCCTATATATACAGGTTCCAACCAGTTCCTCTTTGTAAGATCAACTGGGTCGTGTTCATTTTTTTGCAACGGAAAACAGTTCCTTATTGGACATGTTTAGGTCCCTCCCCTGTTTCTCTTTTCTTCCATTTGGTGCCTAATGAACACGACTCTGATGTGTTGCCTAATCGAAAACTTTGGGAATATTAGTCATAATTTAAGACTTGGTTGGAATTGAACAACTAATACCCTGCGTGTATAAGGGGGGGTATCATACGGGGAACTCCAGTATGTGTTCTAGGTCAGCAGCGTCTGTCTAGGTTTAGAGCCGGGCTTAGTTTACCTGTCTGTTTACTGGTAAAGGTAACCTTCTGGACACTTTGGCCCTTCAGTGTCCCGAGCCCTACGTGCAGCAAGGCAAAGAGACCGTCACACACAGACAGGACACGGGACAGCAACACAGTATGAAAAGGGGTGAGGTAGTTGGGATGGGAGGTAGGGGCATTCCAATATGGACCAGCGTAGAACTAGGCGCTCTCTAAGAATGGCTTGGCTAAGGGATAGTTTAGTGTTGTGGTTAGGGCTTGGCGATATATCGAATTCATTTGATTAATTCGAATGTGTGTGTTTTTTTTTTTTTTGGGGGGGGGGGCGATATTCCAAAACCCTGAATCGCAACAATCTTTTGTTTTGTTATTTTTCGTATTCATGAGCGTTTATGTCCGCTTGTTCTCATGCTGTATTTGGTCTCGTGTCTTTCGCTCCTCTGTGCACCTTTCCCATTTTACACCAGAGATCTGTATAGAATGGCGTGATGCTCATGTCTCCGCCCTAAAAAAAAAATGGGAGTCGTTGTCCCAAAGGCGGGAAGGAGGGTCCAACGCTTAGGTACAAAATAAACCCAGAAAAACGGATTGGCCTCATTTTGGTCCGATTTTAGTGAGAGGTTGTTTCGCCTCATCCTTTACGGTTTGCGCACACACACCAAGCCCCTGCTACTTTCTCTCCCACCAACAAGAGTTCAGAGATCACATCTTCCGATCTGACAAGAGGTTTCAACTAGCTATTTGCATTTGAGGTTTGGTCCAACAGAATCGGTCATATGAACACAAACACATTGAGACATGATATTTTTTACTGCAATAGAGAAGATAACTTTTCTAACGACAACCTTTCTATTCAAATTGCGCGCAGAGCAGACACTACTAAAACGAGAGTATCAATGAACATTGATTCTGGAAAATTAATGTTCAGTTTGTCACATTTGGGTCCCACCTACCGCTAGCAGCATTTTAGCCAAAGACTGTTATGAGCCGTCTAGTCTGTGTTCTATAAATGTGCAATAAGCATTTAAAAACAATTATATAAAAGGAAATATAAGGAATTGGCAACTCGTTCTCATTCTGAGAAAATAAGGTAGGCCACTTCATTTCAACATCCGAACAAAGTGGACAGGCTAGCATGCTGTTCAAAACAGCTCCAGACGGACAGAAGGGTGTGTTCATAACAATTCAGCTGCTCAACCTTGTCGATCCAAGTTGGCTAAACTTGAAACACAAAGATTAGCTGGCTAGTGCCTAGAGAGATTGTTAGTGCCTAGAGAGATTGTTAGTGCCTAGTGCCTAGAGATTGTTAGTGCCTAGTGCCTAGAGAGATTGTTAGTGCCTAGTGCCTAGAAATTGTTAGTGCCTAGAGAGATTGTTAGTGCCTAGTGCCTAGAGATTGTTAGTGTCTAGTGCCTAGAGAGATTGTTAGTGCCTAGTGCCTAGAGATTGTTAGTGCCTAGTGCCTAGAGAGATTGTTAGTGCCTAGAGAGATTGTTAGTGCCTAGAGAGATTGTTAGTGCCTAGAGAGATTGTTAGTGCCTAGAGAGATTGTTAGTGCCTAGAGAGATTGTTAGTGCCTAGAGAGATTGTTAGTGCCTAGAGAGATTGTTAGTGCCTAGTGCCTAGAAATTGTTAGTGCCTAGTGCCTAGAAATTGTTAGTGCCTATAGAAATTGTTAGTGCCTAGAGAGATTGTTAGTGCCTAGAGAGATTGTTAGTGCCTAGAGAGATTGTTAGTGCCTAGAGAGATTGTTAGTGCCTAGTGCCTAGAGATTGTTAGTGCCTAGTGCCTAGAGAGATTGTTAGTGCCTAGTGCCTAGAAATTGTTAGTGCCTAGAGAGATTGTTAGTGCCTAGTGCCTAGAGATTGTTAGTGCCTAGTGCCTAGAGAGATTGTTAGTGCCTAGTGCCTAGAGATTGTTAGTGCCTAGTGCCTAGAGAGATTGTTAGTGCCTAGAGAGATTGTTAGTGCCTAGAGAGATTGTTAGTGCCTAGAGAGATTGTTAGTGCCTAGAGAGATTGTTAGTGCCTAGAGAGATTGTTAGTGCCTAGAGAGATTGTTAGTGCCTAGAGAGATTGTTAGTGCCTAGAGAGATTGTTAGTGCCTAGAGAGATTGTTAGTGCCTAGAGAGATTGTTAGTGCCTAGTGCCTAGAAATTGTTAGTGCCTAGAGAGATTGTTAGTGCCTAGAGAGATTGTTAGTGCCTAGAGAGATTGTTAGTGCCTAGAGAGATTGTTAGTGCCTAGTGCCTAGAAATTGTTAGTGCCTAGAGAGATTGTTAGTGCCTAGAGAGATTGTTAGTGCCTAGAGAGATTGTTAGTGCCCAGAGAGATTGTTAGTGCCTAGAGAGAATGGTAGTGCCTAGAGAGATTGGTAGTGCCTAGAGAGATTGGTAGTGCCTAGAGAGATTGGTAGTGCCTAGAGAGATTGGTAGTGCCTAGAGAGATTGGTAGTGCCTAATGCCTAGAGAGATTGTTAGTGCCTAGAGAGATTGTTAGTGCCTAGAGAGATTGTTAGTGCCTAGAGAGATTGTTAGTGCCTAATGCCTAGAGAGATTGTTAGTGCCTAGAGAGATTGTTAATGCCTAGTGCCTAGAGAGATTGTTAGTGCCTAGTGCCTAGAGAGATTGTTAGTGCCTAGAGAGATTGTTAGTGCCTAATGCCTAGAGAGATTGTTAGTGCCTAGTGCCTAGAGAGAGTTAGTGCCTAGTGCCTAGAGAGAGTTAGTGCCTAGTGCCTAGAGAGAGTTAGTGCCTAGTGCCTAGAGAGAGTTAGTGCCTAGTGCCTAGAGAGAGTTAGTGCCTAGTGCCTAGAGAGATTGTTAGTGCCTAGAGAGATTGTTAGTGCCTAGAGAGATTGTTAGTGCCTAGAGATTGTTAGTGCCTAGAGATTGTTAGTGCCTAGAGATTGTTAGTGCCTAGTGCCTAGAGAGATTGTTAGTGCCTAGAGAGATTGTTAGTGCCTAGTGCCTAGAGAGAGTTAGTGCCTAGTGCCTAGAGAGATTGTTAGTGCCTAGAGAGATTGTTAGTGCCTAGAGAGATTGTTAGTGCCTAGAGAGATTGTTAGTGCCTAGAGAGATTGTTAGTGCCTAGAGATTGTTAGTGCCTAGAGATTGTTAGTGCCTAGTGCCTAGAGAGATTGTTAGTGCCTAGAGAGATTGTTAGTGCCTAGAGAGATTGTTAGTGCCTAGAGAGATTGTTAGTGCCTAGAGAGATTGTTAGTGCCTAGAGAGATTGTTAGTGCCTAGAGATTGTTAGTGCCTAGTGCCTAGAGAGATTGTTAGTGCCTAGAGAGATTGTTAGTGCCTAGAGAGATTGTTAGTGCCTAGAGAGATTGTTAGTGCCTAGAGAGATTGTTAGTGCCTAGAGAGATTGTTAGTGCCTAGAGAGATTGTTAGTGCCTAGAGAGATTGTTAGTGCCTAGAGAGATTGTTAGTGCCTAGATAGATTGTTAGTGCCTAGATAGATTGTTAGTGCCTAGAGAGATTGTTAGTGCCTAGAGAGATTGTTAGTGCCTAGAGAGATTGTTAGTGCCTAGAGAGATTGTTAGTGCCTAGAGTTTGTTAGTGCCTAGAGATTGTTAGTGCCTAGAGAGATTGTTAGTGCCTAGAGAGATTGTTAGTGCCTAGAGAGATTGTTAATGCCTAGTGCCTAGAGAGATTGTTAGTGCCTAGTGCCTAGAGAGATTGTTAGTGCCTAGTGCCTAGAGAGATTGTTAGTGCCTAGTGCCTAGAGATTGTTAGTGCCTAGTGCCTAGAGAGAGTTAGTGCCTAGTGCCTAGAGAGAGTTAGTGCCTAGTGCCTAGAGAGAGTTAGTGCCTAGTGCCTAGAGAGAGTTAGTGCCTAGTGCCTAGAGAGATTGTTAGTGCCTAGAGAGATTGTTAGTGCCTAGAGAGATTGTTAGTGCCTAGAGAGATTGTTAGTGCCTAGAGATTGTTAGTGCGTAGTGCCTAGAGAGATTGTTAGTGCCTAGAGAGATTGTTAGTGCCTAGAGATTGTTAGTGCCTAGAGAGATTGTTAGTGCCTAGAGAGATTGTTAGTGCCTAGAGAGATTGTTAGTGCCTAGAGAGATTGTTAGTGCCTAGAGAGATTGTTAGTGCCTAGAGAGATTGTTAGTGCCTAGAGAGATTGTTAGTGCCTAGAGAGATTGTTAGTGCCTAGAGATTGTTAGTGCCTAGAGATTGTTAGTGCCTAGAGAGATTGTTAGTGCCTAGAGAGATTGTTAGTGCCTAGAGAGATTGTTAGTGCCTAGATAGATTGTTAGTGCCTAGAGAGATTGTTAGTGCCTAGAGAGATTGTTAGTGCCTAGAGAGATTGTTAGTGCCTAGAGATTGTTAGTGCCTAGAGATTGTTAGTGCCTAGAGATTGTTAGTGCCTAGAGAGATTGTTAGTGCCTAATGCCTAGAGAGATTGTTAGTGCCTAATGCCTAGAGAGATTGTTAGTGCCTAGTGCCTAGAGAGATTGTTAGTGCCTAGAGAGATTGTTAGTGCTTAGTGCCTAGAGAGATTGTTAGTGCCTATAGATTGTTAGTGCCTAGTGCCTAGAGATTGTTAGTGCCTAGAGATTGTTAGTGCCTAGAGAGATTGTTAGTGCCTAGAGAGATTGTTAGTGCCTAGAGAGATTGTTAGAGCCTAGAGAGATTGTTAGTGCCTAGAGAGATTGTTAGTGCCTAGAGAGATTGTTAGTGCCTAGAGATTGTTAGTGCCTAGAGATTGTTAGTGCCTAGAGATTGTTAGTGCCTAGTGCCTAGAGAGATTGTTAGTGCCTAGAGAGATTGTTAGTGCCTAGAGATTGTTAGTGCCTAGAGCGATTGTTAGTGCCTAGAGCGATTGTTAGTGCCTAATGCCTAGAGATTGTTAGTGCCTAGAGAGATTGTTAGTGCCTAGAGAGATTGTTAGTGCCTAGAGAGATTGTTAGTGCCTAGAGATATTGTTAGTGCCTAGATAGATTGTTAGTGCCTAGATAGATTGTTAGTGCCTAGATAGATTGTTAGTGCCTAGAGAGATTGTTAGTGCCTAGAGAGATTGTTAGTGCCTAGAGATTGTTAGTGCCTAGAGATTGTTAGTGCCTAGAGAGATTGTTAGTGCCTAGTGCCTAGAGAGATTGTTAGTGCCTAGAGAGATTGTTAGTGCTTAGTGCCTAGAGAGATTGTTAGTGCCTATAGATTGTTAGTGCCTAGTGCCTAGAAATTGTTAGTGCCTAGAGATTGTTAGTGCCTAGAGAGATTGTTAGTGCCTAGAGAGATTGTTAGTGCCTAGAGAGATTGTTAGAGCCTAGAGAGATTGTTAGAGCCTAGAGAGATTGTTTGTGCCTAGAGAGATTGTTAGTGCCTAGAGATTGTTAGTGCCTAGTGCCTAGAGAGATTGTTAGTGCCTAGAGAGATTGTTAGTGCCTAGAGATTGTTAGTGCCTAGAGCGATTGTTAGTGCCTAGAGCGATTGTTAGTGCCTAATGCCTAGAGATTGTTAGTGCCTAGAGAGATTGTTAGTGCCTAATGCCTAGAGAGATTGTTAGTGCCTAGTGCCTAGAGAGATTGTTAGTGCCTAGAGAGATTGTTGATGAGACCTGTGTTTATTTTCTATAGCCTAATGCCTGCTATTAAGAAGTTAGCGCTCATTCACTAATAATGACTATGTATGATTCTAGTTCAATTTGTAACAAAAAAGGGCATTTTCATACAGTAGATAGACTTGATCGCCAGATCAGTGATTATTGCAACATCAAAAAAGCAGGCTAAACTATTCTGATAAAATAAAACATTATTAGTTGGTCTTATGATTGTGGAAGGCTTATATTTAGCCTAGGTATAACTTTTACAAGGCCTCAATGCATTAGCTTATTGCAGACTGTTTGAAATGCAGTGTATTTGATCTTTAATTGTACGACAACGCTCATTTAGAGAACACAAAGAGAATCTAAATATATATCGCGAATCGCCATCAGTTTAAAAAAAAAAATGGAGATATGATTTTTAGGTCATATCGCCCAGCCCTAGTTGTGGCGTGTGTGTTTTAATGTAACTCCACAAGTAAAACACAACTTTACATTTGAATGGGTCATGTCCCATAGCCCCCAAAAACCTAGAGTAACTGTTGCTATGTCAACAGGAGGCTGAACAAGTAGTTGCCCTCTATGACCACTAGGTGTCAGCGTGGGTGAGGGGGACTGGGTTGAGGTTGAATTGAGGGGATTATAATTTTACCCTTCCTGGGCGAGCTCTGGGGGGAGGTGGGAGGGGAGGAGAGCTGCGAGGAGGCATTAGACACCGTGTCCTCCGTCTGACGCTTGTGACGCTCGCTGGCCTCCTCCGACAGCGATAGGATCTTCTTCAGCGACTGAGGGGAACTCGTGCCTTCAAAACAAAATAGCCCAAAATTAGCATTTGCTAATTAGCATTCAGCAAGGGCCAATTTCCCAGACGCAGATTAATCCTTCGAATCTCCAGCCCATATTGTCTAACTAAACTAGCTACCAACAATACAAGCAACATTGTGACCGGGTACATTTGACCTGAAACTGAAAGGAATGCATTTTCCTTCGAGGAATCACAGATTGTATGGTGTCAGAAAGAAACAATGTTCTAAAACGAGCATAATTGCATCAAGTATGTTTTCCCCTCAACTTGTGCAGGTTCTTACCGAATGGTGGCAGGTCCTTGACTGGCACTTTCTTGCGGGAGGGGTAGAGGGCCACAGCGGGCACCTGAAGGGCCTGGTTGCCCTTCTGCAGCTGGCCCCTCTGCTGGCTGGCAGCCCTGGACACCACCGGAGACGTGTCTGGCCTCTTACCGCCACCAGCGTTCTTGGGCACTGAGAAAGGGTTGAAGGAGAATGTGGTGCATTAACAAATCAATAATACCAGTGAGTGTTGCTGCTGAACCAAAAATGGCCACCCGGTGTGCTGGTGAATACACAGCATGCATGTCTGCAACATTTACATGTTTTGATGGAGGGCTCACATTGCAGCTAGAGAACACAAGTGTGTGTGTGTGTGTGTGCACAGCATGTACTCTATCCAGCACTTACGTGTGTTGATGGAGGGCTCACACTGCAGCGAGAGGGTCTGCAGCGCCTCCTCGTTGGTCTCCAGGCTGAGGTTGGACAGGTACTGCTTGACCTTGCGGGCCATCTGGGCATCCTCGTACAGCTTCTTGGCGTTCAGGAAGGAGCTGCGCCTCACCCGCTTCTTGTGCCCGCCCGTCTGGGTGACGTCTAGCACCGCCGCGTTGGCACTGCCCTGGCTAAGAGACCTGGTCACACGCGTACACACACACACATACACGCACGCACGCACGCACACACACACACACACACGCACACACACACGCACGCACACACGCACGCACACACGCACGCACACACGCACGCACGCACGCACACGCACAATACACACACATAGAAATGGAGAGGGGAGAGCGAGACCACCATCAGACTATGGCCATGTGTGTGTACTAATATGTAGATGTCCTGGAAGGTAGTAGAGAGGAGGGTCGTTTGAGAGTCAAACATGCAGAGACCGAGAGGCTTTTGATTCCTCTCAGCTCCAGAACATTCCATGCATTCTAAAGAAGAAGGGGAGGGAATGTGGGGGGGGGGGGGTCAATCAGTCAGGCAACAGGGGAGGTGTGTGTGTGTTGGGGGTTCAAATAGTGGTAAATCTGTACCAAATCTGTGGTAAACACCAAGGTAGTTGTATTGAAATGCCTGTTCAGCAGAAACTATGGTACATACTGAGTACATGCACAGTATAGTGGTATAGTACCTGGTATAGTACCTCCTTGGCCACTGTAACGCTGACATGTAAAGCATGACTAGTTTGGCTGCAGGGCCTAAAATGAACTACCATACACTCAGATTTTTTACCAGCCAAAATACTTTTGGGGCCATAATTACATTAAAAACAACAGATGACATGCTTTGTAATGTTTCTAAAGCAAAAAACGTATCAGTAAGACGTAATGTGGTATATTGCTAAATTTGATGTATTGTGACCCGAGTCTTTTGACCAAAATATCAGGGACAAAATGTTCAGCTGCCCCTTTAAGGCCTGGAGGTTACCCTAGTAACGGAACGACTCACGTGGGTCTTGGAAAGCAACCTTATGAACAATGTAAAGAGCCAAAAAACAAGGAGACTTGAGTAAATTAGACCTGTGTGCGTCGCCCACAAAAATGTATCTATCAGCACTTCACTGCCCTGCCAGTGTTGCTGCGTGAGGATTCATATTTCTTTGTGCGATTAGCAACTATGAAACAAAACAGCAGAAATATTTTGAAAACTGCCACGGCAGCAAATTTTTTTTTTTAACCCTAACTTGCACATGTGCTCATACTTGACTTTTGACAATTTTTTTATTCGCGAATGTAATGCTTACACTGTAGAGCCCTGCAAATTGACCACCCGCCTTTGTGGCAGGTGAATAGTCATTCTTAAACCCCCCCCCCCCAATACCTAAATCTACCCGAATTTGGCAGGTGTTAATTGTAAGCCCTGTTTGTCCTTGTAGCACACTACAGACTTCCATGTTGAAGATATTTTCAGTATGGAGGCTGTTAAATCCAAACCATGGCAAATTGATGCAAAACAAAAGTAGGCATGCCATTTTTGGTAAGTAGTCCATCTTAGCTGGGAAAACACACAAAGTAATCACTTTTGCTAGTTCATGGGATGCAAATCGCTCTCAGTTCTAACGCATAATTGCGAAATACTTTTTTGAGATTTCAAAAATGGCGGTGTGACCTGAAAAAAGCAAAAGTGATTTTAATTTCCATTTCTAAAGACATTTTTGCCAGAGCCAAGCAGTGTTAGAAGGGTATCAAACCAAACAGGGTAGTAAAATCTGCACTTAAAACAAACAAACAAAGGCCTCAGAAGTGAGGAAGGGAGGGAGCGAACAAATGGAGCAAAAGAAAAAAGCATGGAAAGGTCGGTCACCAAAACTTACCCTAAACTCCTCCATTTCTTCTTCCTAGAAGGGATAGCCATGAACAGTGAAGCGTGGAGGGCAAAGAGTGCACAGGGAGAGAGAGAGAACGAGAGAGAGAAAGAGAGGGAGACAAGCTTAAGACAGGATAGACCACAAAGAGCCACCAAGATGAGCAAGTTTACCAGAGGCCCACAATAGAGAGAAAGAGACAAACATTGATAACAACCACCGACACCCGGAAGTGACATCACAGCATGGTGGACATACATAGTCACAGTCAGACAACACACTGACACATGAGCACTGTGGTTTTACGCCAACGATAAGTGGAGAGCACAGAATACAGGAGACAGCTGGGTTGCCCGGGGAAACGGCTGCTCAAGGGAAAAGCGTGGAAGCGCGGAATATTGACAATCTACACGTGAACAATCATTGACAGTGGTTTGACTGGACGTATAGGGGATGGTGAGGTGTTGTTAGTCTTCTGGGATTATATTGGGTTTTTCTGTGTTTTTCCCCCCGATGTTACCTGGTTCTGAACATGAGCGCAGGGTCCATGTTGACGGAGGCCATGCGACCCACGTGACGGATCTCCTTGGCGATCATCCGCAGCTTCTCAAAGTTCACCAGGCCGTCCACTTTGGAGTCGTTCCCTGGCGAAAGACGAGAGAGGCTGTTTGTTACAGCAGGTTGATTAAGATGCCTTGTAGTAGAGCATTGGCATACAGGGGAGTGCAACACCCGATACAAAAATGGTAGACAAATAGCCAATGTATTTATAGTCTCTTGTGGAGGTCTGTCGGCGACACGCGCTGAATCTGACGGTGGAAAAGGAAGGGGAAGGGCTGGGGGCGGGCTTTGGCAGAAGCTTTGAGAAGGGCGGGCGTTTATCTTAAGATTTGGGTTGCAAAGTGAATGTTTCTGAACACATTTTTCATACAAAGTGACAAAGTGTGTGTCATTGGCTACCTTCATGCAGGAAGGTGAGGTCCTTCTTGATTACGGGGAACAGGGGGATGATGGGCGGCTGGAGGTTCTGGTTGTTGAGCACGTTGCGGTACTTGGCCATGTTTCTGGACGGGTCAAACAGGTCCTGCAGGTCCCCAAACAGCTTCTCGTACTTACTGGGGAGCTTTTCCCACGTGCCCCGAAGTCTAGATACCGGGGCCAGGTTCAGACCACTGTTGGGGGAGGACCACAGACAGACAGTGAAGTTAGAAGGCTGATCATGTAGAGGGGGGGTGCTAACCTCTGGGGATTAGGGTTAGGGGGCTAACTGGCTAACTCTGGGTCTAGAGGATGAAAAGGTTTGCAAGCTTTTGTTCCAACACCACACAAACACAGCCGAATCAGCGTAACTGCTGGACTTGGGTGTAAAACTCCTCAAAATCGATTTAACCCATCTACATGCCACCTGGTCTCCTCTCGTCCTCCCTCCTCTCCCACCTCACCTGATGATAGCGAACATGGAGTTGAAGTTCTTGCACTCTCTACAATGGAGAGCAATCTTGATGAAGTGCTTGACAATCTTCATGCGCTTGAGCTGGTTGGGCTCCCTGATCACCTCCGACGCCACCCAGAAGGTCTCCTGGTTGATGACCTCCTCGAAGCGCTTGAGGCAAAACGAGCCCGTCTTGGACTTGAGCTTGAACAGGTCGTCGATGTACTCGGTGGGCTCGATGGCGCAGAAGAGTTCGAAGGCACGCATGGAGAGCTGCGTGGCTACTTCCACAGTGGAGAGCTGGAGGAGGGAGATCTGGCCTTCCCGAAGAAGGTCCTGGGCGTCCTCGTCTGAGCAGAGAGTCTCTGTCTCCATGTTGCTCTTCAGGTAGTATCTAGAGAGAGGGGAAGAGCAGGGAGCTCCTTTAGTATTTACAGGTGTTCTATTGTAGATCGATCATCGGTCTCTATTTTGTTTGTCCAGTAGAAATCTTATCAACACAAAGCACATTTTCAAAATAAGTACTTTTGTTGCTAGAGTTATTCATAGCATCACGTTGAGTCGTCATTAACAAGCACCTGGCGTTGTGACTATGATGTGACTTGAGTTTAAAGAGAAAAAGACAAGGAGTTCACTAATAAGGGACTATGGAAGAGGGGGGGTTTAAGATCGAATTTTCAAGAGAAAGTCAGCACAAGAGGAAGGGGAGACTTGAGAGTATTTGCTAGCTTTTGTACAAGAGATGGGACAAAACTGTATAAATAATTGGGGGGGGGTCCTTACCTGCCACTGAGCTGTATCCTATCAGCCAGCTTGGACAGCTGCTCTGGTAGCCGCCGTTGCTTGATGACACCCTCCGGCGTGACGGACACCTCGCACAGCGAATAGGCTTCGGGCACCGCGGTCAGGGCGAACTCTCGGATGGCCTGGGCCACCACCTCCTTGGCCGTGGTGTCCTTACCAATCATGATGTATCGACTCTGTTGGTCTGCCTTGAACACTCGCAGCACCTGGTCGGACATGTCTGCGGGGGGGAGGTGGGGGGGAGGTATAACCTCAACACAATGTTGGACAAACATTGGGGCGGAATCCTCATTTGGGATATGTAGATCACTTAAATTGCATTGCAATTTTATCATGCAGTCGCATAATTCATGTACCATTGTTTCCCAACACACCAATATGCACTGAGAATGTACGGGTCAATGTAATGCTGGCTGCTTACACTCCGTCAAATGTTTACAGGAACGATTCCTTTGAACCTGCACTCCAGTTAGATTTAGGCGTGCGTTACCCCATTAAAACACACCGACTTGATGCCTGCTTTTTATCAAGACCGACAAGCCCAGACCATAACCACAGTTAAACGTTAGCCCTTTAGAGACCAGTTTTAGAAACACCATAGGACGCTTGTAAAACGAAAAAGCAGTTAGCTGGCAAAGAGGACAAGCGTTGCCGTGGGCAGAGCAGCAGCAGCGTGATACTCACTTGTCACGACCGGGGCTGAAGGAACACAAAGAGTGTGTGTAGGAGAACGTAAATGGGTGTGTCAAACATGGATGCCAGACAACTGGCAAAGTACGTGCACGGTTAGCAATGTATATAAATGCATGCGAAATAGACGGCTTCAAGGGAGCTGAAGACAACCACGCTGTGCTTCTCATATACAGCTGTATACTAGAGGTTCAAAGGAGGCGTGTCTGTCTGTCCTCACCCGGTTGGTTGTTGAAGTCCAGGATGCGGTGGTGGGACTGCAGCAGGTCAGGGTTGCTGGACGATAGGTTGCTGCTGACAGGCAGCGAGGCCGGAATCTGCTTGGACTGCTTCAGGCCCACGATGCTGTCGTCCTGCGACTGGCCCACGCCCACATCGCTACGGAAACACGGAGGGAGGGAGGGGTTACAAGCAGTTCCACTTTCAGAGGATAGAGGGCAATGTTTGTACAGTAAAGTAGACAGTGTACAAAACATTAAGAATATCCTAATATTGAGTTGTGCACCCCCACCCCTCTGCCCTCAGAACAGCCTCAATTCGTCAGGGCTTGGACTGTACAAGGTGTCGAAAACGTTCCACAGGCAAGCTGGCCCATGTGGACTCCAATGCTTCCCACAAATTGGCAGAAATGTCCTTTGGGTGGTGGACCATTCTTGAGAGACACAGCAGCGCTGCAGTTCTTGAGACAAACCGGTGCACCTGAACACCTACTACCCTACCCTGTTCAAAGGAAGTTAAATCACCCTCTGAATGGCACACATACACACATCCAGGTCTCAAGGCTTAAAACAATCCTTTAACCGGTCTCCATTCATCTACACGGATTGAAGTGGATTTAACAAGTGACATCAATAAGGGATGACGGACGTCACCTGAATTCACCTGGTCAGTCTAAGTCACGGAAAGAGCTCAATACATCTTCAGAAATACAACAAATTAAGACAAACCCGTTTTATTCCACACTCTCCTCTTCTATTTTCTTCAACTCTCCTATTATTATTTTTCCACTCTCCTTTCCTCTCCAAATGTGACGTTACATTTCCCCCTGGGCTCTTACTTGTATGGTTTTGGGGGCAGGATGCTGGTGAGCGTCTTGTCGAAGATCTTCTTGAGCTTGTTCCTTCCTCCCACCGTGTTGGCTTTGGCCTTCTTACTGGCCTTCTCCAGGCCCATCACCTGCATTAAGGAGGAGGCAGGATACCATTAGGTTAGGTTTTAGGAATGTCTTTACTGAGATCAAACCGGGGGACATATTCATTAAGGCACAATGTAGCAAAACGTTTTGCAACGGAAAACGAAAACAAGCATTTGCGATTGGACAATGTCAGGTAGTCCCTTCCTTGTTTCAGTCTTTTTTCTTCCGTTTGGTGCCTAATGAATCCATGCCCGATACCATACACAAAGCATTATGGGTACTGTAGTCCATAACAAACCACCTGCTCAACGTCCACCGCCAGGTCAGGGATGGAGTAGCGCGAGCCCTTCTTGATGTCCCCAATCTTGGGTAGGTGTGCCGGGGCTCCATTCTTGCGGTCCACCTCTGGCAGATCCTCACCCTCTGCCTCGTGGTCGTGCTCCGGCCGGGCTAGTAGCTCCTTGAACACTGGGTGGATGAAAGGGCGGGAAATGGATGAGTATTTCTTACCTGCTCCTCTTCATTACTGTGTGAAACAAGGCTTAGTGATACTGTTACTTATATTATTAGTATTAGTTATTATACTGATCAAAAAATATTAAAAAAACGCAACATTTTCAAAGATGAGTTACAGGAAATCAGTCAATTTAAAGAAATTCATTAGGCCCTAATCTATGGGTTTCACATGACTGGGAATACAGACATGCATCTGTTGGTCACAGATAGCTTAAAAAAAAAGGTAGGAGCGTGGATCAGAAAACCAGTCAGTATCTGGTGTGACCACCATTTGCCTCATGCAACACGACACATCTTCTTCGCATAGAGTTGATCGGGCTGTTGATTGTGGCCTGTGGAATGTTGTCCCACTCCTCTTCAATGGCTGTGCAAAGTTGCTGGATATTGGCAAGAACTGGAACACGCTGTCCATCCAGAGCATCTCAAACATGCTCAATGGGTGACATGTTTGACGAGTATGCAGGCTATGGAAGATCTGGGACATTTTCAGCTTCCAGGTATTGTGTACATATCCTTGCGACATCATTATCATGCTGGAACCTGAGGTGATGGCGTCGTATAAATGGCACGACAATGGGCCTCGGGATCTCGTCACGGTGTCTCTGTGTATTCAAATTCGATAAAATGCAACTGTGTTGGTTGTCCGTAGCTTATGACTACCCATACCATAACCCCACCGCCACCATGGGGGACTCACAATGTTCACAACATTGACATCAGCAAACCACTCGCCCACACGATACCATACACGTACTCTGCGATTGTGAGGCCGGGTGGATGTACTGCCAAATTCTCTAAAAACGACGGAGGCGGCTTACGGTAGAGCAATTAACATTACATTCTCTGGCAACAGCTCTGGTGGAAATTCCTGCAGTCAGCATGCCAATTACACACTCCCTCAAAACTCGAGACATCTGTGGCATTGTGTTGTGTGACAAAAACACATTTTAGAGTTGCTTTTTACTGTCCCCAGCACAAGGCGCACCATGCTGTTTAATCAGCATCTTGTGTCAGGTGAATGGATTATCTTGGAAAATGAGAAATGCTCACTAACAGGGATGTAAACCGATTTGTGCAAAACATTTTGAGGAAAATAAGCTTTTTGTGCGTATCATATTATGAACCATTTGTGATATGGGACCAACACTTTTTTTATTCAGTATAGTATTACATTCATAGTTAGTTTGCCTTCAAAATTCTCACCTAAAAGATTGGTTTTCACAGAAATGGACAAGTGGGTGTTGTTCCTCAGGATCTCATTGGCTTTGGTGAGCTGGACATTTTCAAAGTTCTGCCCATTCACCTCCAGAATCTGTTCAAAGACAAAACAAATATTCCACAACATGACATACAGTAATCCTCCACATCCTCGATCCGTTTAATTCCTGCAGGAGTCAAATCCACAACTCTGGCGTAAGCACCCCATTATGAGCCACGTGAACTATTCTATTACATAACACTGACACTCATCTACCGTATATCCTCCCAGGTGTTGGAAGAATCCCCCCCTTCCCATGTCCTTCTCTCTAACAGCTACACTACTTGTCTATTTCCTCTTAGCTGCTTTATGACCAGTGCTGCCTTGTCATGAGGACTTAGCATTTACACATGAGCGTGCCACCGAGCCACCAGGAAGTGATCTCTGGGTGCACCAGGAAGTGATCTCTGGGTGCACCAGGAAGTGATCTTTGATCTCTCTGTGAGTGAGGGGCCTTCCTCTGCAGTCATTACCACAGTGTTGATGGCGCAAATCAGGTCGTTTCTGGGTCAGCCCTTATTAAAAGAAACACTGGTCGTAAGTTCGGCTAAGCGGTCTCGTTAATGGGCCGATGAAAAGGGTAGTGAGATTGATAAGGATATTTGAGCTCGTTAGAGCAGTGTTTACCAGTCCTGGAGGACCCCAAGGGGTGCACGTTTTGATTTTTGCCCTAGCACTACACAGCTGATCCAAATAATGAATTAATCAGCAAGCTTTGATGATTTGAATCCGCTGTGTAGTGCTAGGGCAAAAAACAAAACGTGCACCCCTTGGGGTCCCTAGGACAGAGTTTGGGAAACGCTGTGCTGAGTCACTCACTGTGTATATGGCAATTACATGAGACGTTTTGACAGGAGAATTGTAAGAGTAAAAATGCTTTGCAGGATGCTATGGTTCATATTTCCTTTGGGAAGCAGCTGCAGGGAAGTGTTTAAGAGTATACCTTTAAGCCACACAGAAAGCACAGTCAAGTAGGGTTTCCATGCTGTCGTCCTGGATTTAACCTAGGCACTTTGGAACCCTTGGGGCAAAGTGGGAAAAATCAGTGCTGAGTAAACTAGTCTAGTGAATGAGCACTCATCCCTTCTACACCGTCATTGCTGTCTGATATGTAAGTGATCTTTCTGGCGCAAAGCAGAGCCATACCATCAATCAGGTGGGTGCTACACATACACATGGTAGTGGAGGGGGGAAGTTTTCCTTACTTTTTTTCTTCTATGTGAAGCATTTTGAACGTGTGAAAAAACGCTACACAAAGAACGTTCTTGTTACTTCACCTGGTCTCCTCGTTTGAGGCCGGCCTCTGCGGCCTTGCTCCCGGGCTCCACGCTGTCGATGAAGATGCGGAAGCCCTTCTCAGAGCCCCCCAGCAGGGTGAAGGCTAGCGGGGCCTCCCTCGACGGCTTGGTCAGTGTCACGAGACGCAGTTTGGCTTTAGCAGCACAGGCAATGTTTAACAGTCTAAGATGGCCGCACATTTTCTGTAAAGAAAATTGAGAATGTTTAGTGTATTGCGCAATTCAGGGTTTGCATCTCAACTTTGTTACAATGTGAAAGGGAGAAAAACAAAATGTATTTTAGCATTTATTTGTGAAACAAGAGGCTAGTGCAAGGCAAATGTTTTGACCATTTGAATGCTTGACTGAATATATAATGAAGGCAAAGGATGGTTGAACTGGATATGAAACATGCTATGCTTAACTGAGACACGGACCTCTCTCTCCAGATTGCTTTCGAACTCTTCAAGAAAGTGAGTCATTGCGGGGTCGCCTTCAAAGTCATTGAAGTGATTGTTCACCCACAGCAAGACTACCCGTGTAACCTGGGGATGTAAAGAAGAAAGTTCATTTTCACTCACGGTAATAAAAAAATAAAATAAAGTGGGTGAGCATGGGCTTGGATTGAACGTTCGCTAGTTCGATGCATTTCCTCACACTTAGGTCTGTGTGTGGGTGCATGTAAGGATGTATTCATCTCTGTAATTCAATCTGTGTGTATGTAAGCATATGTGACTTGTTTCAGGAAACTAGGCGTATGTCGCACATCACTACTTCACAGGAGCAATATTTGAAAGTAAAAAAAAAAAAAAGGTGTTGCCTCAATAACAAACTTGTATTCCATCTATAAATACAAATGAAATTGTTAAAATACAAGCCTGGTTGGTTTAGCGATGGAAAAAGTCAGGAACCTTCCCACTGGTCATGATTGGCTGAGATAATGAATGGGCTAGACAAGCCGGGAGATGAGTTTGGATTGCTCTGCCATGTAGCACGCTTCTGTCTATAACGTGAGCACTTCAGTATGTGTTGACAGTACTTTCTACCTTGCCGTTTTTTAAAGATATAAAGTTAGCCATCAAGAACTACAAAAGTTGTGCTACTTTTTGCAACAAGATTGATGCCCTGAATTTAGCAGGCGCTATCGACCGATCATGAGGAATAAGGGATGGGCTACTTTCTTCACACGCCACAGTCAGTGAGAACCGGAGTGAATTGACACAACGCTGGCCAAACAAGATGTAGCTACAAGTTAAATGGTTCCAGTCCACCGTGAAGCATTCATCCATGTATACGGGTAAGAGTCTAGCTACATTTTACAGATCTAAGCTTCTAATTTAGTCAGAAAGTCATGTTTATTGCAAGTTAAAGCATACTGTTAGTTAGCTAGCAAACGTTGGCTCGCTAGCTAAAGTTACGTGTATGATCCGTGTAGTAATATTATTCGAATCAGAAATCCATTTGAATGGCTAGTTATAGCCTAATGTTAGCTAGTCAACATTGAACCTAGTTTGTTAGCCTTAGCTACCTGCAGATTCACACTACAGCTATGACAATGTTTGTATTGGTAGTAGTAGGAGTTGGGATTATGCCGGTTCATTGTTTAGCTAGCTTGCTACCTAGCTAGCTACATGTCTAAACAAATGACTCCACTTCGGCCGGGTTATCACATGACCCATCAAATTAGCAGGTGTGATTACAGCCATCGATTGCATTTCATGAACATGTGTACATGTCTAGACAATAGTGACCCATCCACTTAGCTAGGTGTGGCTGGGTGGGGTTATATCATTTTGGATCTGGTAAGCGTCATCTAATAACGATAGAATATTTCTAAAATCATTTTTATCTGGACACTTTCTGTTATTGATATTGCAAGTATGCAAGTACTATCACTGTAGCGTTTACACCTTCTGTATTCTGTGCATGTGACAAATAAACTTGTGTTTACCACATGGCCTCATGTGAATCCTTAAAGAGATGGGTGGGACTAAGGCTTAAGAGGGTGTGAACGATACTGAATGGGTATAGACAAAGAAGAACTCTCCGGTAGGTGTACAAAAACATTCAAGGGCCAATTTCTCCAAAGTGGGCTTCAAGTTAATCAACTTTCAAAGCAGAATTACTTTACCATTGTTCTTCAACTGCAGTACATTAAGTACCATTTTCTAACTCCGAGTCTCTACTTTTATTAATTGTAAAAAAAAAAAAAACAGGTGGTGAAAAACAAGTAAGAATGTTGCATGCATGCGCCTGTTAATCTATGTGGTATTAACTATGCGTTAGCTATTACGGATGTTAAGTACTGTCAGGCTTCCATTGCAATGCAATGACTGAAATACTTTACTGAAATGGATAGTAAAGCCTTTGTACTGGAAGCTGACCTTGTCCCTGAGGCTTGGGTCATGGAACCACTCGAGGAGCTTCTTGCCCACGACCATGGGGCTGGAGAGGAAGGTTCTGTAGGTCAGCAGGAAGTCCTCGATGTAGGTGGGGTCCACCACCGAGTGCTCCTCTACCAAGTGCATGGTCAGACGCTCCGTCGTACCCTAAGGGAGAAGGTGTACGAGGAGAAGCATATTCACGTTTGTTTTGAGTCTCAAGGACCATGTCACTGTGAAGACAGCAAAGGCAACTTTCCACATTTATGTGGACAATACTTTTTTCTTCTTCTGTTCTATCCCATTCACAACGATAATAGAGATTAGATCAGAATCCTTCCGGTAACACTGAAAGTTGGATACATAGCATTTAGGACACCCAATATGAACGCGACAAGGGACCTTTTACGAGGCTTTGTTCAAGAATGAAGGACCCCACCTTGATGACGATGTGTCCCTTCCTGGTGCCGGTGCGGTCCAGCTCGCGGTGCTCCTTGACCATGACGATCTCGCCCTCCTCCTCCACCTTCTGCATGTTCTTCTCCACCTGGTTGAGGATGCAGCAGTAGTCCTGCTGCGCTATGCACACAAACTGGAGCAGAGAGAGAGAGAGAGAGAGAGAGGGTAGTAGTTAGCTTGGGGACACAATCCTTTTTAGACCAACATGGCTGAGATCCAATCTATTTTATGATACCATTGACATAAATACAAAATCTCTTGGTAAATTAACCCCAGTGTATTCATTTTGGATTTTTGGCAAACGGTTACAATTATAACTAGATACTTAATTCAAGCAAGTAAATAAGTAAATAAATAACAAGGTAAATAAAGTAAAGTAAAGTCCAGTAAAATCACACAGCTCAATATACCAATCGTCCATCATAAGAGCCAGTCAGAGCGCTGGGCCTTTACCTGACAGTCGTCCACCTTGGTCTTCATTACTCCCTTCATGTATTCCTTCTCCATGGTGGGGGAGACCCCAAAGCTGTTCCCCATACACAGGATCTCAGGCCTGCCCTCGGGGTACGTCACCTCCACCGAGCCATTCAGGATCACTGACCACGAGTCCAGCTGGGGGGACCATAAACACAAACCGTTAACGGTCAGAAGTACTCCGTGATCATTCAGTGGATATCAATGGGTTTAATATCAGGCTAGGATCAATGTTGAAGGAAATGATCACCACAACGATCCTTGAAACACATTGTTTAATCACAATTAGCGATTAGTTAGCAGGTTAGCCATGTCTGATTGAGGAGTGGACCAATGTATCACGCTAAATTGAACAAAAATTATGAGCATCACATTCTTTGACAGGTAGATATCTTTAATGATTGGTCACAAATGTTTCAATAGTATAAAAAACAGCCCAGTTTTAACGCCACAATAACTGGAAGCTTACCCTTTTATTACGATAGTAAAAGATTTTATAGCAAGAGATCAATTTCTCACTCAATTTCTTCCCTAGCGCATCATCAACAATATATATAAATCCGACACTGCACTAAGGCAGTATTGTGGACATATTGCTAACACACATCAGCTCAATGGGATGTTATTTTACATTGACTGGACTAACATTGAAGTGAACTGCCCTTAAGGGTAATGGCTTTTCACTATTGTTTGGATGCAAAACCAGACCAAAATGGTTTCATTCAAGAGAAAGTAGATAAGTGATCTTTCTTCTGGTCCCCTTAGGCAATCTTATGATCCCAAGATGCTTGGAGATGGCAGTCATTCATGTTCAATAGGGGGAAAAAAACCATCAGAAACCTTCATTGGTAATGGCAAGGGCAAAGTGCATGTGCAGGCCATAGACGTGCAAACCCAGACACATTCCAGGCACACACAATATAGACATAAGAGAGTCACTTAGGACACACATCCCCCTCCACACACACACACCTCTTCCCCGTCGTTGAGGACGATGGTGCCGGCCCGCTCGACCACGGCAAAGACCATGACGGCACACAGCTCCCTCCTCACCGACATGGTCATGTTGGCAAACGCTGGCAGCTGATGCATGAACTCCAGTAATTGCTCTGTGGAAAGGTTGGAGGGGGGGGGTTAGGAAGGTCTTGACACACACACAGACAGAGAGAGACACAGACAGAGACAGAGACCGAGAGAGAGAGAGAGAGAGAGAGCGAGAGCATAGGAGGACTTGGCAGTGCTTCACTCTTCCTTCACCTTCTCTGTGGCTTTGGACAAAAAAAGGGCACAGCTAGCGTGAGAGAAAGTTAATTAAATTCAACCCCACAATAGTGATGAGTGCCCAACAGCGGGAGGATTATCTTAAGTACACTAAGGCAAACTATCAATTTCATTTTAACCGAGAAATTTTTTTAAAACAACTGCGCGACCTTCTGCGTGTAAACATTTTGTGATCATTGTTAGATAGATACATAGGTTGATAGTCAGCCAGTTCCAAAACAAAATTCTCTTCCACAGTTTGTCAACCTTCATTCACATATGGGGCTTTCAGCTCAGCTGTATAGGTCCTTGCCTATCCTGTTTCCTGGGCCATGCAACTTTTGGGGGGCTCCTTGAAATAGCTTGCTGTGGAGTTTTGGGGGGGGGGGGGATTTTGGACCAGCAAAGTGACTCCATCCCCTTCCAAGGCACCTAAAGCAAGTCTGGGGTGCGGGGCTGACCTGTGTGGTTGGCATGGCAAACAGTGCCATGTGGGAAGCCTGCGGAAGCACTGAAACTTTAATGTGCCGGGAGAGGAGAGGCGAGGATGTACGGCGTTGACCTAAAAAAGCCTGCCGGCACAGAGAGCGGGGAGGGGCGGCGGGGAAGTGGGGGGGGATTTTCTCTTTTTGCATCCACTATATCATCCACACACCACATCGAAGTTTCAAATGGGAGTAAATGTGAACTAGTCTCTTTTTTTTGGATCGCTATCACTGTATTGCTGCTAACAGGCCTATGATATCACAGGCTGTTGTGTGGCACAGACAGAATATCACTCTGGGCTAAAATAAATTCACCTAATGAAAGCAGTAGAGCACGAAGGCCTAGAGTCGGGCACATCATTAACAGTAGCCAGCTAATACAGACGGGCGGGGGTTGAGATACACTAAGGGCGTGGCACTGGGAGAAGGGGGGGTGGGGGAGGGGGTAGGCTGTGGATCGTTTATTTAAAAATTGCAAATGCTTGATTAAACTCTGATGAGCCTACAATGGGAACTCGGGGTATGATTTCCCCTTTGTGAACAAAGCCAAAGCTAATTGGTTCCCATTGCTTTTCCAAATGTGTTGCCAAAAAAATTAGCGAGCACTTACAAGATGTTTTAGCAGTGGTACTGTAATCAAACAATGGAATAAGCATATTAACAGTTGTTTCTAGATTTAGCGTGAGGGTTCAATCGTAGTGCGGAATAGTCGTAGGGTTCCCCTTTCTGTTCCAACATGATCAATTAAAACCAATAGGAGCCAAACTGAGGCAAGGAGCAACATAGCAAAGCAGGGAAGGGAAGGGAGAGGGAGGCACTCTGCCTAGTGACTACTTAACAGTAGGGAAACACTGGCACGCTACCAGGTAAATAGATTTTGGCTCCCAGAATGTTGTGAGAAAGTTCCTTTACAGACAATCAAAAGGGGGGGGGGGGGGGGGCCTTGAGGGAATGTTAGAGGAGAATTCTGTGTGCTCACACGGACTGACCTATGTCGTCATCGGTGCGGTCCATGGGGTCCTTCTCGAGGCAGTCCCGCACGACGTCGCGGCTCATGAGGGGGTCCGACGCTCGCTCCATGTCCTCCTCGTCGTCGTCCTCCTCTGAGTCGACGGCGGTCTCGGGCAGGCCGCTGAGGTCCATGTCGCCCGGCTCGTTCTCCGTGGCCTGGGGGACAAAGGAACGACAATATGACGCAACAGGTGTCTCCGTCTTAACACCAACCATCAAGCTTAACCAGTGAGTTTTAGTAACATGAGTGGAGGAAAAGGGTCGCTGGTCTGTGCTAAGCATTTGTCTGCTCCATCCCATCTACTCCATGTAGGAACAGCTGCAAACTGGTGGGCGGAGATTATCGGATGGCAAATATAAAAATCTGGGTTTTGATGCAATAACTTCACATAACGGCGGGCAATTTTTTGTTTTTTAAATAAAAAGTATGCTTATAAGCAGAACCTGCATCAACCCAACGCATCAAAAGCGACAACCATGTCAGTGGTAACACAGTACAACCAAGAAAAGACACCACCAATCGTATTTTCAACATCTAGCCCGTTCAGTAAGAGGTGCGTGTGAGAGACACTGCATCATCAAACACCCCCCACTATGCATAAAACACCCAGCTAATTATCTCACAACTCTTTCTCTCGCTCTCCCACTCCAGCTTGCACTTAGAGCCTGACAACCTCTTTGAAAGAGTGAGATAAAATATGGAGGAAAGAGAGGAAAAACTAACGAGAGGGAGCGAAAGTGATGCAATTGACAATATCACAGAGATATTAATAGAAACCGTGGCGCTGCGCATCCATCAAGGCTTCTCACACACTATAAATACCGCTGAGAGGCCGTATTGCGTGTTTTGCGCTCTCAACACGAGCCCCGCCTAGAGAACGAAAACCACGCATGAAACACAGGGAGATGAAAACTGAAAACAATCCTGGCCCAGATGTGTCGAGTGCGAACCAACTCCTCTTACCTGAATGCGGTCTCTAAACTCCTGCCTTTTTCAAAGCGAGAGCTAGAAACAACGTCGCCTTCGTAAATTGCCTGCAGGAGCCTAGTCCGAGACGCATCTTTACCGCCCGGGCTGTCAGTTGTGTTTACATTGTTCCGAAATTGAAAGAGTCCCCGTCTTTCACAGAACGTAGCCCAGAATGTCATTCCTCCTTAACCACCATGTGCAAACGTCTCATTAATGATTCAGGGTGCAATCTGTGTAGCCACTCGGGCGTCATGAGGTCAGCCATGTGGGCGGGGCAGGGGCCTGATGGGGCGAGAGAGTAAAGGGGGTGTGGTTCTTCCCTTGGGGAAGGGGTTGGTAGAGTGTGGATTTGTGGAAGGAGTGAAACCGTGAAAAATCTGAAGATCGAGGTGCGTCGGTTTTCCACGCGACAGGGAATAACCGAGGTGCTGAGATGGAGATTCCTAGAAAATTGTTTTGAAGTCATCTGGAAATCTCGGCAGCAGTGAAAGCAGAAAACAGCTATCCGTCTTCACCTTGATGTGAAAGTCAATGTCTATGGATGCTGAAACCCGGTAGAAAACAGCTTACATTCCACAGTAATAAAACATTGTTGGCATGCTCCAAACCTCAGAAGGACACTGTCCTAAAATAGCAGAGATATGAGTCACTGGACATCTTCATTGACCCCATTACTTGTCTACAGTAAGATCTAGGCTAGTCCTCACACAGTAGCTTTCATTGATTAAATATTGTTGTATGTCAATTCAATATTAGCCACCCACCTCGGTTTATGAATCAGGCTTATGACAGACTAAATGCTCATGAGTTGTGTGCTGATCATAATTGAGAAGTGTGTTCGCCAGGGAGATTGCGACACCTTCGGATCTGATTCGGCACAACATTTCCAATGAGCTACACAATGTTCGCAACCCACTGGGAACCCTGAACCCTTAAAAACCAAATCAAAAATGTCAAATGTGACCTCGAAATACAGAGAAACTCTGAACCCCTCTGTGTGTGAGTGTGTGCGCATGTACATACATGCGTGTGTATGTGATGTATGATCCATAAATGTGTGGTGAGCGAAAAAAAGAAAGGGGGGCGGGGGGGGGGGGGGGGGGGGGTAGTAGTTAATATTTCAACAGGGCTATTCTTGGATCAATGCTTTCAAGTGTCCTTCTGAAGAACCAATTTCATGATTTATTCAGACACAAAACAGTTGGCCATGTTTGCAAGGCAGTGACAGAGGATGCAGCTCTATTCTTCTCTCTGGGAGAAAGACGATGGCGCACTCCAGCGGACACGGCTCGTGGATGAGAGGAACGGGCAGCATCGCCAAAAAGCTTCACCCTAGTAGACATCTGTCAAGAATACTCAGAAATCTGAACAGTTGTCTTATTGTAGACATAAAGTCTTACTAATAAGACAATATTGCCCTTTGACCATGTAAAATACCGGACTTGGTCTCACCACTATTAAGGAGATTGAAGCAACAAACAGGTCACAGGTCTGCAGCCGCGGAAACAAATCTAATTGGAGTCCCGTGATGTCGTTATACACTGACTAAATGTTCCTGTGTCTTTACCCTGGATCTACCCTCCTTCACTCTATCCTCCAGCCCTGATGTGGACAGCCATCAACCCAAAACACATGCTTGTCCAGGGAGGAACTACCATCATGTCATCCATCTTCTCTACGCGTTGAAGACGGTAAATCTAACCTCCTCAGACGAAGTGATAGGTGGGTCGGGGTCATCTCCATTCGTGAGAGAGCAGGGCGGAGTAGAAATGGGGAGGGACAGAGAGAGAGAGAGAGAGAAATAGAGGGATGAGAAGCTATGGACAGATAGGTCATTAATGAGAGAGGCGGACTGGCGAAGGAAAGGTGTTATGGAGGGAAAGAGGAAAGGGAGCGGACAGTAGACAACGGGGCTTTCATGGAGACGCTACAGCAGACCTGTTAATGAGGACCGAGCAGATGGCCCTAAGACTGGATGAGGGCCTGGGCACAACCGGCCCCCGAACGCTCCACACGCACGCACACACTTGCAGTATGTACTGTACACAGATAGTGCACTCACATAGATACACACACACACACAGCAGATGACGACGTAGGGAGCCAATGGGGTGCCTGTGTGTGGTAAGAGGATTAGGTGCGATTGGCTTTGGGGGCCCGACTACAGTCACGAGATGGTGGAGTGGGAGGGGCCTGTTCTGTTCTATGGGCGTTTAGATGGTGTTGGGGGGACGTTGTTGGGAGGTTATGGGGACATTTGAGGGAGGCCTGCTTGGTTGGTTGCTACTTCCAGAGTGGGGGGGTTTGGAAGGGGGACTGCTCTATTGACATTTAGAGGACGTTGTACGGATGTTGTAAGATTAGGGAGGTAAGGCAATAAATAGGCCATAGTGGCGAAATAATTACAATTTAGCATTAACACTGGAGTGATAGATGTGCAAATGATGATGTGCAAGTAGAGATACTGGGGTGCAAAAGAGCAAAAATAAATAACTATATTTACAGGTGGGCTATTTACAGATGGGCTGTGTACAGATGGGCTGTGTACAGATGGGCTGTGTACAGGTGCAGTAATCAGTAAGCTGCTCTGAAAGCTAATTCTGAAAGTTAGTGAGGGAGATAAGTCTCCAGCTTCAGTAATTTTAAATTTGTTCCAGTCTTGGCAGCAGAGAACTGGAAGGAAAGGCGGCCAAAGTAGGAGTTGACTTTGGAGATGACCAGTGAAATATACCTGCTGGAGAGTGTGCAGCTGGGTGCTGCTATGGTGACCAGTGAGCTGAGATAAGGTGGGGCGTTACCTAGCAAAGAGTTATAGACGACCTGGAGCCAGTGGGTTTGGCGACGAATATTAAGCGAGGGCCAGCCAACGAGAGCATAAAGGTCGCAGTGGTGGGCCTTGGTGACAAAACGGATGGCACTGTGATAGACTACATCCAATTTGCTGAGTAGAGTGTCGGAGGCTATTTTGTAAATTACATCACCGAAGTCGAGGATCGATAGGATAGTCAGTTATATGAGGGTATGTTTAGCAGCATGAGTGAAGGAGGCTTTGTTGCGAAATAGGAAGCTGATTCTATATTTAATTTTGGATTGGAGATGCTTAATGTGAGTCTGGAAGGAGAGTTTACAGTCTAACCAGACACCTAGGTATTTGTAGTTGTCCACATATTCTAAGTCAGAACCGTCCAGAGTAGTGATGCTAGTCGGGCGGGCGGGTGCGGGCGCGGGCAGCAATCGGTGGAAGAGCATGCATTTAGTTTTACTTGTATTTAAGAGCAGCTGGGGGAGGGGGGGGGGGGGGGGGGGGGGGGGCTGTGCTTACCTGGTATATGTCTGACAGGCTGCTGCTTCCAGAGTCGCTGGTGATACTACATCCTGAGTGGCTGGAAGAAACGTGGGTCACCTGTGGGTGCAGGCCGTCGGCCAGGTGGAGTCGACTGAAGTCCGCGGGGAGCTGCACACACACACACACAATCACACACAAACAGACGGTCAGTTTCACCAGTCGCAAACCCACTCACACCACCGACGCACGGCTGTCAGGCGTTTAAAAGGCACTTGGCTACATGGTGGGTGCAACACTTATTTAGCCCTTACCAACACATTGCAATCGAAAAACTGTACAGTCTGCATTAGAAGTTAGTGCGGCAGGGCACGAGGGGAGTTGGTAGGGGAATGCGTGGGAGCAGAGTTCCCAAAGCGAAAATGTAGAAATGATTTGACATGTTGAAATCATTTTTGGAGCCGAATGCCCTTTGAATTGACAGCGAGCGAACGAGTTCCGAGTTCCCAGAGTGATTTTTTTTTTTGATTCTCGGTGTAACTGATTAATCTTCTTTAGTTCATGATGTCCCTCTACATTCGTTTAATTTAACCCATCTCCTTCTCCTGTGACTACACAGCAGTCTTAATAGAGCATATTAATATTAATGAAGCCTGTGAGTTAACGCTGAACTTCTTCCAAGTGACTCATAATCAAACGAGCCGCCATTAATAACATTTCCCACTTTCATGGTATCCGTGGGGAACATTTATGGAGTTTAACGTGTATTTATCTAACATAATAGACCATTGATTTTAAAATGCGTCTCGAAATGTTACTGTGATAGTGTAATTTACTCAACACTATTAAGCGCAAGATCTGTTGTCAATTCAATTTGAAAGTGTAGCGTTTGGTATGGGCAAACTTTGCAGTTCGGTTTGGTGTCCATATTTGCTGAGCTCATCTTACGCGTGCGTATACAAAGTAGCCATAGGCCAAGCAGCGAGGGTAGTTGGGTACTGCGTCTTGCTTGCTGGTGTGACCGACTGGGATTCAAACCTGGTTGTCCAACACGTCACAAGATTGTGCTAGCCCGTTGAGCTAAAGCCTTGACAAGACTTCAGTACCAATGGCAACAAGCATGTACAATGTACCTGGCTCCCAGAAACATTTTGTGGTGTTAGTTACACACAGACTCACGATGAGGCAGTGAATTTAACATTGAGGCTTCAAGTAGCCCATCATTCTGTGTTTAATATCGAAGAGTGCCTACTAGATCCAGTTAAAATGAATATGACCCAATTTCCAAAGCTATATGGAGATGGCAGAGACGCACCACCACCAGAATTCCCAGGGCAGAATTAGCATTCAAGCTAATGGAAGAAAATGGTGCGAAATCTCAAAAGGGCTAGATAGAATAACAACAACAACAACAACAACTGCTATTAGCATTCTGGAGCATGAATCCACACAAATATCTATCCGGACGGAACCAAGTCTATGTTAGGAGTAGAAAAATCATTAAACGTTTCAAAAGGAGATATGGGCTACAGAATTCCAAGAGATATAGTTAAATATGAATATTTGAGAGTTGTAATGTTTTATTTATCTATTTATTACCATTCTCAAAGCTTTAAGGAAGGCACTTGCTCCTTAAATCCAACCCCTGGCAGCGACAGGGCATGAATATTTAAATCTTCACACCTAAAAGCACAGCGCATGTGATTAAAATGCTTCAAAATCAGGGCGTCACTGCCGGAAAAAGAAAATGTGAAAAGCAGAACATTGGCAGCGCTTCAGCTAAGAAATTTGAATACAAACTAGAACAGGAAAATAGTACTGATCCAGATATTAGACCTATACACCTAACCATGCTATTCAGAACCACCAAATACACGCGCGCAGGTACAAATCTGTGTCGGGATAGAGAGTGAGGCTGACGAGGAGCGTTACTAACGTTGGTTTGAATGACTTAATCAACAGCTTTTAAAAAGGGTGGGAACAGTGACGACTGTTCTGCTCCTGGAATTAACACTTCCAAAATCTCCATATTCTATGGTGAATGTCTTTGGTTAAGAAGTCACTCCTCAATATTCTTCACTTCCATTAGGCTATATACATTTTTTTTGGAGAGGATCCACCACAGAACTGTAGTAGATACTAAACCATGTCACGGAATTGAAAAAGAGTTGGTGAAGAACACCAATGACTTGTAAAGTCACACTTTGAAACATTAATTAACTTGGGGCAACTAATCATGCTGTGAAGTGTGTGTGTGTGTGTGTGTGTGTGTGTGTGTGTGTGTGTGTGTGTGTGTGTGTGTGTGTGTGTGTGTGTGTGTGTGTGTGTACCACAGAGCAAAAAAGCTAGCCCACACCCCAATACATTCACACCCCAATACAACTGTGAATGTGATGTCATTACAGCGTATCAAAGACGGCAATCACATTTCATTAACCGGCTCGGTGCACAGAACCAAATGGTTCATCAGGGGGGCTAGAGCCAGGACCAGGACACAAGCCCCCCAGGCTGGTAGAGCCCCTCTCCCCCATCTCCTCATCTGAACCCCCTCCAGCAGAGTGGGCAGAGATTATTAGTGGACCCTGAATTGTGTTACAATTCTAAAGATTTTATACATTTGCAGTCTGCATTGAACAAACTGAATGACATTCCTTGGCACTATATATTAAGTGGAAATGTTACCGTCTTATATGACTGGACACCAAATTGTGTTCCAAATGGTACACATTGACTACAATTGCAGACTGTGTTGAAGTCCACATTGAACAGCATTGGCATTCAATGGCACTATATAGAACAAGAGGCAAATGTACTTTTGTATTTTTGTATTGTATTCTTTCGTTTCAAGAAAACATTGGTCGCAAAAATCAATGCTGCCTATAAGCTAGTCTGAGATGGCCTGCATTTTAAATGTTTGGTGGAGCAGATTGCGGATTCCATCATGACGTAGAAGTGCATGGCATGGTGGACAAACAGAAAACAACCCTGAACATGAAGCAATGGGAGGTTTATCAAAAACCAAATGGGCGACCAGAGGTTGGGAGTAGTACACACATGGTCGATATCCACATGTCAATAGCAATATCCAGGCTGTTTCCCCCCCCCCCACCCTAAAGCAACTGGCTAGACACCCCCCCCCCCCCCCACTAATCGCTATTCATTTGTGCATGTGTCATTACTGAGAGCATTTCTCAAACTCTCTACGAATGTGCGCAAATCATTATGATGCAACATCGAGGTCAAAAACAAATACATCCAAAGCGCACAATTTGCCTAATCCGAGCCGTAGCCACAAATATTGACAAATCAACTGGTCATGATGGGATTAGAACAGTAGCATCCTCTAACGCTCGAGCCCACAACACCACATTCCCAACTGTGCCGTCCATGGTGAGCAGATGTGGCGCTCCTATAATTACACTGTAGACCTAATGACCTAGATTGCCGCACTGGCGGCAGCCCCGTGGATGTGGATGGAAGGGCTGGCCAGGGCTCAACCTCCTTTATGGGGATTCGGTATACAGTGAAGGGTGAAACTAGGTCTGTGACTGACTTGGATGACCTAGATTGGAGGCAATTCCTTCTACCTGGAGAATTAATAGAGAGACTTAACTAAGGTAGATGGGGGAAAATTGAGGTTTGGAGAGAAGGTGGGGAAAATGCCGATGTTGGCAGACCAGATATGGCAGGCGCTATTCCCAGAGGAGTCCCCCCCCCCCCCCCCCAGACGGTGGGGGCTTCTCGTGTTCCTGAGCCAGGTGGATCAAGAGATTAAAGCCGGTTTGGGGCTGGGTGTCTGATTAAACAGGCCTGATATTCGCCCTTCCTGTGATACCACTCTACCAAACCCAGCCAGAGCACATACTCACACACACAACATGGCAAAGAGATGGGAGAGAGCACGTGACAGAAAACACACTTACCAACCAACACGGCATCCATTATAATATAACTTTGCTGCTGACAATCACCTAATACTCATATTGTAATATAATTATAAAACAAATGGTGCATTGTCCAATGCCTTTAAATGGACAGTAATTATATATCATAAGAAGGGAGCGAAAGAGATACACACAAGGGTCAACAAATAGATGCGCTAACTCATAACAGCCATGCTACTATGACAACCACCTACCCTCACTAAATAGGCTTACAATTTCCCCATATTAGTCACAGGCATGATGCCACTACCACAGAAATATGATACTCTTCTTTGATTGCCGTCTCCCACCGTATTCGCTTATAAATATTTGCATACTTCTCACTTGCTGAGGAGGAAGAGCGAGAGAGAGAGAGAAAGAAAGAGAGTAGGCTAAATCTGTGTGCTACATAGACGTACATTTACCCTCCACAATCCGTCTACCGCTGTGATTTACAGCTATAGGCACGAAGCTTCGGAGGGTTGAGCGATGCCAGCGGTCGCTGACAGCCAGTCAATTCATTTACAGCTCATATGCAGACCACTCAGTAGCCTACAAATGTCTGCATGATCGCTGTCTGGCTGTCACTATTAGCACCATGGACAGCAGCCCACACAAGGCTGCCTCCATCAAACCGCACGCCTCAACACAACCCTTGCAAAAAAATATGATCTACGACACCTGTATTGCATTTGAACAAGACGTCGGCTAACCTTTTATTTTATAAGGGCGCGTTGCGCAGAAAGAAGCAATCAAAGTATTGTGCCGTAAGTGTCACATAAAACTTAATGAGGAACCCAGATACTCTCGAGTCATCCGTCATCCGTGTGACAGCGAGCACATGGCCGTGGTGACTAGCCTACAACACTTCGGGCTGACGGATAAATAAGGTTGAGATTCAAGGCGTACGCGCGCTCCTGTGTGGCGCTCGGCTATAGCCTAGCGGGCTGGGCCCGGCGTATTCATTAATCTAAGCGCGGCTTGAAAGAAACCCGATGACCATTCATTTCTGGCTATAGAATAGCAAATCATATCCAGGCATCGGCTCATAGAGCAAAACATACACGCACACGTCGTCACTTACCGGGTTTTTATCTTGCTGGCTCGGGACTCCATGGCTGGCTGCTGCTGCTAATGGTTTCATAATGACACAATATACGCCGGGCTAAAATGTAACATTCTGGGTCTAGCTCTCTATGCTACAGCGCGCCTCTTCCCCATCGTCCTCCTCCAATTCCTCCCTCTTTCGGCTATCTCCCGGGGCTGTCTCTCTTTCTCTCCCTGGGAAGTGAGGGGGTGATACTGAAGGAAGCCGGCGTCGGTTTCAGACGCACCAGCAGCCCCGCATCCGGGTTTAACTCCAGCGAGAGAACAGCCCAGCCTGCAATGCCGAGCGCACGCTACTGTCTTGCAGCGCAGGGATGGAGAAAAAGGCTAGAGGGGAGAGAAAAACAATCGAGCCCCGTGCGTTCTTTCTTTTTACGCTGATGCCAATTAGATAGATTCCTCCTCCAGTGAGCTCCGGTGTGTGGATAATAAAGCAGAAAAATGGGGGGGAGGCTAAAATGGCTGACACCACTTTCACTCACGTTCGCTCCCTCATCCTACCTCTCCCTCCCTGCTCTGCTCTCTTTCGCTGCCGATGGTAGGCTGGCTGTCACAAACACAAGCACGCCTACGCGCACGCAAAGACTCGCTCACTCGGCTTTTACGCGCCATTAGATTAGTCTGAGACCTAGGAGCCACAGCCTCCTGGCTTTGTTAACACTACTCTCAGTTCATTTGTGGACCAAAGCAGTGGGACGTGTGTGTGTCAGTGTGTGTATTGGGGAGAAATGGGGGGGGGGGGGCTTGAATAGGGACCGCCCTCACTGATGCTGAGAGTCCAGCCGGTGGTGCCTGCTGTTCTACTCACCCAGTCTACAAGGCTTAAAAAGAGATAGAGGGACAGAGGAGAGAAAATGAGAGGGATGAGGATGAATAGGCTAGCTAGAGACAGATAAACAGATACACAGGGAGATAGAGAAAAAAAGAGCGATAAAGGACGCAATGGAGAGCAAAAAGCTGAGAGAAATCAAAAGGATACTCGTGAGAGGTGGTGAGCCCAGCGAGAGTAATGCCATTATCACACTCACTTCAGCAGAGGACCGCGGCTGCAGCCAGTTGGCATGGTAACAGAACCAGGAAAGCAATTTCCTGGGCGGTGGAGAGAGAGGGGGGGCGAGAGAGGGGGAGCATCCTCTTCAGTGAGAGGGGAGAAAAGAGGAAAGGTGGGCCTGATAAAGACTTGCTCAAAGACAGTGGGTAATAAAATTAAAGAGGACCATGGCTATGGAGATGAACAGAGTTCTCCTTGAATCAGTATGACAATGATGTCACCACTGTCAAACGGCTGGAGTATAGTAACCAAGGCGACTGAGCATGACTCGCCCCCACGGGCCTTTGGTGGTTGCTGTGGCGACAGAAGCATAGAGACACAGAAAGATGGAGGAAGTAGAAAGAGAGAGACAGAGAGAGCGAAGAGAGAGGGGGGCACACATGTGTGTCAGAGGCCATCTCGTCACCGACTCCCCCGTCCTACTTTGGTGAAAAGGCCCCCATCGAGCATGGGCTGTGGTATCACATCATAGACGGGGCTGAAGGCTCTATCAAATCATGACACGCAAGCACACACACACTGTAACCACCCTTCACAATATACCACTAGGTACACACATACATACATATACACATATATACACACACACACACACACACACACACACACACATACATACATATATACACATACATATATATACATATATACACATACATATACACACATACATACATATACACATACACATATATACACATACATACATACATACATACTGTATATACATACATACACACACACACACACACACACACACAGGGGATGCCCATTCCCCTAGGGCAGGGATCAACAACTAGATTCAGCCGTGGGACGATTTTTGTCTTGAGTGGATGATCAGGGGGCCAGAACATAATTACAAATAATTTGTAGACTGCAAATGGACTGCAAGAAGCCCAAATGGATATAATATTTGATTAAAACATCATTTTTAAACACGCTTACATTTGCACACAATCACATACTGTATATCTCTCTATTATGAGTGGGAATACTTGGTGGGCCAAACAGTCGCCAGCTGCCTTAGGGGATTCTGGTTATTGGCAACACAAAGGGCCCCTTGTCAGATATGAGGCCAGCGGGCCAGGCTTGGTGACGGACACTGAGATATGAGAAGAACAGCGCTTTAAAATGACGAAGGCACAGCGAACAATGGCTTAAAGGGCAATGCAAGACTGCGTCCGAAATGGCACCCTATTCCCTACAGTCACTCTGGATCCTGGTCAAAAGTAGTGCACTATATAGGGAATAGGGTGCCATTTAGGACACACACCAAAACAATGAACAATAGGCAGCCGAGTGACTCGGAGCTGATATTATTATCTTGAAATGGCACAATAATATACTGCCAATTCAAATGAGAATCAAAGCCCCAACGGGCAAATAGGAAAACCCTACAGTGTTCCTACAATGACTGTCAAAGATAAATAGCTTTGTTACACTAACAAAATACACTACACAACCAAAAGTATGCTCATTGAACATCTAATTTCAAAATCATGGGCATTAATATGAAGTTGGTCCCCACTTTGCTCATATACAGCCTCCACTCTTCTTGGAATATTGCTGCGGATACTTGCTTCCATTCAGCCAGAAGATGTTGGGCGATTAGGCCTGGCTCGCAGTCGGCGGTAGAATTCATCCCATAGGTGTCCGATGGGGTTGAGGTCAGGGTTCTGTGCAGGCCAGTCAAGTTCTTCCACGCAGATCGACAAACCATTCCTGTATGTACCTCACTTTGTGCACTGGAGCATTGTCATGCTAAAACAGGAAAGAGCCTTCCCCAAACTAGATGTTGGAATATTGCTGCGGATACTTGCTTCCATTCAGCCACAAGATGTTGGGCGATTAGGCCTGGCTCGCAGTCGGCGGTAGAAATCATCCCATAGGTGTCCGATGGGGTTGAGGTCAGGGTTCTGTGCAGGCCAGTCAAGTTCTTCCACGCAGATCGACAAACCATTCCTGTATGTACCTCACTTTGTGCACTGGAGCATTGTCATGCTAAAACAGGAAAGGGCCTTCCCCAAACTAGATGTTGGAATATTGCTGCGGATACTTGCTTCCATTCAGCCACAAGATGTTGGGTGATTAGGCCTGGCTCGCAGTCGGCGGTAAAATTCATCCCATAGGTGTCCGATGGGGTTGAGGTCAGGGTTCTGTGCAGGCCAGTCAAGTTCTTCCACGCAGATCGACAAACCATTCCTGTATGTACCTCACTTTGTGCACTGGAGCATTGTCATGCTAAAACAGGAAAGGGCCTTCCCCAAACTGTTGCCACAAAGTTGGAAACACAGAATGTCATTGTATGCTGTAGTGTTAAGATTTCCCTTCAATGGCACCAAACGGCCTAGCCCAAACCATGAAAAACAGCCCCAAACCATTATGCCTCCTGCACCAAACTTTACAATTGGCACTATGTATTGGGGCAGGTAGCATTTTCCTGGCATCTGCCAATCCCGGATTAGTCCGTCAGACTGCCAGATTACTCCAGAGAACGCTTTTTCACTGCCCCAGAGTCCAATCGGGGTGAGCTTTACACTCCTCCAGCCGAAGTTTGGCATTGTGCATGGTGATCTTAGGCTTGTGAGAGGCTGCTTGGCCATGGAAACCCATTTCATGAAGCTCCCGACAAACAGTTCTTGTGCTGACGTTGCAACCGAGAACAGACAATTGTTACGCGCTTCAGCACTCGGTGGTCCCATTCTGTGAGTTTGTCTGGCCTACCACTTTGCGGCCATTCTACGGTCAATGGAAATTGCATGGCTGAGTGCTCAATTTTATACACCTGTCAGCAACGGGTGTGGCTGAAATAGCCAAATCAACTAATATGAAGGGGTGTCCACATACTTTTGTATATATATAGTGTATGTGTTGCCAGTGCTGCCAGTCTTCAGATATGCAACTTTTTTGTTTACACCATCCTTACATTAGCCTTGGATGTGGTGTGGCAAAGTGACCTATAGTGATTCTTGTTGTTGCAGTGTTGGATAGGAAAACAACAACTACTGAACATGCGTATGTACAGTCCATCTATATATGGCTCTCACATGCAGATCAAATGTGGGTCAATGGAAGAATAAACACCACATTTACACATTGAGTCGTGCTTGAGGGGGCTATTTGCTCACGTATACACCGTATAACTACTGCGTTAATAGAGACAATGCCTCAAAACCAGGGGTTGCAGCATTTATTATCGGCCGGCTGGCCTCCATCCGACGGAACATGAGAATACCCACTGTGACATCATTCCCATCACCCTCTCTAGGCCCCGGGCGATGATGTAATGCATCACCAAAACAAGCTCAGGTGTTTGCTTCTGGTGCTGATGACGGTGTCATTAGCATTGCTGGCAACAATAGTCAAGGGACCGGGACATCATTATGTCATTACATCACCACGGCAATGGGTGGGGCAGTGGGGGGTGTTGTTGGGGTCGCGTCTGGGGACCACAACCAGACACTCTTGGTCGCACTCTAATGCTTTCCAGTGACAACGAGACTATGGCTCCCGTTCCAAATAGCATCCCATTCCCTATATAGTGCACTAATTTCGACCAGGGCCCATAGGGTGCTATTTAGGGAATAAGGGGCCATTTCAGATATAGACTATGGGGTTGGCATTCTGCTGAACAACTTCAATCTAAATGCAAAGGAAAGGCAAGGGCGCATTGATTTTACTTGATTGGAACACTGATGTAACAATGCTAGCGGTGCGTAACATTAATGGATTCAGATTCATTCGAGGGGTCAGGAAAGCCTAGACACCAGCCATTTGTAATGTTCTCTGCTAACCACTGTGGCTATAAGTTTGTTCCAAACATTATGGGTTCGGGATGCATAGCATTAGGGTCGTACAAAGTTCATTACCACGGTAGGGAAGACAAAAGCAAACTCACACGTATGTGCATGGACATACACAGGTGCATGCTGTAGGCAGACAACAAGCACATAAAAGAAAGAGTGATGTCGCCTTTAGATAAAAAAAAAAACATTTTACAGTTAGTTTTATTACTAGCACGACTGCATGCGATGAACCAAAGGAAAACAAGAAAATTAGGACAACAGAAAGCGGCAATTTAAAAAAAAAAACAAGTCTTTTCCACAAAGCCACTGTATCAAGGAGAAAAATATTGTGAATCTATCAAGCTCCTATAAAACAGCAAATCTGACATGGCCTTTCCCACTCACACACAGTAGCTGGACATCAGCACAAAGACTAAGAGCTTAAACTCTCCTCTCTCCCCCTCTGCATCTTCCTACAAGTCAATAAGTACCAGTCAAAGCAAATACCGGTGCTAATACCTTGCCAGATAAACCACTGAAATTGCAATTTCAAAAAAGGTTAACCAATGCAAATACTCGTATGATCGGGTAACATTTGCCATTTCTTAAATAGGCCAATAGCATATAAGAAGAGATCTATTACACCTGGCTATAAATCTAGAAGTCTCGGTGTCTTTTAGGTTTTGCAACACGGTTGATTATTTCAACAACAAATATAAAACTGATTAACAAACCAGTAGGCGATTAGCACCAGTCAAGCTAACCAAAGCAGCTAAAAACGGACGCCACCAGCCTGCCATTACTGATCATGACGGTGCAATTCCCACAGTACATTATCTTCATGTTAGTATATGTGAAAGAGTCTAAAGCCTTGTTAAATTGCTGACTGCGCATATCAATAAAGGGCCAGACCCTTACTTGTAAAAAAAAAAAAAAAGTTGCTAATACACTGCTGCCATCTCCTCCTCTAGGGTCGACTTCCTGATGCTGCTGTTCCCACGCCACCTCTGCCAGTTCAAGAGGCAGCAAGGTATTGTGTTGCTGTTGGCATGAGTTGGCGTGGGCACGTTTCCTGTCCGAGTAGGAAGTGGACAGGATTTGCAAGCCAAACCAGGTTGCCACTGCCACAAAGTCATAATTATGGCTAAACCCTGCCTATTTGAACAATTTCTCTTTTTAAAATATGATTTTGAACCTAATCTTCAACCACACTGATAACCTTACGCCTCATCTTAAATTAAGTCCAAAAAGCACATTTTTGTTTTCACGACACAGCCAATTTTGACTTTGTGGCTGTGGTAACTAGTGACAACCGATATAATGGGAGGAGAGGGAGGGGGAGGGCGAGGAAGAGGAAAGGCCTGAAATAATAGGCACAGACATCTCCCAGGATGTAGGGCAAGTCAGCGGGATCAGAAACAGCCAGGGTCTGGTTTTTCCCAAAAGCATCTTAAGGCCATTAAGGCCATAGCTGCAGGAAGTAGGGGTGCTGGAGGTGCTGCAGCATCCCCTGAAATTGAACAAATGTCCCCAAAAATATATATATAAATATATATATATATTTTTTAATTTCCAAAAACTACATTACTCCTGTCTGAACAGACATAAAATCAGTCAAAATACTACACCAGAGAACATAATTTACTCACAGAGGATCAAAAGATAGAAAATAATAGTGCTTGTGATAAAACCTGATCCACAGCTTAGTCGAGAGGGCCGCAATTTGGGCAGCATGCTCGCCAAATATAAAACCACTTGTTGCGTTATGGCCATAGACATATAATCCATAGAAGGGTTTTGGAACCTCTAACCCTGGCAATTTGACTGTTAAACTCATGGGTACACCAGCAATGGCTGCCAGTCCTGACTTGAATGGGAACCAAATCAAATCGTTATTAGTGACTATGCACTGAATACAACCGGTCCTTACAGTGAAATGCTTACTTATGAGCCTCTGACCAACAATGCAGCTTAAAAAAAAAAGATGAGGAAGAATAAGAAAAAAGTAACAAGTAATTAAAGAGCAGCAGTAAAATAACAATAGCGAGACAATACAAAGGGGAGTACCGGTACAGAGCCAATTTGCAGGGGCACCAGTTAGTTGAGGTAAAATGTACAGATGAAGTCGAAAGTTTACATACACTTAGGTTGGAGTCATTAAAACTCGTTTTTAAACCACAAGTCGGTTAGGACATGTACATTGTGCATGACAAAAGTCATTTTTCAAACAATCGTTTACAGACAGAGTATTTATAATTCACTGTATCACAATTCCAGTGGGTCAGAAGTTTACATACACAAAGTTGACTGTGCCTTTAAACAGCTTAGAAAATTCCAGAAAATGATGGCATGGCTTTAGAAGCTTCTGATAGGCTAATTGACATCATTTGAGACATTTGGAGGTGTACCTGTGGATGTATTTCAATGCCTACCTTCAACCTCAGTGCCTCTTTGCTTGACATCATGGGAAAATCAAAAGAAATCAGCCAAGACCTCAGAAAAAAAGTTGTAGACCTCCACAAGTCTGGTTCATCCAAACGCCTGAAGGTACCACGGTCATCTGTACAAACAATAGTACGCAAGTATAAACACCATGGGACCACGCAGCCGTCATACCGCTCAGGAAGGAGAAGCATTCTGTCTCCTAGAGATTAACATATTTTGGTGCTAAAAGTGCAAATCAATCCCAGAATAACAGCAAAGGACCTTGTGAAGATGCTGGAGGAAACAGGTAGAAAAGTATCCATATCCACAGTAAAACAAGTCATATATCGACATAACTTGAAAGGCCGCTCAGCAAGGAAGAAGCCACTGCTTCAAAACCGCCATAAGAAAGCCAGACTACGGTTTGCAACAGCACAAGATCATAATTTTTGGAGAAATGTCCTCTGGTCTGATGAAACAAATATAGAACTGTTTGGCCATAATGACCATCGTTATGTTTGGAGGAAAAAGGGGGAGGCTTGCAAGCCAAAGAACACCATCCCAATCGTGAAGCACGGGGGTGGCAGCATCATGTGGCTGTGCTTTGCTGCAGGAGGCACTGGTGCACTTCACAAACTAGATGGCATCATGAGGCAGGAAATGTGCATATTGAAGCAACATCTCAAGACATCAGTCAGGAAGTTAAAGCTTGGTCGCAAATGGGACTTCCAAATGGAAAATGACCCCAAGTATACTTCCAAAGTTGTGGTAAAATGGCTCAAGGACAACAAAGTCAAGGTATTGGAGTGGCCATCACAAAGCACTGACCTCAATCCTATAGAAAATTAGCGGGCAGAACTGAAAAAGTGTGTGCGAGCACCCAACTTATTGTGGGAAGCGTGTCGAAGGCTACTCAAAATTTTGACCCAAGTTAAACAATTTAACGGCAATGCTACCAAATAGTAATCGAGTGTATGTAAACTTCTGACCTACTGGGAATGTGATGAAAGAAAGAAACGCTGAAATAAAATCAATCACTCTCTCCACTATTATTCTGACATTTCACATTCTTAAAACAAAATGGTGACCTTAACTGACCTAAGACAGGACATTTATACTAGGATTAAATGTCAGGAATTGTGAAAAACTGAGTTTAAATGTACTTAGGTGCTAAGGTGCATGTAAACTTCCGACTTCAACTTTACATGTAGGTAGAGTTATTAAATTGACTATGCACAGATGATAACAATAGAGAGTAGCAGCGGCGTAAAAGAGGGGAGGGGGTGCAATGCAAATAGTCTGGGTAGCCATTTGATTAGATGGTCAGGAGTCTTATGGCTTGGGGGTAGAAGCGGTTTAGGAACCTCTAGGACCTGGACTTGGCACTCCGGTACAGCTTGCCATGCGGTAGCAGAGAGAACACTGCCAGGTGTAGAGTTCCTGGATGGCAGAAAGCCTGACCCCAGTGTAGTGCCATGCAGCCGGAGGCCGAGCAGTTTCAAAACCAGGCAGTGATGCAACCAGTGATGCTCTCGATGGTGCAGCTGTAGAACCTTTTAAGGATCTGAGGACCCATGTCAAATATTTTCAGTCTCCTGAGGGGGAATAGGTTTTGTTGTGCCCTCTTCTCAACTGTTTTGGTGTGCTTGGACCACCTTAGTTTATTGGTGATGTGGACACCAAGGAACTTGAAGTTCTCAACCTGCTCCACTACAGCCCCGTCAATGAGAATGGGGGCGTGCATGGTCCTCCCTTTTCCTGTAGTTCACAATCATCTCCTTTGTTGAGGGAGATGTTGTTGTCCTGGCAACACATTGCCAGGTCTCTGACCTCCCCCCGATAGGCTGTCTCATCGTTGTTGGTGATCAGGCCTACCACTGTTGTGTCATCGGCAAACTTAATGGTGTTGGAGTTGTGCCTGGCCGTGCAGTTAATGAATGAACAGGATGTACAGGAGGGGACTGAGCACGCACACCTGAGGGGCCCCTGTGTTGAGGATCAGCGTGGCAGATGCGTTGTTACCTAGCCTTACCACCTGGAGGCAGCCCGTCAGGAAGTCCAGGATCCAGTTGTAGAGGGAGGTGTTTAGCCCCAGGGTCCTTAGCTTATTGATGAGCTTTGAGGGCACTATGGTGTGGAACGCTGAGCTGTTGTCAATGAGTAGCATTCTCACGTAGGTATTCCTTTTGTCCAGGTGGGAAAGGGTGGTGTGGAGTGCAATAGAGATTGCATCATCTGTGGATCTGTTGGGGCGGTATGCAAATTGGAGTGGGTCTAGCGTTTCTGGGATAATGGCTGTTGATGTGAGCCATGACAAGCCTTTCAAAGAACTTCATGGCTACAGATGTGAATGCTACAGGTTCAGTAGTCATTTAGGCAGGTTACCTTAGTGTTATTGGGCACAGGGACTATGGTGGTCTGCTTGAAACATGTTTCTGGGCCTGTTCCCGGGAAGGCAGTATATCATTCACATCGGGCTCGTTAAAGGAAAAAAAGGATTCTGCCAGTCCGTGGTGAGAAAACGCAGTTCTGATGTCCAGAAGTTATTTTCGGTCATAAGAGACGGTAGCAGCAATAGTATGTACAAAATAAGTTAAAATATAAACAACTCAAAGAAACAAACAGAAACCCAATTGGGTAGGAATACGTAAAACGTCAGCTATGTTCTCTGATTGATTGCGGCTGTCTGATTGCGTTTCACAAATTTCAAAATACAAATCGCTCAACATGTGGGAACTCCTTCAAGACTGTTGGAAAAGTATTCCAGGCGAAGCTGGTTGAGAGAATGTCAAGAGTGTGCAAAGCTGTCATCAAGGCAAAGGGTGGCTGTAATTTTTTACATTTTATTTTGTTTAACACTGTTTTTGGTTAGTACATGATTCCACATCTGTTATTTCCTAGTTTTGATGTCTTCACTATTATTGTATTATGTACAATGTATTAAAACAAATCAAACCTGGAATGATGTGGTGTCCAAAGTTGACTGGTTCTGTACGTACAGTATTTCATGATGAATGTGTCAAATATTTTAATTTAGTGCATTATTATACAGTATAAGCATTAGAATAAGCTGCCTCAATATCTGCAGCCATATTGGTGATATCTCTCTAGGAGCTGAACGATCTACAGTATTATGGAATAATTCTAATGTTAAAGGTAACATTTGAGTGTTGAAAGCTGATCGGAACAGCTGCGCTTCCTTTCTTTCCATCCTTTGAGTATCGACACAGGCTCCAACGATGCACTTAGCTTAACGTTCTCTGTCGGGGAAATGGATGTTACATCTTTGGCCGTTGTAGTAACGACGCATCGCTAAAACAGTCGTAAGCCTAAGTTACATTGCTATTGGGAAACCGGGCCCTGGAGAATAGGTGGAAATGCCCCTGTATTAATATGTGTGTCAGGGCCATAGTGAGGTGTTCAGTCTTAACCGATACACTCGGTCTGCAAACTGTATGATTGATGACCATTGGAACATATGACAGTGGGTCTGAGCATTGTGCAATGTAAAATACGGTACATGAAATAACAAGATCAGCAGTTGAAGTGTTTAAGCCTGGAAATGAACGTGGCTTGGTGAACACCACAGAATATTCAACCTCCCCATTACATTGGCTGCATAACATTTCATCTTTGCAGGCAAAACTGTGAGCCAGTGTGTGTGATTGACTGACTAGATGAGATTGCAAGTAAGGAGTGGAAGAGTACAGAGAAAGTCACAAACCAGGCACAATGCCGAAGTCATCATCCAATGTTGACAGAGACATGGGAGAGTGGGGGAGATTAGATGGCATAATATGACCCTGTAAGCATAGTACTCAACACTGTTGTTTTGGAAATTCAAACTCTTACCAACAGTCAGTGATGAGGGAATTGCCAAATCAGTCCATGTTCAGGACAACATTTTATATGCAAATCAATAGTTACAAATGTAGGCTACATAACAGTCTATACAAGCTAATCATGGGAATTGTGAACATTCAAAACTGTTCTAAAGTGACACCCAACCCAACTGTTTATCCAAAATGGGTCAACTTTGAGCACCTTTATCTCATGAATGTTCAAAAAAAGATCAAAAAATTAACTTTCTGACCATGGGCAAACATGTATGGAAAGTTTTGTTTAAATCAAAGGGATGCTGTCAAAAAGAGATTGAATTCAAATGGACTCACTTCGTCACTAAATAATTTTACTATGCAAGAACGAATAGTCGTGTAGGCTACTCAACTCATGGTAGTCAACACAGCAATGTTCACACATAAAAACGGGAAAAACCTCAACCCAATCACACATCGATTAAAACACGTTCACAAACCCACTTACTGGTTTGGTTCATGATTTTGTGATATCCAATTAGTAGTTACAGTCTTGTCCCATCTCTGCAGGCGAAGGTCGAGAGCCATGCATCCACCGAAACACAACCCTGCCTAGCAACACTGCTTCGTGACACACTACTCGCTTAACCTGGAAGCCAGCCGCACCAATGTGTTGGAGGATATACCGAACAACCGATGACCGTGTCAGCGTGCATGCACCCGGCCCGACACAGGAGTCGCTAGAGCGCGAAGGGACAAGGACATCCCAGGCCGGCCAAACCAACGTTGGGCCAACTGTGCGCCGCCCCGTGGGTCTCCCGGACACGGCCGGCTGTGACACAGCCCGGGATCTAACCCGGGCCTGTGCCTTAGACCGCTGCGCCACTCGGGAGGCCTGATTAGACCATCTTGAACATCACTTTAACGTTGGTTCAGCAGTTGAGATTCGGTGTTCGTCCGACAGATAAATTGCGCTCATTACCTCGGTTCATTAAGCGGTGCAGCAATCCTAGTTATCATGTTCACTGCACGGATTACGACCATATTCCATATGGCTGTTTAATGGGTACTGCAACATATCAGTGGAGAGGAGCCTCATTTTCAGATGTGAAATTGTGAATCTCTATACAACCACAATTGCTTTTCCAATTCTTGTCCTAATAATATAGCTACAGGAAAATACATTTGGCACCATTAAATGAAAAGATACACAAGTCTATATCTAAAAGGTGATGCTACCTCCATACATGAAAGTGGGAGGACTAGCACAGACCGCTGCAGAGCAGAGGTTAGCGAACACACTGTACTTTTTTGTTCACGCATGTGTATAGATGTAATGTATTGACACCTGTACCATGATGCTTTTTCGTGTGTCAAAACTCAATGTAAGTGGTCCACAATGTGATTGGGGGAAAAAAATCTGTATTTTGTATTATTGTATCGTTGTGGAGTGACACTTAAATACATTGTTCTAACACACACACACACACACACACACACAGTACCTGAGCTTTAATGCATTCCTGGGAGCATTCAGGATGAAATGAAAGGCATGAAAGGAAGAAGCAGAGAGGAAGATGGGTGTTATTAAACATGCAGCATGTCACTCAGGGATGGAGAGAATTGGGCCTGATGCTTCAATCGCTGCAATTGACAGCTGTTAAAAAGCATTATTCTGTGCCAGTTGGGCAGGGGTAGAAACACAAAAGCAAGTACATTATTCATTGAGCCAAACACTCCCATCGTCCTTTACCCGTTTCGCATCACAACTGAGCTATCTGAAGAAAATATTTCACTGGTTGGGCCTAAAAGAAACCTTATATCAAGACTCACTCAGCCTCAACACAGACATACACACAAAAAAACTGAGAAATCGCAAGAAAGCCCTAATTGCATTCAGCGAGGGCACAGTCAAATAAGCGGCCATATTGTGAGACAAAACAGTTTCGGGAATCATCATTAGACGCAATAACTTCAGTCCCCTCCGGGGAGTTTCAATTTTACATTGAAACAATTAACACCAATCATGGACGGAAATTAGCCTGTGGTTGGTTGGACACGGAGACGAAGGCGGGAGGGGATGTTGAATTGAGGGGGCATCGATTCGCTGAGGCCGCCGCAGGCCGCACCATTGAAATTAGGGAACAGCTGCTCAGGGCCTAGGCAAGACGCTGGCGGCCACCGAGCAGACCCCGAAGAGAGGGATTACTCATCCATTTGGGTGGAGAGGGAAAGGTGGTAAAATGGAGAGGGTGATAAAGAGAAATTAAGTGAGCAAGAAAGAGAGAGACAAACACCACCATCACAGAGATAAGACCATCTAACTCAGGGTTGCCATGTCAGCGATTTTCCCCACATAATTGGCCTATTTTTAAAAAAGGATGTCGTTGGGTGAAAATGTATTGGTCGCGGGTTGCAGGTTTTGGGGCTACTTCTAAGTTGCCCCGTCACCCCCATGAAATTTCTCTTAAAAAATAAATATAAAATATCTATTTCACTGTGACCTGCTGTCGCTGAGTATCAGGCAGTAAGGCAAGCTGTTGCTGAGTGAGTGAGTGGTATGGAGCGCCAGAGGCGTGTGTTGTTGGTTGAGAGAGCACTGCAGCGGGTAGTTTAGTCCGCCTCTTTCTTTTGCCCAAAGCAATTAATCCAAAACCAGGCCCCGTTATTCAGAGGGGCGCTCTCCATGTCCGGGAAGTGAATATCACGTAGCGCAAAATTTCAGTCACTGGTTAATAACATTTTCCATTATATTTCAAGATTGAAAAATACAACATAATATCGTGGACCGAGCTAGCCATAAACGTCCCTTAACGCTCAAAAGACATTCAATGGCTGCAGCATAGCGTATTCAACTGAATTATTAGCTAATAAATATTTGAGAAATTATGAATAATAAGCATATGATTTTACCTGATAACAGACTAATGACGATATAACTTCAAATACCGAGTTAGTAACGTTAAGTAGCCTAAGTTAACTTAGCTGACCTTCAATTGAGGGAATTCAGCAGAGTTCTCCGAGACATTTTTACAACTCATTTCAAACTCTGAAAATAAATACATGGGAAAATGTTACCAAACATGATAATAATAGGCCCGCATTATGGTAGGAAGCTAATTGTTGAATTACACTTTCCATCCTTACATTGGAAGGTCACGGTCTCTGCGCTGATCGGCAGTGAGTGAGACAACGCTAGCCAGCCAATGGGTGCGGTTGGCTTAACGGTGTTGGTGTTAGTCACGTGATTGAGAGGATACAGAGCTGCATGTCGTGGCAACTTTTTTTACCAGTTGTAGGTAGGCTATTTAGATTATCATTATGGAGACACCTATTTCCACCCCCTTTTCCCACATAACATGAACATGCTAGAACTGATACGCATCAAGAAATAACATTGACAAAGCACTGGGGAACTACTTTGGGCACATTAGATAAATTCGCTCTGCAGGTGGTTTAAACTCCATGCTAATGTCGACTTTTGCTTATGGAAAAACGGTATCAAGCGAAGTGTTCAGCGCATGCTCCGTGTTTGGGTCTCAGGAGTTGTGCGAGTGGACATTTTAAATGGAAGGTTTTCCAACTCCCTCTCATGCTCCTGTTTATGGGTGTTAAGTCCTCAATGAAACTGCCATTAAATGGAGAAGACCGAATGCAGTGTGCAGTTCGGGGCAGGGCTCAATGTGGGCAGAGTCAAATGCGTTTAACCCGAACCCTTCAAGGTCACCCAAGTTGAGGTTCAAGTCGAAGGTATCAAAGTCAACGAAAGTGAATCTTAAATCGAACCTAACCTACATGGATAAAAATATACACAATGGAAGTGAGACTCATTATGCATCATGTACTTTGTAATATTCATGTTATACCAGTGCAGTGGTATATTTTTATAGAACCAACAACCGCACCGATGTGAGCAAGCTAATTAGCACCCTTTTGCAAGGTAACTACCTAATTGCTTACATTGAAAGAGTCTAATCTGGACTAAATTTGCCTACTTGAGCATGTAAGCCTAGGTTTAAATAATCGATTTGATCATTGATTTTGTGTTTCTTCAATGTATGCCTTGTTGTGTTTGGCTGGATCTAAAGTGTGTATCGTTGACGCCGACAGCTATACCCTAAGTTACACATAGCGAGTCTACACAGCCTACACATAGTATATACAATAATGAAATGAAATGCCTATTTTATGCGTAATTATCATACCTTTTATGTCTATGCTTATTTTTCTTTGATGTATAGAGACGCTAGTGTGTTATTGGAGGGCGAGAGTCCGCAAAAAAAAAATTACTTCATCGCTGCCCCCTCTGCACATATAAGGCTGAACAACAAACAAAGGGTCATGCTTTCAGTGAGGCGCAGAGGTACTATTTCTTCCTTTGTTTATTAAATATATTTGACCTTCCAGTTATTTTAATTTGCTCTATTTTCTTCAGTTGCATCGGTGCATTTAATTTGTTATAACTGGTTACTTTACTGTTATTCCTCTCTTTCGGCGTTCACTATCACAAAGTGTGACTTCAGTTGTGGAAATGCGACACACGTTCATTGTTGCTATTGGCTCCCGGCAACAATAGTCAATAGAGCGGAGTTTCTGAAGCACCCAGAGAGGACGTCAAGAGCTGTTATGCGAGTGCAGAAAGGATCCAAGGTAAGGTGCTAGCTAGCATTAAACTTACCTTATAAAAAACAAACTACACATGGTTGATGATATTACTAGTTTATACTAGCACAGCAAAATCTGCAGAGCTGGGAAGATTGTATCCCCCATTTATATATAACATTCTATTGGTTGCTAGAATTTTGTAAAGTCATTTAAATTGAAAAATGTGAAGTTTTGAATCCGGCGTTGTTTTACCTGTCAATTCATAAACCATGTGCCATGGAATGGGTACATCAAAAAATCTCTCCCCAACTATTTTGCAATTTATATACATAACTCCACCAGTCCTATTTGTACCATTCACTAAAATTGTACCTTTTTTAAACATTTCATCGAAAAAAAATAATAATAATCAAAAACAATATTTGTTGTATTATTTGTTCTGTCTTTTCAGGTGAATTAAACTGAAATTGCAACTGACTTTCTAAGGCTTGTTTAAAAAACAACAATATTTTGGAGATTATTTCCTTTTCAAACAACCGAAAGTGAGCCGTTGTAATCTGAATAAAGGGAAAAAGGACATTCTTGAACATCGGGTGAGACATTCCTACCAATTTACTAGAGAACCAGTTTGGATTTAAGTATAACTGATGCCTTTAGTGAGAAGTCTAATGCTTTAGTATTTAATCATTTCTTCCCTCCGAATTCAGATTTGTTATAGAAATAGGCCCTTTTTAATTTTGTCTGGCTTGCCATTCCAAATATAATTTTAAAAATGTGTTCATATAATTTAAAAAGCAGGTCACTAGGTGTAGGCAAAACCATAGCAAATAGGTAAACGGTGAAATGACTAAAGAGTTCACCAGGGTGATTTTTCCACAAATAGACAGGTATCTTATTTTTGCTAACTTTCTATAAAACTTTATTGGAGTGAGATCATTTCTTTCTTTTGGGATTTGTATAAATACTTTTTATCATTTATTTTGTTACTGTCCATATGCAGCTCGTTTTTGGTCACAGGTCCAGGAAAGGCTGAAGAATTGCAACCTAGAACTAACGCTGCAGATAGCAATACTGGGTGATTTGAAAAGCCATAGTCAATAATATTATAATTATTTTAGCAAAATTTTGTAACTTTCATTACTAACTTTCATTACTAGTTTATCTAGAATGGTTGAAAAATAAACATATCCAGGTGTTAGAATGGCCAAGTCAAAGTCCAGACCTGAATCCAATCGAGAATCTGTGGAAAGAACTGAAAACTGCTGTTCACAAATGCTCTCCATCCAACCTCACTGAGCTCGAGCTGTTTTGCAAGGAGGAATGGGAAAAAATGTCAGTCTCTCGATGTGCAAAACTGATAGAGACATACCCCAAGCGACTTACAGCTGTAATCGCAGCAAAAGGTGGCGCTACAAAGTATTAACTTAAGGGGGCTGAATAATTTTGCACGCCCAATTTTTCAGTTTTTGATTTGTTAAAAAAGTTTGAAATATCCAATAAATGTCGTTCCACTTCATGATTGTGTCCCACTTGTTGTTGATTCTTCACAAAAAAATAGAGTTTTATATCTTTATGTTTGAAGCCTGAAATGTCGCAAAAGGTCGCAAAGTTCAAGGGGGCCGAATACTTTCGCAAGGCACTGTATATATTTACTAAAAAAAGATATGGGGGATTGGGAAAAAAATAAAATAAGTGGAGAATGATATGTTTGCATCTCTTGGCTATCTAGTAGCCTATTCATTTATAGGCTACTGTAGGCTACCATTTGTAGGTTACCATTTGCCACAATAAATATGTTGAAAGTACGATATCACTGGAGTCATTGCAAACCAATTTGTGCCACTTGTGTAGCCTACCTGGAGCTTGCAAATGGATTTAATAAATGTCCCATGACTTCAGTTTATCGTTGTCGTAGCCTTAAAATAGGAAGTTATCAAAGCTCTATTGAAATTGTCAATTAGTTATTATACCACATTAGAGAGACGTAACAGTCAGTCAGATGAGGCTACATATCAAGATAATCAATGGCATGTTGTTGACAATCACAAACAGTTTATTAATATTTAATTCACTGATTGAAATTAAGACACCATCTTCAGTAGGCTATTCGGAAACAAGCACTTCTTACCTCCTCCTTACACACACCCCCACCCCCCCACCCCCTATTCATGTTCAGTAAATGAGTCTGTCAATTTGAATGAAGCATTCTGCTTAGTTCAGTTTACATCTTGCCTAGGCTACTGTAGGCTATCGGAAATGAGATGTAGGCCTATCAGGGGCTATAGGCTACCTGCAACTAGCTAAGCAAACCATGGCAAAGTTGATATCATAAACCCAGGTTTTAGTCTGTAGCCTACGCCTATTGAAATGTCAATCTCGCAAATGGGCCATTTATAACTGTTTCAAGTCTTAACATCTGGCACATAACAGCACAATTGCCAGAAAATAGACAAACATTTTTTTATACAAAAAAAAAAAAAAAAAGTTTGTCCAAGTGTTTCTTGCACACAGATTGAGATCCTCTGTCCAAATTTCATCACTCAAACTCTCCTGTTGGATTTTTCTATAGTTCCTATAGCAAAGGGGATGCATTTACAATTATAAACTGGGTGGCTTGAGCCCTGAATGCAGATTTTGGGTTGAAATATATTACTGAGCTTTGAGTGTTGCTAGTGCAGGTAGCACATGGAATCATGGTAATTCCGCCAAAACGTTATATTTTTGAATTATAAACTGGGTGGTTGGAGCCTCGAATGCTGACTGGCCGAAAGCCGTGGTATATAAAGACTGTGTACTACGGATATTAATGTATTTTTACTGTTCTAATTACATTTGTAACCAGTTTATAATAGCAATAAGGCACCTCTGGGGTTTGTGGCATATGGCCAATATACCACCTCTAAGGGCTGTATCCAGGCACCCTCCTGTTTCGCCGTGCATAAGAACAGCCCTTAGCCATGGTATATTGGCCACATACCCCTCGGTCCTTATTGCTTAATTATAAACTGGGTTTGAGCCCCAAATGCGGACATGCTGAAAGCTGTGGAATTACAGACCATATACCAGGGTTATGACATGTTTTATTTTTGATGTTCTAATAACGTTTCTAACCATCTTATAACAGCAACGGCTAACGGCTGTATTTAGACACTCCGCATTGTGTCATGCTTAAGAACAACAGCCCTTAGCCATGGTATATTTGGCCATATACCATAACCCCCTCGGGCCTTATTGCTTAATCATAGCAGTCAAACGAGTTAAACCGACATCCATTGATGGAAAATGATCTGGCAAGGTGAATGTTTTTGTTTGTTTGTTGACATACTCAAATTCCTTTTATAGTCAAGTCATAATATTTTTTGATAAACGCTACTAACGTCATCTGGCTTGATGTTGTTATGGAAAAAGGGTTTATTGTATAAATATGGAAACACCTCCCTTACTGCGGCAAATTAAAAACCTTTTTTTTTTAAAACGCGTTTTCTGGCCGTTTTGGCAGGTTTTGAGTGGTCATTGTTATGGAAATGTTAACTGGACCTGGCAACCCTGATCTAACCACACTGTTGACAGACTCTAAATTGACATACATTTGACCACATCATGAAAGAAATAAAGAAACCAAGAGAAAGAGAGAGAGAGAGCAAGAGGTACAAGATGAAAAAGGATAGAAAGAGCCAGCCTGAATTAGGTGGTGCCCATTCTGAGGACAGAAGGGGCTCAGTCAGTGTGGCCGACCTCATCTGAGCGAGTGGTGTGTGATGCGGTGTGTGATGCATTCTAAGATGTCCGATAGCGTCGGCTGCAGGGCTCACAGATAGTCTAAACCCCAATGGCTGATTTGACGTCCAGTTTTAAGTCTGTTTAACTGCATTTTTCATTTGGAACTTGTACTTTAGCATTGCTATTGCTTCAGTAACTTGGTTTCTGCCTTTGAAGCTATTAGTCTTAGCCTCATGTGAAAGTCAGGCTATTCATTTGGTGAAGCACCAGGTCATTTTTGCTTTCTGGGACTTTGAGGTAAAATGGATGTCTGGCAAGTGACAACTATCCATTATTTAATGACATTTACCATTGGGAGCATCTTTTTCAGGGGAAGACCGGGACATTGGGCTACACACTAGGTTAGCATGCCATTGGCAGTATACCTGTTATAATTTACTGAGACACAGTAGCTGTTGGTCACATCCCATCACATCTACGGTGGGGGAACAAAAGCTTGGGACCCTCTCTTTGCTTAGAGGGCCTTCAATGGGGATGAACCCCACTGAAGAAAGGCCCACACTTAAAGCGAGTGTCCTACATATTGTTTTCAATAAAGCACGTTCCTATCGGCAATATATATATATATATATATTTTGTTGAAGAAAAAGGAGACGGAGGAGATATATTTGGATCGGTGTCATCATAGGTAGATAGATACCTTGAATGAAAGACCCCTTGCTGTAAATGGGATATCCCCACAAAAACAAAATGTTCTTGCAATACACAAGACCAATGTCCATGCAATACACCTATTCCGAATGTCTACCAAGTGAGATTTAAAAGGGGCGTAAATTTGAGTTACGAAGACAAACCCAAGCTTTTGGCGTGTTCACACGGCTCTCTCTATTCCTCTGCCAAAAGTTTCTCCCTGGCACATTTTTCACCTCTAAATGCGCCTCTGGGTTTTGAGAAGGAAAATCCAGGCGCAGCCTGGCATTCCAAATGCGGGAGATTAGCGTGCTACATGTCATCTTAACATCTAAGCCCATCCAAGCTTTCCCCCTATGCGCTCGGCAGTATCGTCAACTGAAGTTATTCCCTCTACGCACTGCTGTACTTCAAGTGCACTCCACTCCACTTGGGACTACTTGTTACCATGGCACCCCACTTATTCTTCCCACAGGGCCTCTGAGGAGAACTAGAATTTTGTGACAGGCGCCGTCAGGCCATGAGAAAGTTCAGGGTATCCTTTTATGTAAAAAAACCAAAGCCAGTCTAAAATTAGGGGCGGGGGTGACGTCCGGCGCGTTTCCGCTTTGTACGGCCAACCCAGATTATTCCATGGCATTCCAAACGAGCCGGGGTACTCTTGTTGACAACGTCCTCCCTTCAGAATTGCAGAAATAGGAGGAATGGGTTGAAATAAGGCAGGGAACTGGGGCTCATGAAAAATAACATGGGGCATGTTCACATCAGTGAACATGGGTTCCCATGAATAGCAATAGGGTGGTGCGTTCACGAGATTGTACTGTATGCTTTATTAGTGAACCCTTCATTAGTGAACATGGGTTCCCCATTCACATAAACACACTTTAGGACCCATCTCGGGCACTGCTGTGGCCACCTCAGTGGACTGTGGCGTGCTCCATTGGAAAATAAGAGAGAGACTCCCCATCTCCACACATGCTGCCCTTTTAGAATATTTGTGTGTGTGTGTGTGGGGGGGGGGGGGGGGGTTTGCATAAAGATAGGCACAGCTTTGGGACGACATGATGAAAAGGACCCCTTGTTCTCTCTTCTACACAGACTCTTCTCTACTCTCCTCTTACCCCCCTTTCCAGTCATGCTCCTGCTGATTTCGCTGGAGAAACCAGCTGGCTCTACAATCGCCATCCACATCAACCCCTGGTGGGTGACTCAACACGGCTTCTCCCTTCAACTACATGGAACTCCTAGAGCTACACTGTGTAGAATAACAACCACCCTGACACCGCCTGGAGCAATAGGGGACACAGGGGTTATGGGGTGAAGGAAAGATGCAAAGGGAGTAAAGGCAGTGGGTATATGGGGGTGTTGCATAGAGGCACTAGTTCTAGAAAAAAAAGGGCCCAAAGATGACACAGGAGGGTATAACCTATATATAGTCTATTAAGGTCAGACGGTGAGTTTGTAGCAATGGTGCACAAGAGGCGAGCAAAAGGGTGAACAGCATGAACAATGCATTCCGGAGTACAGGTACCCAAGAAGGGTAGAATAATAATATTATTATGGTGAAACAAGGCACAGCAAGCCTACAGCAAACACGATACATTGACCACAACGTAACTATAGAGCAGAGCAAAGTAGAAACAAGGGTGCACACAGATCAGGGTATATATGTCAGGTACTGTGTAAGCTGTGACTACACAGACCAGGGTATAAGGTACCAACTAGTAGGCTACACAGACCGGGGTATAAGGTACTAACTAGTAGGCTACACAGACCAGGGTATAATGTATTCACTAGTAGGCTACACAGACCAGGGTATAAGGTATTCATTAGTAGGCTACATGGACCAGGGTATAATGTATTCACTAGTAGGCTACACAGACCAGGGTATAAGGTATTCACTAGTAGGCTACACAGACCAGAGTCTAAGGTATTCACTAGTAGGCTACACAGACCAGAGTATAAGGTATTCACTAGTAGGCTACACAAGCCAGGGTATAAGGTATTCACTAGTAGGCTACACAAGTAGACGTCCAACAAGCTTAGACAAGGACTATGTTAGCCGACACAAGCGGAGGCAAGGTAAGGAGTATGTTAGGCCAGCACCGAAACTCAAACTACACAAACTGGACCCTCCCTTTTGGCACCACGAGTGTCCAGTTAGTTACTAACTAAACAGGAGGAGCCAGGTAGCTAGATGGTGACTCACCGTACGGTATCCCCTGGCTATGGGCGGCTTGCCGGTGGGGTACGGGTCCACCGTGTCGATGATGGTCTGCCGCTCGCCCTTCTGGTTGATCTTGCGGAACCTCCGGCGGGACTGTCGGTGCGATGCTTGCCGCTGGAAGTACTCCTCATTTTGGTCCATATAGTCCACCTGGGGAAACAGGGTAGGAGGAAAGGAAGGAGTGACTGTCTTGTTTTCCTCGCCCCCTCCTCCCCCTCTCTCCCTCCCCCTCTTCCCGCCCCTCTCACTGCGTAAAAATTGCAGCGTGTGTGTGTGGGCTGCGCCTCAACACTCCTCTCCGACATCAAAGGAAGCTATCACAACTCCAGGAGAGGGGGAACGATCGAGAGGGAGGTGTGTGAGAGAGGTACATAGTGAATTGGCAAGGCAAGCGTGTGAAAGGAAGAGGGATAAAATAGAGGAAGAGATCAAGAGAGGGATGGAGAGAGAGAAAGAGAGAGGAAGAAAAGATAGAGGGGAGACAAACACAGGGAGATGGAAGGAGAGATGGAGAAAGGGAGACATACCAGCCCCTTGCCCTGATGTGATTCAGATTTAGTCATTCAGTCTCGAGTTCAGTCATTCATACTGCTCCTGCCGTCGATCACCCTCGGGAGTCCCATGAAATGGCTCAAAATGACCGTCGTAATAAGGGATAATGATACAACTGGCCTCAAATTACGAGTACAACTTGAGGTTGAGGAGTCACAAGGCATCGGCCATCAGAAGACAGAAATGCATGTACTACATGTTCTACCTGCAAAAATATTGCAGCAACATCTTTTCTCTGCTCACAAAATGCATTTCAACGACTTAATACTTAACAGTCAAGAGTAGTAGCCTGATGAAATAGGCCTGGTGCTAGAATGACAAATTTAAGGCGTTTACAGTTGGCACACACTCCTCCCTCACAAGCTTCTTCACTGCGGCTTCACATTTCACAGCACTCAGCCTTTGGGATTACACATAAAATCTCTCTACCTCTCTCCCTCGCTCGCTCTCTGCCGTACCAACTGCTGCTATGGCAACGGCAGGGGAGCTGTGGTGGATGAGAGAGAGAGAGAGTTGTGTTTGAGGAGCGAGAGTGCATGTGATGTGTGTATCAGTTTGCTTCGAGTGTGTCAATCAGTTTCAGTGTGTGTGTGTGTGTGTGTGTGTGTGTGTGTGTGTGTGTGTGTGTGTGTGTGTTGACTGTGCATATGTGTGTTGACTGTGCATATGTGTATTGGTTTGAGTGCATGTGCGAGTATGATTTTGGTTTGCGTGTGCATCAGTTTAAGCATCTTGCGTTTATCGCTTTAAGTATGTGTTGGAGACTGGGGGCTTAAGAGCAAGAGCTGCTGCTGTCTTAGTATCACCCCAAAGCCAATCTCCCAGTAATTATAGGCTGCTTGTTGCGCCCATAATAGCTGAGGCTACGCCAGGAAGTGGTAATGATCAACAGTAGGACAGAGAGGAGGAGAGAAGGCTATTAGAAAAGCTGAAGCTTTAGCAGCTGGAGCCACATTTAACAAAAAGGTGCCATCTATATAATTATTATTGGAGACATTCATAGGACACTATGATTACAGAGAGGATCTTTGTGGCAGCCGTACTGTAGGACGGTTGGTGATTAACAGTAACATGATGTAACTGGTTAGGTATGGTTGCTCTATTCAAAACGGAGCAGTTTTTAGGCGATAGGATCTGTGTCAAATTGTAGCGTGTGCGTGTACGCTCTTGATTATGCGTGTGTGATTGATTATGCGTGAGTGGGATGTGTGATTGATTATGCGTGAGTGGGATGTGCGATTGATTACGTGTGAGGGTGGTTATGTGTTAGGCGTGTGCATGCACATGACACAGAGCGAAAAAGGACAGTGGGCTTTCGTATCTTTAAAGATCTACCACGCCTCCAAGGCCTCATGTTCCCGACAGCAGATTGTGTTGTGCTGCTACTTTTATATCCTGGTAAGGCTGGATTGATTGGTTTTCAACTTTGCTTTTTATAAGGTCTGTGCCAACATTTGATGTTACCATAAAACTCGGTCAACCTTTATAATCACTGACTGGACATTACTGAAGCACTTTATGGTATTCATCACATTTAGCCAAGTATGCGAGCGTGCAGTGAACAACAACAAAAAAAATCAGCTGCAAGCACTATAGCTGAATGTATGCATGTCAAGTGAAGCACTAGCATTACTTGTAGTTGGTTCGTCCACAATAAATAAAAGGCCATTTAGTAGACCTAAAAATCTAGGCACCTAAATTCGGTGGGGTGTAAAAGTCCCCATAAAAAACGCTAGGTCATCGCTAAGCCCTATAAGTCCCTATAAGTCCTAAACCCTAAGTCTCATCTTTTGTAAACCACCCGTCCCAGTACATCAGTGTATGGAGTGAGTGTGTGGTGTGCTGTTGCCTGACGTGACGCCACTGTGGTGGAGTTGGCAATGGCGGCAGGACTCACCACAATCATCTCGGAAGGTTCCAGAACGATGCACTCGCATCCGCGTCTCAGGCTCCCTGCAGAACGCTTTCCAAAACTGGTGATGGAGCAAAGGAGAGAGAGAAGAATGAAGAGTTTAAAAGGCAGGGAAAGGCACTTTTAATACCCTTCACTTGGCATCATTGGGATTCAATCTGGAAATCCTGTTCCAACGATGGAACAGACAGACGAAGATTCACTCTAAATGTTCCTCAGAGTAAAAATACACCACAGAAATACACCACAAATGGAAGAGTCCACTTGGTGACATCACAGGCTGTACAGTATATGTGCTCTCCAGTGAGGAGGGGTGTAAGAATATTGAAGTGGAAAAACCAAAAGTCTTGAAATGGGGCAGCAGCCATGGAAATTATGAGTAGGGTAAATTAGACAAAACTTAGACAAAAACTTGGGGCTGGATGAAGATTCAAGACTGCAAGCGTTGTATGATACATTCAGACCCACATTTGAGTAGAGGGCTCCCTTGTGCCGTATTTACAAAATGATCAACACCAAAATGTGTGTTGATGTGAACCCCCCCAAACTGATGTGATTATTTATTCAGCATAAAACTCCAGTCACAGAGTCTGTTCAAATAGTGGTCTGAGAAACATCCACCAGTTTGGAATATATATTTTTATATGCTGTGCAGAAGCCATTATTCTTGCCATTTCACCACCTAGTTGTGTTGCAAATGGCGTCATATTTACAAAACCTTCTACTGATGGCAGCCAATCCCTAATCCAGTGGTTCCCAAACTAGGGTTTAAGGAAGAACTTCCAACCCCCCCCCCAAAAAAAAACATATACATACAACACAAACACAGTACCAGTTTTTATTTGTTCTATTTTCTACATTGTAGAATAATGAGGCAATGCAAAGAGTGTGCAGCGCTGTCATCAAGGCAAAGGGTGGCTACTTTGAAGAATCTAAAATATATTTTGATTTGTTTAACACTCTTTTGGTAACTACATGATTCCATATGTATTTCATCGTTTTTGAGGGCTTCACTACTACTCTACAATGTAGAAAATAGTAAAAAAAAGAAAAACCCTTAGTAGCTGTGTCCAAACTTGTGACTGGTACTGTGTGTGTGTGTGCGTGTGATATAATATATATACAGTGCCTTGCGAAAGTATTCGGCCCCCTTGAACTTTGCGACCTTTTGCCACATTTCAGGCTTAAAACATAAATATATAAAACTGTATTTTTTTGTGAAGAATCAACAACAAGTGGGACACAATCATGAAGTGGAACGACATTTATTGGATATTTCAAACTTTTTTAACAAATCAAAAACTGAAAAATTGGGCGTGCAAAATTATTCAGCCCCCTTAAGTTAATACTTTGTAGCGCCACCTTTTGCTGCGATTACAGCTGTAAGTCGCTTGGGGTATGTCTCTATCAGTTTTGCACATCGAGAGACTGACATTTTTTCCCATTCCTCCTTGTAAAACAGCTCGAGCTCAGTGAGGTTGGATGGAGAGCATTTGTGAACAGCAGTTTTCAGTTCTTTCCACAGATTCTCGATTGGATTCAGGTCTGGACTTTGACTTGGCCATTCTAACACCTGGATATGTTTATTTTTTAACCATTCCATTGTAGATTTTGCTTTATGTTTTGGATCATTGTCTTGTTGGAAGACAAATCTCCGTCCCAGTCTCAGGTCTTTTGCAGACTCCATCATTCTTCCAGAATGATCCTGTATTTGGCTCCATCCATCTTCCCATCAATTTTAACCATGCTCCCTGTCCCTGCTGAAGAAAAGCAGGCCCAAACCATGATGCTGCCACCACCATGTTTGACAGTGGGGATGGTGTGTTCAGCTGTGTTGCTTTTACGCCAAACATAACGTTTTGCATTGTTGCCAAAAAGTTCAAAATTGGTTTCATCTGACCAGAACACCTTCTTCCACATGTTTGGTGTCTCCCAGGTGGCTTGTGGCAAACTTTAAACAACACTTTTTATGGATATCTTTAAGAAATGGCTTTCTTCTTGCCACTCTTCCATAAAGGCCAGATTTTTGCAATATAGGACTGATTGTTGTCCTATGGACAGAGTCTCCCACCTCAGATGTAGATCTCTGCAGTTCATCCAGAGTGATCATGGGCCTCTTGGCTGCATCTCTGATCAGTCTTCTCCTTGTATGAGCTGAAAGTTTAGAGGGACGGCCAGGTCTTGGTAGATTTGCAGTGGTCTGATACTCCTTCCATTTCAATATCTTAAAAAAAAAAACTTTTTGTATCCAAATCCGGCTTTAAACTTCTTCACAACAGTATCTCGGACCTTCCTGGTGTGTTCCTTGTTCTTCATGATGCTCTCTGCGCTTTTAACGGACCTCTGAGACTATCACAGTGCAGGTGCATTTATACGGAGACTTGATTACACACAGGTGGATTGTATTTATCATCGTTAGTCATTTAGGTCAACATTGGATCATTCAGAGATCCTCACTGAACTTCTGGAGAGAGTTTGCAGCACTGAAAGTAAAGGGGCTGAATAATTTTGCATGCCCAATTTTTCAGTTTTTGATTTGTTAAAAAAGTTTGAAATATCCAATAAATGTCGTTCCACTTCATGATTGTGTCCAGTTTTATATCTTTATGTTTGAAGCCTGAAATGTGGCAAAAGGTCGCAAAGTTCAAGGGGGCCGAATACTTTCGCAAGGCACTGTATAAATAAATAAATAAAATAGTCCTTATCTCAAAACGATCGTAATGTGGTTTACCTTAATCTAAAAATGAAAATGATTAAAAATCTAAAAGAAATTTAAACCAGAGAGCGCCCTCAGATCATGGGAAAAGGCGGGACTTGACCATTGCACTTGAATTATTCCCACATTGAATGGCTACGCCCACTACTCTATGAAACCACACACTATTGCAGAGACTTTGACATTACCGGCCGCAATTGATACAGTGAAAATGTGTGGGGAGCCAGAGGCACAGAAACTCACAATACCTTTGTCAGATAACCCTGGTAAATAAAGAATTTATGCTATTGCGAGCAATCAAGACAAAACTCTGACTGAACAACTCTCCTCCACGGGTCACTATGGAGGAGTTTGGGTTTCTGACTCAAAGGGAATATCCTGCCGTCTCCCTCTGAGCATTAATGCCACGTCCAAAACAACTGAGAACTCGGGAAATCTCAGACTACCAACTTCAGTGCGTTCAAGACAACTGGGAACTCAAAAAAATTAAATAAAAGAGCTCCGACTGCGAATAATAGTTTTTCTTTTCTTTTCTAGAGCTCCGACTTTCCGACCTTGAAGATCACGGACGTCATCATTTGACCTCGTGTTATTCCTGAGTTCCCAGTTGTAGTGAAAGCACCATACAACTCATGGAACCCTTTCGACGGCTCATAACTGTGTGAAGCTGGATTCAGTTCTCTCGTCTGCAATAAAACTAAATATCGATTCAGGTTGAATGTGACAGCAGAGATGAGGTCCTCACTGTCGACCACGCCCCTTTGACTTTGAGAAGCTCCGACGCGACACGCATCAAGTACACCCATCTCATTAGATATTATATGTCAGACTAATTTTGACTGTCATAGCCCCACATTAAAAGTATGTGATGGTGAGTTGAGAAGACAGTCAGAAATAATGTTAGAATGTTTTTCAAATGACTGCCACAGCCCCAAATAAAAAAAAAGTAAACATTGGCTGTTAATTCTAAACATTTTTTTCACATGGTTATGGGTCGCGGGAATTTTCGAAAATATCAAAATGGGGTCGTGAGCCGAGAAAGTTTGGGAACCGCTGCTTTAATCCAACCTGGATTATGCAATGGTGCATGTTACACTCTAATAACAGATACCTGTCAATTAGGAACAAAATAATGACCAGAGACTTGCCACCCATTCAATTAATTTATGGTCCATTAATTCAAACTCATAACACCATTAGTTCTGTCATTAGGGTGTTTTGAGATCAAGAGCTGGGCTAACTATTCACCATTCAACCCAAAGTCTCTCAATTCTCATAAATCGGCAGCGGCTAACTGCGTCAAGGCCAGTACGCCCATCCATCATAGCCCCCCAGCAACACAGTCAGGTCTGACAGGAAAGGACCTCGGGCCAGGCATTTCTCAAATGCTTCAGAGACCTCGGCCCATTGCGACATGTTGCCCAGGCCGGCCTTCGTCTGGCTTCCAGTCCATCGGTGTGCACCCCCCCCCCCTACCCATCCCTCTCGCTCTCTTTCTCAAGCCATGTGCCTCGCTAGCCTTCACCTGACTGAGATTTAGCATTCCCTCCCTCCCTCCATCACTTTTTCCCCTCCCCCTCCGTCAGTTCTGCAGTTGCCACGGCAAAAGTTTTTTTCATTTTCTTCTTCCAAGCGTGTGACCCTCTCGATGTTCCTTTCACATTCCTGTTTGTTCCGATTAAATCCTAAATGCTAGCATTTAGCGTTTGAAGGTGACAAGAATGTGTTCTAAAGCATGTTAAAATGTGTTCCAAGGGAGAAACGATGTGCAGGGCTATTGTATATTGAGTGTGTTAAGCTGTATGGGGTTAATGCCAATCATTACCGTTTGACATCACTGGTCATGTGACTGACTGAGCTGCAGCTTAATGCACTGTTAGCTGTGGCCCACACACACACACACACTATGCCATAATGGGAGAACACAAAACGGCGTGTTCAATCATGCCCTACCCTTTACATAAGTACTCTTGACACGCCATTTCGTAGTGTTCTTTCTGCACTGCAAATGCCATGAGATACTAAGAATGGATTATGGGATGTAGGACTTGTTTAGGGGTCAATCCACTACAACGTTCCCCGTCTGGCCAGACCAGTCATAACAATGCTGTGTTTGCTCTTCGGGAATGTAAATAAGAAGATGGAAGAGAACAGGAGGGTAAAGAACTCGATAAGCTGTGAAGACGTGACACAGGTTTATCACCTGTTACATGTAAAGGATGGGATGTGATTAAGCATGACGACGTGGGGGAAAAAAAATCTAGGATTTACATAGAACATGATTCAGGTGTTTCTTTGAATTAGAAAGCTGAGAAGCACTCCAGTCTCTGTTCTAGTAGGTTAGCGCTAACAGCGTTTGGTTTACACACACACACACACAAACACTGACGCAGTGCAAATATGACATAGGGCTCCATTGTGCTCTGGCTATCATTATCATTCCCTGCATGCCAGAGCACTACTAGTCCCTTTATTAGCCTTGGTGCGTAGGAATTCTCCCGGCATGTTGACGGACATCATCTCCCCTGCTCCGGCGGCCTCTATTTGGCATTCCCGCGTTACACAACACCCTGGGCGTCTGGAATGTCATTCCTTGCCATTCCACAAACACATCACCCCCCCCCCCCCCCCCCCGTCTGTGGCCCCCCAAGCTACATAGAGACTCCCTGGCAGGTTGGGCCACATCAAAACCCCTGCCCTGGACTGTGTGAACTGATCCTACAATGGGGTCTCCACACTACGCTTAAGCCCTTTAACCAGGAGACAGGGAGGGATGGCTTTTTTTATTTATTGTAATCATCCATGGCCCATAAGCCAGACAAAGATTAAACCCCTGGTTATACAACAATTTTTGTGCTTGGAGGTGGTGAAGCCAAAGGAGGTGGGCGGAAGGAGTGCCTTTGAAAACGCGACCGGGAAAGGAATAGTTTATAGAATCCAACCAACCAGCGGCTAAAAAGAAAGTTGGATGGTTAGAGAGCATCAAAAGGTGCCGAGAGTCAGATTACTTTTTGCCCTTCCAACGCAAACAAATAATGTTTGGGCACACAGACGTCCCGAACTGGAAATAGCCGCTGACATCCCAGCAAAGAATTCACGAGTGACTTGTGACTTTCGCTTCCCGAAATATGACTTGACGATGCTTGAAATGGTGCCCGGAATACAGTCGAGTGCCTCAAAAACTTTACAAGACATCAATGACGCCTACAGCCTACTCAACACACAAATTTCCCAAAACATACTCAAAGGTATAAGGGCACATTTAGTCAGTTTCCCTCTCCAAGTTTTCAAACTAATGTATAACCTTCTCGACCTAACAAGTCTCTCTTGTGAGCTGAACGGGCGGAACAGTTTGCTCGCTAACAATACCAAAATAAAACATTAGAGACCCCTTGCATTCCTGACATCTTTCATATACTCAAATGTTTTATAGCGACCAGCTCCCTTGCTGGAGAAGTCAACATTCCATCTACAACCTTTCTGCTGTGCTGTTACTCCTGGGGAAAACATGCTCTCACAGATTCACACCCAGTGCTTAAAAAAAACTCAATGGATACTTACCCCTTGGTTATAAACTCAAAAATCCTTCCTCAGCCTAGAACTAGTCCTGGAAGTGTAGCTATATCCAGTTCAGGAAGTTCTGATCAATCCCAGCATTTCGCTCCGCTTACAGTCGCACCCTCGTGCTGGTGTTTGAGTGAGAGTGTCGGAGGGTGTGTGTGGAAGCTTCTGTCTGCCTCTTTCTGGCTACGCTGTGCGGACAGCCAACATTCCAGAGCACAGCTCACTTCATTTCAGCTACAACCACCCAGAGCACGGCAGACAAAAACAGGAGTTTGGCCAGGGGTGGGGTGGTGGGAGTGAAAGTGAGATGGTGACCCTTGCTTCCCCCACACCCTGCAGACCGTTCACACGAACCCTACGAGTGGATTGTGCAATACAGCACTGTTTTGGTCCTGGTTTTTGTCTTAACCAAGTGTTTAACCCACAACCAGGTTTTGATTTGGTTGAAATCAACAAGCTTGCTAATAGTTATGCAGTGTGGTGACAAATCAGAAAATTAAGTACACTACATTACCAAAAGTATGTGGACACCTGCTCGAACATTTCATTCCAAAATGATGATTAATATGGTCCACTTTTTTTTTTTTTTACCTTTATTTAACTAGGCAAGTCAGTTAAGAACAAATTCTTATTTTCAATGACGGCCTAGGAACAGGGGCAGAACGACAGATTTGTACCTTGTCAGCACCGGGATATGAACATGCAACCTTTCGATTACTAGTCCAACGCTCTAACCACTAGGCTACCCTGCCGCCCCAGGTTATAACACCAGGTTATAACACTCTCCAACAACCTCCACTCTCCTGGGAAGGCTTTCCACTAGATGATGGAATATTGCTGCTTGCTTCCATTCAGCCACAAGAGAATGTGATTAGGCCTGGCTCACAGTCGGCGTTCCAATTCATCCCAAAAGTGTTCGATGGGGTTGAGGTCAGGGCTCTGTACAGGCCAGTCAAGTTCTTCCACACCGATCGACAAATCATTTCTGTATGGAACTCACTTTGTGCACAGGGTCATTGTCATGCTGAAACAGGAAAGGGCTTTCCACAAACTGTTGCCAGAAAGTTGGAAGCACAGAAACGTTTAGAATGTCATTGTATGCTGTAGCATTAAGATTTGCCTTCACTGGAACTAAGGGGCCTAGGCCGAACCATGAAAAACAGCCCTAGACAATTATTCCTCCTCCAAACTTTACAGTTGGCACTATGCATTGGGGCAGGTAGCGTTCTCCTGGCATCCATCAAAAGCAGATTCATCCTTCGGACTGCCAGATGATGAAGCGTGATTCATCACTCCAGAGAAAATGTTTCCACTGCTCCAGAATCCAATGGCAGCGAGCTTTACACCACTCCAGTAGACACTTGGCATTGTGCATGGTGATCTTAGCCTTGTGAGCGGCTGCTTGGCTATGGAAACACATTTCATGAAGCTCCTGAAGAAAAAGTTTTTGTGCTGACGTTGTTTCCAGAGGCAGTTTGGATCTCGGTAGTGAGTGTTGCAACTGAGGACAGACCGCTCTCGCGGTCCTGTTCTGTGAGCATGTGTGGCCTACCACTTCGCGGCTGAGCCGTTGTTGCTCCTAGACATTTCCACTTCACAATAACAGCACATACAGTTGACCGGGGCAGCTCCAGCAGGGCAGAAAGTTGATGAACCGACTTGTTGGAAAGGTGGCATCCTATGACAGTGCCATGTTGAAAGTCACGGAGCACTTCAGTAAGGCCATTCTACTGCCAATGTTTGTCAATGGAGATTGCATGGCTGTGTGCAATTTTATACACCTGTCAGCAACAGATCCGGCTGAAATAGCCGAATCCACTCATTTGAAGGGGTCCACATACTTTTGTACAGTATATATAGTGTACCTCAAAACAAGGGTTGGGCAACAACATTGCCTTAGTAACAATAAAAAATAAACATTGTTCCAATGGTCAAGTTATTATGCAACTCCCACAACAGCAAAACTGGATGAATGTGCCAAGTCCGTTCTTCTGTCACAGAGTCGCCATTGTAGTTCTTGCAGAGGCTTTACAGAAGTTCATCAGACAAAGGCGCGACCGGTTCTCAATAGGAAATGACTTCGGTTACAATGGGTAAAGGGGATGTGTCCCAAATGGCACCATTTTCCCTATTGAGTGCACTACATTTGACCAGAGCCTTGTGGGCAGGAGTCAGTTACACACAATAAGGTTTACATTCCTATAAAACAAAGTGTGGGTGGTTTGCTAAAGTTCAGGTGATAATATGGGGAAGTGACGACAAATCGAAGGGGAAACGTGATCCCATAAAGGGTAAATATAGGGCACGGCATCCATTAATCATTTCTAGCTCTGCTGGCTAACTGTGTTATATTACTCAAGATATACAAAGTTAATCCTAAATGGAGATGCTCAAACCACCACCTAAAATAAATGAAAGGCTACAAGAATTAAAGGAGCGATTTAGCGAGAGATTTCAGATTTGGACAGAGGTGGAAGTGGGCATCGGGAAAACATAAAACCCCCAGCGCTTGTACAAGTCAACATTACTCAACCTTTACTTTTTCTAAAACACAAATAGACTGTGACGCTTTTGACATTTGCACGTGTCGAAATGTATGCCAGCCAAAACATTTAGAACATACTATTTATACCCAAACAAATTATTCATTGTCTTTGCTTTCAAGTAGACCCTCATTTAAATAGGGCAGACTGCTCTTGTGATTCTTCATTTAATGACTGTCTGAGTCATCCTTCTGAGAGAGAGAGAGAGAGAGAGACAGAGAGAGAGAGACACAGACAGAGAGAGAGACACAGACAGACAGAGAGAGAGAGACAGAGAGAGAGACACAGACAGAGAGAGATACACAGACAGAGAGAGAGAGAGACAGATATAAAGTGAGACAGACCACGAGCAAGAGAACATGAAAGAGTAAGAGAGAATGAAGGTGCAAATGAGAGGAGAGCGTGAATGAGAGTGAGCGATTGAGTGAGAGAGGAAACTGGATAGAGCAGTAAGTGTGAGAGCAAGAGCGAGAGACCCAGATTGAGAGAACAAGAGAGGCTGAATGCATATCAGCTTCTCCCAACATGTCTGGTGGTGTTGAAGTGAAGAGTGGGGCCTAGGGCTGTTGCGGTGGACTGTATTACCGCCACACCGGTGGTCATGAGTCATGAAGACAGTCAAGTTCCACGTGGCCGTTTAGTCACGATTATTAGGCTTCTCCAAGCTCTGCTGCTGCTGATGGTCATTAGTAGCCTACCAAACGTGCTAACTGCCTGGTACTCCACATTCTATTGTCTCTCTAATCACTCTGACATCATTACAAATGTAATCGAAAATCCAATCAAACACTTCATGAGAGCCCATGAGCTCAGGTTGCGCAACATTTCTATCGGCTATGCAACGGAGCGAGAAAACAGAGTGATGTCCTCTTAAAAAGAGAAGGATACTATAGGCTCGGCCTACAATATTTATTTCTCAACTTTCCTAATATTAAGCACATTCCTTATCTTTACAACAGGAGTATAGCCTACGTGGCTGGCATGAAAATGGACCATGAGAAAAATGTCCTCCATTCACTGTTTAAGTGCAGAGATGACACGTATTTTTTCCCTTGCCCCGAGACAGGTGCATGATAATGGTCCATTCTAAATCAAAACTAATTTCACACATAGAGTGGGGCAAAAAAGTATTTAGTCAGCCACCAATTGTGCAAGTTCTCCCACTTAAAAAGATGAGAGGCCTGTAATTTTCATCATAGGTACACTTCAACTATGACAGACAAAATGAGAAAAAAAATTCAGAAAATCACATTGTAGGATTTTTAATGAATTTATTCGCAAATTATGGTGGAAAATAAGTATCCCGCTAAGGGAACATTTGCACTTAAAGCCTACTGCCTATTGCTCATTGCAGGGGCTATTATGTGAAAAAAACACAGAACATTTTAAGCTAAGCATTCTGATCTGTTGCGTCAGCCTCGTTGCATTTGTAGAACAACTAACGTTACATTAATAACAAAATTAAGCATATAGGAGTACCTATTTTCTTTTTAACCACTCAACACAGAGAAAGGCACAATATCCATTCAATTTTATTCAGCTTTGTTCAATTGTATTCTTCACATAAAATGCCACGGAATTCTAAGCAAATCCTGTCTGCTAAATGAACTACTGTAGCCCACAGCCATATGGCATAGCCAGATCAGGACCTAACATAAGGACAACTGCCAGAGCCCTAGTGGGACCCATTCCACTTAGTCTTTAAAAGCTCCAGGAACTCCCATTGTGGGTCTATTCAAGTTCATCGTGTCACAACCAATACCGTCCCCGGTACCACCATGTTAATGGACTGGCAGTACCGAACGCTGATCGGCTGGTTCCTGGCCTATGACAGCGTGTAAGGTCACACGGTAACTGTGGTGATGACTTATCGTGCCATGACCTCTTGCGGCCTACAATCAGATTGAAGAGCGGAATAATTTCTATTGTGGTTCATCAAAAACTCTTCAGTCACTCTTGCTTTGGACGCGAGCCATATGCTGGTTGGCTGTTACGGAGAATTTATGTGCGTCTGTATATTTGGGAGTTGCGTGCACACAATGCATACTGACCAAGCAAAACACACGATTCACAAATGATTAAAGTGCACACATACACTAGTAATTCCAAGACGTACCCAAGATGTACATACAGTATCTTTCCCTGCATGTTTTGTAAAGATTGGGCTGAAACAGCATAGTTCTGAAAACAAGTGGGTTCATATTCAACCCATATAGCTCCTCCTGCATGATTAAGTGCATCTCTGCATGGTGCCTGAAACATTCGCTTAGCAAACATTTTCAGACCCCTTCTCCTTAGTGGTTGCATCTCAAGCATTAAAGTGTAATCTGCCAATATCCTCAAATCCTTTGCACACTTTCACCTTGAAAAACGGAAAAGGGGGAGTCGCCGTCTGAGTTCTGACAGTTTGCTCCACTATGATTGTCGTATCACTGATACGGACCCTGCGCTATGGGAGAATAATTAGTGCTAAGCTTCTAAAGTCGCTGGTGTATACGCCTTGTATTGCCAGTCTGTTACATAGAGGAGCATTGTTTCAAGAAACCCACAGGTCGGGAAAGTGAATCCCATGTGAAAGACTGGATCAGATCACAGAGTTGATTGATTTGGACTAAAATTACAGTCGGGGGACGAACATTTCAGGTGTTGACCATCGTTTTATTCACATGCCTGCACCTATAGTGCCTGTAGTCTCGCACATACAGCCCTACTCCGATATAAGACTTGCCTGGCTACTCATCCACATTGCACCAGCTAAAATGTCACGCCCACTAACGTACAGTTGAAGTCGGAAGTTTTAAATTCACATTTAAACTCAGTTTTTCACAATTCCTGGCATTTAATCCTAGTAAATATTCCCTGTCTTAGGTCAGTTTGGATCACCACTTTATTTTAAGAATGTGAAATGTCAGAATTATAGTAGAGAGAATGATTGATTTCAGCATTTATTTATTTCATCACATTCCCAGTTGGTCAGAAGTTTACACACACTCAATTTGTATTTGGTAGCATTGCCTTTCAATTGTTGAAATGGATCAAACATTTAGGGTAGCCTTCCACAAGCTTCCCACAATAAGTTGGGTGAATTCTGGCCCATTCCTCCTGACACAGCTGGTGTCACTGAGTCAGATTTGTAGACCTCAATGCTTGCACACGCTTTTTCAGTTCTGCCCACAAATTTTCTATAGGTTTGAAGTCAGGGCTGTGTGATGGCCACTCCAATACCTTGACTTGTCCTTGAGCCATTTTGCCATAACTTTGGAAGTATGCTTGCAGTCATTGTCCATTTGGAAGACCCATTTGCGACCAAATTTTAACTTCCTGAATGATGTCTTGAGATGTTGCTTCAATATATCCACATCATTTTCCCTTCCTCATGATGACATCTATTTTGTGAAGTGCAGCAGTCCCTCCTGCAGCATAGCAACCCCACAACATGATGCTGCCACCTTCGTGCTTCACAGTTGGGATGGTGTTCCTCGGCTTGCAAGCCTCCCCTTTTTCCTCCAAACATAATGACGGTCATTATGGCCAAACAGCTCTATTTTTGCTTCATCAGATCAGAGGACATTTCTCCAAAAAGTACAATCTTTGTCCCCATGTGCTGTTGCAAACCATAGTCTGGCTTTTTTATGGCGGTTTTGGAGCAGTGGCTTCTTCCTTGCTGAGCGGCCTTTCAGGTTATGTCGATATAGGACTCATTTTACTGTGGATATAGATACTTTTGTACCTGTTTACTCCATCATCTTCACAAGGTCCTTTGCTGTTGTTCTGGGATTGATTTACACTTTTCGCACCAAAGTATGTTCATCTCTAGGAGACAGAACGTGTCTCCTTCCTGAGCGGTATGACGGCTGCGTTGTCCCATGGTGTTTACACTTGCGTACCGTTGTTTGTACAGATGAACGTGGTACCTTCAGGCATTTGGAAATTGTTCCCAAGGATGAACCAGACTTGTGGAGGTCTACAATTTTCCATCTGAGGTCTTGGCTCATTTCTTTTGATTCTTCCATGATGCCAAGCTAAGAGGCACTGTGGTTGAAGGTAGGCCTTGAAATACATCCACAGATACACCTCCATTGACTCAAATGGTGTCAATTAGCCTATCAGAAGCTTCTAAAGCCATGACATAATTTTCGGGAATTTTCCAAGCTGTTTAAAGGCACAGTCAACTTGGTGTGTGTAAACTTCTGACCCACTGAAATCGCGAAACAGTGAATTAGAAGTGGAATAATCTGTCTGTAAACAATTGTTGTAAAAATTACTTGTGTCATGCACAAAGTAGATGTCCTAACGGAATTGACAAAACTATAGTTTGTTAACAAGATATTTGTGGAGTGGTTGAAAAACTAGTTTTAATGTCTTCAACCTAAGTGTATGTAAACTTCAGACTTTAACTTTATCTTCTCCACGATAAGTCTGGATTTGCTTCCTTCCAGGCAACTTCTCAAATGCGAACACATTCAAACCATTCTGACTGGTCCCAAAAACCGATTTGCGTAATTTTGACATCAGCACAGACAACTTCTAGGATAGCAGGTTCACTGAAGTATGGAGTGATCGATAGAGCAGTCAAATTAAATTCAGGATACGTCGTCAGACAAATATAAAGACACCCTCAGGTCAAAAACATGATTAAAAAATGGTGGACAATTTGATCAAACACAGTATCAACTTGCTGTTGTTCGTACCTGCTTCTTGGCAGGAACATGGACTCCTTGATGAAGACGGACCCGGACAGTAGAATAAACCAGCAGCTTCCAACGTCATCCGGGCTGTGAAAGAGAAAGAGAGAATTGAACACTTGAATCACATATCCAAACCCGCCCACACCCAAGTGAAAACACAGACAGCATGCTACAGTGAACTCACACTGACCCTAAACAGTTCAGCTCGCTGTCAAGTTATTACAACATCGAAGATGACACACAGTTGTCCAGCTTCCAAATCAAAACTGTCTAGTTCGCATTTCCAGTGAAGATACTGTCAGGTTTGCAGTTTAAAGTAGCCAGAAGCACCAGAGGACTACAGTACACTAGCGAATGAGGGAGGATTCAATAGTCCAAAGAGAGGGTTTTCCGACAGAGAACCATGGCTTGCCAAGAAAACGATTCAAACAATAGTTCCAACACAAAACCGCCCATTGATAATGAGGAAGTGCAGATCTAGGAGGAAACACCAGTACAGGCAACACTATTGTTCCTTCTTCTAAATGGAGCCTAGGAATGGGTTCGGCTTTATTTTGAGGGGATGTTGGCTTAGCCATAGGAGTTCACACGAGACCTCAGTTCAATGGACACTGGTTTTCACCTTCCTATGGGCCTAGTCCCCACCATATGACGCTATAACAAGGAATAGACTTGTGCTTCATCGTCACAGTTCAGTCCTACAGTAACTACAGAGTAGACTATGCTATTGCTGTTCAGAGTAAGCGCAGTCTGCCGTGCATTGTTCATGTGCTTTTAAAGTGCTTGTCTTGCCATTGGACTCCCTTTAAATACAGTGCTAAAAATCGGCCAGTCGCGTGTAACTATTGGTCAGCGCGTTCATCAAGTCCCACCAAGGGAGGGCGCTGAGCGGTCGTCTGGAGATCAATCAAATATGGCACGCCCAAGGTTTGTGTCACACTCATATTTAGAGAGGAGGGATAGATGGGGATAAATGAAGGCCCAAACAAACAGACAAGCACATTGGACACTCAAGTGCACAAGTATGTGCACACGTGAATTTCAAGTACATCTACACACACACACACACACACACACTTTAAAGACTTTATTTGAATTCACAAATCACATCTGAAAAGGACTCAAACATTTCAAAGGTCATTGATGCAAGAGCACATAAGGAATCAAAAAGCACCTTTTCCTCCACACAGCTCGGCTGCCCATAATGACTGAAACAGAGCAATACCTATCCAGTTGTTTTTCAATCTGAAGGCCACATATGATAAGCCTACGTATGTGCACACACACACAGATTCTCTGAGAAACAAAGTAGTCGCCCCATCCCCCTCTTCCCCTCCTTCCTTCTCTCCACACCTTCATTCTGGAGCTAATGAGGCTGAGTATAGGACACCGTACTGACGCAGCGTGAATCCGCCTTCCCTTCCTCTTTCCATCCCTCCATCTCCCTCCCTCGGCTTCCATTTTCCCTCCTTTCCCCCGATGCACTCGTTGCCCCCTTCATCGTCCCTCCTCTCCTCCGTCGCAGTCGCAAATTAAATGTTCAATTATTCATCGCTGGCTTGCAGAGGCGCTCCCTTGCTCCTAGTTGAGGGGAGGAGTGGAGAAAACCAAAAAAAAAAAAAGTAGAAAAAGACAGGAAAGTCTTATGCGCCATGAAGGCTTGACTGAACCGGGTCACGTGCATTTTTTGGGGGGGAAACGATCGTAGGGAAAAGCACTTGGCGACAACAAGCCTGGACCACCTGGAAGCATCTAGAAACAGGACGAAAGGTGGTTGGAGTGGAGCCGAGGGTCTGTTAGAAGCTGGAGAAGCAATTGTTTAAACATCAATATTTTTTTACGAGACACAGGCTTCCTTATGAAATTACGTTGATCAAATGATGTTGGAGTGGGGGGGACAAAACAATGACCTGACACCATTTCTAAAAGGGGTGGGTCTACTAAACTACAGTATAGTGTACACACTGCGCATTTAAAGTGTGCTTGATATGATGGTTCTAAGTACAGAATATTGTTAGCCCCAATACTTACGTGACTCTCCCGGTGCATGCTCCATGTGCTTTACAAAGTGGCTATTTTACCATAGGGCTCCATTTAAATCCAGCGCTAAAAATCGGGCAGTCGCGTGTAACTATTGGTCAGCGCGTTCACCAAGACCCACCAGGGGAGGGCTCTGAGAGGTCGTCTGGAGGAAATCAATCGATGGCAAATATGGCACGCCCAAGGTTTGTGTCCCACTCACACTTGGAGAGGAGGGATAGATGGGGATAAATGAAGGCCCAAACAAACAGACGAGCACAAATGTACGCATGTGAACATACAAGTACATCTATATACGCACACACTTTAAAAATACTTTATTTGAATCCACAGGTCACATATTACATCATAAAGGACTCAAACATGTCAAAGGTTGTTGATGCAAGAGCACTTAAGGAAACAAAAAAGCAAATTCTTCTCATCCACATGTATTTATAAAGCTCTTTTTTACATTTGCCGACGTCACAAAGTGCTGTACAGAAACCCAGCCTAAAGCCCCAACAGCAAGCAATGCCGATGTAGAAGCACGGTGTCTAGGAAAAACTCCCTGGAAAGGCTGGAACCTAGGAAGAAACCTAGAGAGGAACCAGGCTCACAGCTAGGCTACCCATAACGGCCGAAACAGAGCAATACCTAGCCTGTTGTTTTGCAACCGTAAGCCTATGTACGTCTGAACTCTCACACAGACAGACACACAGAGAGGATGGACCTTACTACAGAATATTGTTAACCCTAACACTGACACGACTCTTCCCAATTCCTACAGAGACCATCACTCTCATTGCGATTAATCAGTAAATCATCAGTTGACACATTGAATCTGCCTTTCCACGCCCATTTTTTGTGCGTTTTGTCCTTTACAGTGGTATTTCTCAGAAAGAAAAAAATATATATAGGTATTTCGTTTACTATCTAGATTTGCACATACAGAAATATGTAAATGCAATGGTCCTAGAACAGAGGACGTAAACACCATGCTCCCTACGCGTTGCCTGGATGTAACATAACATTTTTCCCCAGCTCTCTTCCCAGTGGTTATCCCTAATCAGATGACCTTGTTTCCAGAGGCAAGCGGACACGTTCCCAGCTGATTACAGTAGGACCCTGGTGGGAATAGGAGCTGGGGTGGGGGGAACTTTCCGACAGCTGCGTGTGAGCGCTGCACACACACACACACACACACACACACACACACACACAGGGGAAGTTAGACACGCATGGACACATAAGACAGACCGACAGACAGACAACACATCAGGGAAGAGGAATGCCCAGAGATGAGGACTGCTGGAAGGTATAATCAATTCCCGTCAAGTGAAATACTCTGGGTTTAGGAACTGTGATGTACTAAGATGGCGGTGTATTGCCTGTGGCACGCACACTATCAACCTCACTTTGGCGTTTCAGGTTTGGACAGAATTGGTTTGGAAGTGAGATGGGAGTTGCTTAGCCTTGTAACAATTACAGTTCTTAACCTCCTAATCCAAAATGTGCCGTCTATGCCTTGATCTCAGGAACTGTGCAATTAGAGCTGGGACAATACCAGTATCACAATATATTTTTCAATGGCAAAGAATGAAAACACAAGGCAGACCGAACTCTTTGGTCCTTTAAAAACCTGCTGTAGGTTGTGTGCTTTAGCTTGGAAAATAAGTAACTGTGGATGACAACATAAATGTTTGTTTCCAACATGTTTTCCTAAAGAAGTTAAACCCGCTTCGTGTTTTGTTTCCTTGCCACGATACTAACGAGTGTCGCCATACAGGTATCGTCCCGGCCCTACGGGGGTTTACCTTAAAAAAGGGGCCATCAGTACTTCTATCTTACAGTGTTTGGCTTTAATGCCTCAGTCCCCAGGTAGACAGAACTCATTGCTAAAAATAGAAAAGTTAAAAGGAACCACTACAGCTAAAGATCCTTAATGAGATTCTCCACAGGGGGAGACTGTATCTGATTTTCCCACTGTTTGTTCCCAGTACTTATCCAGGAAGAACCCTAGTCAATGTCTACAAGAGGAATCCCCTACCCTGCCCAATAATACTCATGCAAGCATACATACTGCGTACACATTACCACAGGCACGCGTGCGCTCGTTCACACACACAATAAAATAAAAAAAACACATGTAAGCGTGGGTAGAAAGAGAGTGCTGAAAGTGTCTCCACACTAGCCTCAAGCTAGCAGCGGGGGGAACCAGATGCCCCCTCTCTCCATTACTACTTTTGGCCAATGGGAGAGCATACAGTTGAAGTCGGAAGTTTACATACACCTTAACCAAATACATTTATTCACTTGTCTGCACCTATAGTGCCTGTAGTCTTGCACATATAGCCCTACTCCGATATAAGACTTGCCTGGCTATTCATCCACATTGTGCCGGCTCAATGTCACACCCACTAACATACAGTTGAAGTCGAAGGTTTTACATACACCTTAGCCAAATACATTTAAACAAAGTTTTTTTTACAATTCCTGACATTTAATCCTAGTAAAAATTCCATCTTAGGTCAGTTAGGATCAGCACTTTATTTTAAGAATGTGAAATGTCAGAAAGATAGAGAGAATGATTTATTTCAGATTTGATTTCTTTCATCACATTCCCAGTGGGTCAGAAGTTTACATAAACTCAATTAATATTTGGTAGCATGGCCTTTAAATTGTTTAACTTGGGTCAAACGTTTCGGGTAGCCTTCCACAAGCTTCCCACAATAAGTTGGATGAATTTTGGCCCATTCCTCCTGACAGAGCTGGTGTAACTGAGTCAGGTTTGCTCGCACACGCTTTTTCAGTTCTGCCCACAAATTCTCTATAGGACTGAGGTCAGATCTTTGTGATGGCCACTCCAATACCTAGACATAGTTGTCCTTAATTAAGGGATTTTGCCACAACTTTGGAAGTATGCTTGAAGTCATTGTCCATTTGGAAGACCCATTTGTGACTACATTTTAACTTCATGAATGATGTCTTGAGATGTTGCTTCAATATATCCATGTAATTTTCCCTTCCTCATGATGACATCTATTTTGTGAAGTGCAGCAGTCCCTCCTGCAGCACAGCAACCCCACAACATGATGCTGCCACCTCCGTGCTTCACGGTTGGGAGGGTGTTCTTCAGCTTGCAAGCCTCCCCCTTTTTCCTCCAAGCATAATGATGGTCATTATGGCCAAACAGTTCTATTTTTGCTTCATCAGATCAGAGGACATTTCTCCAAAAAGTACAATATTTGTCCCCATGTGCTGTTGCAAACCGTAGTCTGGCTTTTTTATGGCGGTTTTGGAGCAGTGGCTTCTTTCTTGCTGAGCGGCCTTTCAGGTTATGTTGATTTAGGACTAGTTTTACAGTGGATATAGATACCTTTGTACCGGTTACCTCCAGCATTGTGATAGAGTGAATTATAAGTGAAATAATCTGTAAGTGAAATAGTCTGTAAACAATTATTGGAAAAATGACTTGTGTCATGCACAAAGTAGATGTCCTAACCGACTTGTCAAAACTATAGTTTGTTAACAAGAAATTTGTGGAGTGGTTGAAAAACGAGTTTTAATGACTGCAACATAAGTATGTGTGACCTTCTGACTTCAACTGTACGTGCGAGTGTGTGTACAACTGTGTATGTACACGTAACTGTGTGTGTGTGTGTGTGTGTGTGTGTGTGTGTGTGTGTGTGCCCCCTCTGACTAGGGCATTCTGGGACAGCCCTGCTCTCATCTAATGAGGCAGCTCCTTGGCTAGGGCTAAACCCAATGGGGGAGGCTAAGGGGGTCTCTGTGAGAGGGGCTCCAATAACAAAGACAATACTGGCTAATCTGCATTGCGTTTGTTTAAGCAGTTCCTGCATCACTCTTAATGAGATACCGAGGCTGTCTCCTGCACCTATTCGTGCACACAGACACAGAGGAAAGAAGAGGGGCGCCGATAGGGATCTAGACCACTCTTGGCTTTTGAGGAAATGATAGGGTTAATTCATTGACCTTTTCCTCACCTTAAAGCCACTGTTGATAAAGCTACAACAAGTGATTTTCTATAAAAGGTCATTATTTCTCTTCAGAGATATTTGACAACAGTTAAACCTCTCGATATGACGTAAGGCCTAAGACCAATTAGATAGGCACAACCACATTATAGAACTTTTACCAACATAAATTGCACAACAGCTACACCATTATGTCCATCAAATGAAAAATAGAATCTCTCCACTGTTCAACCAAATTATACATTACCATTCTCTAACAATTAGATTAATAATTAACTACTCAAACAGCAAATTATACAAACATAATTTTAAAATGGATCATTACTCCTAGTCTGTCAATTGTCACTTATTTTCAGAGGACAATTCCCATCTAGAAGGGATATGGGAGAAGACTTAACTCTTAATGGAGTGGTAAAGGTAGTGTGGAGGATCTCTTTTGTGCACGCTCCCTTTGGAAACAAAATTTGAGTGTGAAATCACTGGGACTGTCCATCGTCAGGGTTGGGGGAAGCCTACTTGAGTGTGTGTGTGTGTGTCTGTCCGTTCTCTGGCTCTTGGCCTCATAACAGGATGTCTTGGGGCAAAGCAATGAGTGCCCCATGCCAACGGGAGACTGAACTGCGCCAGAGGGGTCCTTCATTCTCATGCACCAAGATTGTGCACACACACACACACCATAAAAACACCACATGCACGCACACACATGCTCAAAAGCTCATACACATACACACAGAGGTGCGAAGCATTTCCATACCCTCTCAAGGCACATCACTATCTTATCTCAGTCTGAATTGGAAGTCAGAATGCAAAGCATTACCTCAAATAGCCTGCTAGCCAGGAGCAAACGATCCAAGACGAGCGATTTAGAAACCATTAAATCTACACTTTGACATCAATCCACAGCTCAATGACTTGTAGAGTAGGCCAAATTCAATTGTTCCGGAATACCTTGCAGGTCTCCGCTCCAGCAGTGCAGCAGAGTGGTTTAGAATCACTCCTAGGTAGCACTGAGAGGGTATCTGGTGACCGCGTCGATGGTCACGCCCATTTGTTTTCATTAGAGTCAATTAAATCATTCAGTTCTGTGCTCTGCGGCATTGGGGCCTAATCGCTGCATGTCAATAAGTTGGACTTTGATCATGTCTAGTGTAAAGGCATCTGGCAGAGAATATGTAGATATGATTTATTAAGAATGGATGTATTAAGAAAATCTGCACTTAGGTACACACACATACACACACACACACACACACACACACGGGTACTTACTAGTAGAGCACTTCATTGGCTTCGTGTCTTTCATAGCGCACTGTCTCACATATTATCCTGCAGGGAAGAAGGGGAGAGAGGAGAGAAGGGAAAAGACAACAGTCAGATATACGTGTTACCAAATACAACAGAACAGATGGATGGGTGAGTCCACGAAGTTCAGTTTCTTGAGTTATGTGCAGCGCACGACGGAGTTAACCTTTTTGAGAGGACAGAAAATGTCACTCATATAGGTGTTTTAAAAAGTAACTCAAGGCCTACCAAGTTTGTGCAACTTTACCGTAATAAGCAGCGATAAAAAAAATAAAAAAACACCAACTCCCAAAAATAGATTTGAGCATTTGTCATGCATGTTGTTCTTGTTGCTCAAGGATGCAAAACAAGCGGGAGAAAAAACAAGAGTCCCAGAGAACTAGCTACCGCAGAGGAGAACAACACATTCCTTTAATACAGACGGAAAATATCAAAACCGATCGCTTAATCCCATAGTTAGTGTGATTGTAGGGTAGTGGGATTTTTGCTAAAGGGTTAACATGTTTAAGACTGGCTGGATTGGTCTTTTCGACCAAAGGCGATGGGGACATTCTTTGGGAATCCGAAGGGCAAGCAGGGGGGGGGGGGGGGCTTGTGATGTGTGTGTGTGTGTGGACAAGGGGGGAGCGAATGGGTCAAGATGTGGAATGTTCTAGCAGGCCAGGGTCATGTGCTCTGGTATTGTTCCCCAGCAGTATAATCCACATGTATCCACACATGGCCTGATGGGAACCGACCCCAGACTAAGGACTGTTTGTAGAGTGGAGTGGACTCGGGATTAATATTTTTCCCGGTATTTCATTTCTCCCAGGTAACCCACTATTTCCCGCCAAAAACCACAAGTGTCATTCTCAATAGAAATGTCTTAATTTTGATTAGAGCTTTAAAACCAGCATGAAAATTCAAGCCTGATGAGCCATATATTAAATGTAAATTTTATAAGCTAGACACATTTTGAGCCCAAGCCAAAAAAGCCCAAAAGATTTTGCCGTTCTCCAGCACATGGATAGCACATTACGTACAACAACAAAAACATAAAAGCCCATCGATCTTGGGTAAAAAAAAAAAAATGAAACAAGCTCCAGTAGGCTAATCTTTGAGTGCGGACTGTATTACATTGTATTATATGGAATGGAATTACGCACCTCGTTCAAACCATGAAGCTGGGAGAGAACATGCAATGCTGGTGCAGGACATGCAGCCTTACAAGGTTACAATTACCTGATTAGAATTTTGAAATATAATAGAACCTACTTAACATGTTTATAATTAAGTCGGCTGACACATACATACACCACCGTTTGAAAGTTTGGGTTCACTTACAAATGTCCTTGTTTTTGAAAGAAAAGCAACATTTTTTGTCCATTAAAAAAACATCAAATTGATCAGAAATACAGTGTAGACATTGTTAATGTTGTAAATGATCATTGTAACAGTAAACGGCTGATTTTTTATGGAATATCTACTTTGGTGTACAGAGGCCCATTATAAGAAAACATCACTCCTGTGTTCCAATGGCACGATGTGTTAGCTAATCCAAGTTTATCATTCTAAAAGGCTAATTGATCATTAGAAAACCCTTTTGCAATTATGTTAGCACTTCTGAAAACTGCTGTCCTGATTAAAGAAGCAATAAAACTGGCCTTCTTTAGACTAGTTGAGTATCTGGAGCAACAGCATTTGTGGGTTCGATTACAGGCTCAAAATGGCCAGAAACAAGGCACTTTCTTCTGAAACTCGTCAGTCTATTCTTGTTCTGAGAAATGAAGGCTGTTCCATGCGAGAAATTGCCAAGAATCTGAAGATCTTGTACAACGCTGTGTACTACTCCCTTCACAGAACAGCGCAAACTGGCCCCGGTACACAACTGAGCATGAGGACAAGTACATTAGTGTCTAGTTTAAGGAACAGACATCTATCTCACAAGTCCACAACTGGCAGCAAAACCCGCAAAACACCAGTCTCAACGTCAACAGTGAAGAGGCGACTCCGGGATGCTGACCATCAAGGCAGAGTTGCAAAGAAAAAGCCATATCTCAGACTGGCCAATAAAAGTCAAAGATTGAGATGGGCAAAAGAACACAGACACTGGACAGAGGAAGATTGGAAAAAAACTGTTAAGGACAGACGAATCTAAGTTTGAGGTGTTCGGATCACAAAGAACAACATTGAGACGATGAAAAAATGAAAATATGCTGGAGGAGTACTTGACGCCATCTGTCAAGCATGGTGGAGGCAATGTGATGGTCTGGGGGTGATATGGTGGTGGTAAAGTGGGAGATTTGTACAGGGTAAAAGGGATCTTGAAGAAGGCCATCACTCCATTTTACAACGCCATGCCACACCCTGTGGACGGCGCTTATCTGGAGACAATGTCCTCCTACAATGACCCAAAGCACAGCTCCAAACTGTGCAATAAATATTTAGTGAAGAATCAGTCAGCTGGTATTCTGTCTATAATGGAGTGGCCAGCACAGTCACCAGATCAACCCTATTGATCTGTTGTGGGAGCAGCTAGACCACATGGTAACGTAAGAAGTGCCCATCAAGCCAATCCAACTTGTGGGAGGTGCTTCAGGAAGCATGGAGTGAAATCTCTTCAGATTACCTCAACAAATTGACAACTAGAATGCCAAAGGTCTGCAGGCTGTAATTGCTACAAATTGAGGTTTCTTTGACTATATTTCCTAATCATTTTGCTGCCAGTAAGATTGCACCTAAATCAACCATTTATCGGATCATCAAGAAGTTCAAGGAGAGCGGTTCAATTGTGGTGAAGAAGGCTTCAGGGCGCCCAAGAAAGTCCAGCAAGCACCAGGACCGTCTCCTAAAGCTGCGGGATCGGGGCACCACCAGTACAGAGGTTGCTCAGGAATGGCAGCAGGCAGGTGTGAGTGCATCTGCACGCACAGTGAGGCGAAGACTTTTGGAGGATAGCCTGGTGTCAAGAAGGGCAGCAAAGAAGCCACTTCTCTCCAGGAAAAACATCAGGGACAGACTGATATTCTGCAAAAGGTACAGGGATTGGACTGCTAAGGACTGTGGTAAAGTAATTTTCTCTGTTGAATCCCCTTTCCGATTGTTTGGGGCATCCGGAAAAAAGCTTGTCCAGAGAAGACAAGGTGAGCGCTACCATCAGTCCTGTGTCATGCCAACAGTAAAGCATCCTGAGACCATTCATGTGTGGGGTTGCTTCTCAGCCAAGGGAGTGGGCTCACTCACAATTTTGCCTAAGAACACAGCGATGAATAAAGAATTGTACCAACACATCCTTCGATAGCAACTTCTCCCAACCATCCAGGAACAGTTTGGTGACGAACAATGCCTTTTCCAGCATGATGAAGCATCTTGCCATAAGCATGAGCAAAACATCGATATTTTGGGTCCATGGCCAGGAAACTCCCCAGACCTTAATCCCATTGAGAACTTGTGGTCAATCCTCAAGAGGCGGGTGGACAAACAAAACCCCACAAATTCTGACAAACTTCTGACAAACTGATGGGCTGCCATCAGTCAGGATGTGGTTCAGAAGTTAATTGACAGCATGCCAGGGCAGATTGCAGAGGTCTTGAAAAAGAAGGGTCAACACTGCAAAATATTGACTCTTTGAATCAACTTCATGTAATTGTCAATAAAAGCCTTTGACACTTATGAAATGCTTGTAATTATACTTCAGTATCCCATAGTAACATCTGACAAAAAAATATCTAAAGACACTGAAGCAGCAAATATTGTGGAAATTAATATTTGTGTTATTCTCAAAACTTTTGGCCACGACTCTGTACATTGATGAGGGGGGGGGGGGGGGGGTGTAATCCATTTTTAGAATAAGGCTGTAACGTAACATGTGGAAAAAGGGAAGGGGTCTGAATACTTTCCGAATGCACTGTAAATAGTCATTCATGTGCTATTCGCGTGGAAATAACTTCGAATACATGTTCGTTAACTTCAACTCATGTGATAAATGTGAATCAAAATGGGGAGCGCTCACCTCAGCTGGTGTTCTCTGAGGTTAGAAAGGGCCTCCATCCCGTGAAGATAGGAGTAGACTATCTCCAGGTCCTGTGGAAAGAGAGGAGACGGTCAGTCATTAGTCATTGCATTTCAACATGGAGAATAATTTGAGGTAGTTTAGCAGATTCGACCGGTTGTATGAATATCATTGAGAGAAAAAAAAAGGTCAGACGTGAAGAATCGGCAGTTCATTTTACTCATGGAGAGTACTCTCCCTCAGTCTTTACACTGAATATGAGGGAGTGGGTATGGAAAGGCAGGGGAATAGTAGCCTACTGCTGAGGGAAAAGACAATTGGAACCCCTACAAATTCCCTATTCAGTGCCTCCCTTTATCAAGTCTCAGGTTGTGCCTGAAATAAATACATTAGGCCCTAATCTATGGATATCACATGACTGGTCAGGGGCGCAGCCATGGGTGGGCCTTTGGAGGGCATAGCCAGGCCCAGCCAATCAGAATTAGTTGGGGTTCATTAGCTGTTTGGGTGGCTGGTCTCAGACGATCCCGCAGGTGAAGAAGCCAGATGTCCTGGGCTGGCGTGTGAAAACATGGTATGCGGTTATAAGACCGGTTGGATGTACTGCCACATTCTCTAAAACGAGGCGGCTTATGTTAGAGAAATGAAAATTCAATTCTCTGGCAACAGCTCTGGTGGACATTCCTGCAGTCAGCGTGCCAATTGCATGCTGCCTCAAAACTTGAGACATCTGTGGCATTTTGTTGTGTGATAAAACTGCACATATTTAGAGTGGCCTGTTTTTTTGTCCCCAGCACAAGGTCCACCTGTGTAATGACCATGCTGTTTAATCAGCCTCTTGATATGCCCCACCTGTCAGGTGGATGGATTATCTTGGCAAAGGAGAAATGCTTGCTAACAGGGATGTAAGAAAATTTGTGCACACAATTGGAGATAAATATGCTTGTTGTGCATAATGGACATTTCTGGGATCTTTTATTTCAGCTCATGAATCATGGGACCAACACTACATTTGTTCAGTATAGTTTGATGGTTGCAGCCATCCATTGTCCCATTAACAAATCCCATATCTGCAAACTTATTTCATTTCAAACCTCACATTTCTCTAGTATAGGCTACTTATTGTAATGAACGATATCGGCAAAATGCCTACAATAAGTAACCGGTATGGTCGGTGTCTATGATTTTCAGTTTATCGTCCCAGCTCTCCTTGATCAGTGGCACTCTTCCAAGATGGAGGTGAAACAAAGTGCCCATGCAGTCCACACAGCATAGCCACTGTGTGTGGGTGCACACTGAATCAGTGTGCAGAGGGTATCGAGTCAGTGAGTGTGTGTGCGTGTATATAGAGTCCATTGAATGTGAAGGAGGGGATATTGAAGGGCGGGGGGGGGGGGCAAAGTGTTCATAGAGTGGAGACTGGAGGCCGATGCGACGGGGGTGGGGGGGACGGGGGGAGACAAGAGAGGGTCTGTGTTTTCACAGAGGTCCCACTCTTCAGCCACCAGCCAGCTGATGTGACACAGCCCTGGCGACGCAACACTCTTCCTGCCACCCAGACATCTTGTCCCTTCCTAATGCACAGGGGCAGAAGCACATGTACTCACAGACATACATGTAGGAGATGTGTAGATACACAGATGTGCAGATACATTTTAGGCACAGACACACCTCTGCCCTTCTGGGCAACATAGTACACCACAGGACCCCAGAATTGTTTTTAATTCTGAGAAGCACGTAAATCTAAGAAATATTTATTTCAGAGACAAAAACAACAAAACAAAAACAGGACGGGTGGTGCTTCCCTTCATTTGTCTGGACTTTTTCAGCTGACAGCAAGTTCCTGGGCTCTGAGACCGTCTGACACCAACGGGGAAGGAATGGAAGGGCCAACAGGTTTGAATCAACTCCGGTGAGAGGTCACAGACTGAGAAAGGGAGGGAATGCTTGGTTGAAACGCCCCATGGGTCGCACGAACTTAACACCCACCGAAAGCGTGAGTTAGGACAAATACAAGATCATGGATCAAACACGAGCTGTTGTATAGATCTGAAATCGGATCTTTTGCAAGTTTATTATTAGAACAATTGCACATACGAATGTGTGCATGTTGAACAGAAAAGGCCTATAGGCTATTATGCAAAGTCAGATTTGCTAATAGGGTATCAAATATAGGCCCTATTCCACCCTCAAAATACACCGCATCCATGCAATATAAAACACGGTTTAGATCGTTGGCTGTTGGTTGAATTAGAACTAAAAATAAAATAAAAAACTAGGTTGGCCTTCAAAGCTCCATAGAATGGGTTACTTCACCCCGTGTTACATCATGCAGTGATTTCCCCAGCCTAATTGAAGCCTTATGTTCTGTTCTGAAATTGCCTACTGTTTTGTAGGCGGTTGTTGGCCTGAGAATTCTGCATGGAGACTACGGGCTCTGGCGCCATCTATTGTAAAAGGACAGGATAGTTGGGATTCGTCGTCATAAAATAGAACAGTGAAGCAAATCATCCAGCAGGCTGAAATAGCCATAGAAATTGATAACACTAAAGACGTATTGAAATATCCTTATTGATGTCGTGTCCAGGGCGGAAAGTAGCCTAGTGGTTAGAGCTTTTTGCCGGTAAGTGAAAGGTTGCTGGTTCGATTACCTGAGCCGACATGGCAAAAAAACGTTTGTGTTCTTTGTGTCCTTGAGCAAGGCACTTAACCCTAATTTGCTCCAGGGGAGCCATACTACTATCACGGACTGCACCTGTCTTATTGCTGCAGCACATGTCATGGCAGATTTAGCAAAAAACTATCGCCACCTAATTGATACAAATAATCATGTGTCGGGGCGGCAGGGTAGCCCAGTGGTTAGAGCGTTGGACTAGTAACTGAAAGTTTGCATGTTCAAATCCCGAGCTGACAAGGTACAAATCTGTCGGTCTGCCCCTGAACAGACGGTGGTTAAAATTGTGTGTTGGAGACCCTGAGCTACATTATTGGGGACTATAGACGAAACACTGAACATGCTGATTCACAGCGGTGTAAAGTACTTAAGTAAAATATATTTATAAGTACTAAAGTCATTTTTGGGGGGGTATTTGTACTGTACAATTTATATTTTTGACAACCTTTGCTTTAAGACTTTTACTCAAGTAGTGTTTTACTGGGTGCCTTTCACTTGAGTAAAAGTAAAAAGATACCTTAATAGAAAATGACTCAAGTATGACAATTGAGTACTTTTCCCACGGGACGACAGGCCCTGTTGAAAGCTTATAGGTGACATCCTTCAGTCTTCCCTTCCCTTCCTTTTTTGTGTCATACGACCTAACAATGATTTCTATATGAATTTGATCTGTCATTCTCATTGAAAGCAAAACTAAGAAGCAGTAGATCTGTTCTGTGTGTGCTATTTCTATGCTTCCCGGTCTTACATTTAGTTTTTGCATCTTTTACTTCTGGTTTTGCTACACCAGCTTCAAACAGCTGAAATACAATATTTTTGGTTCTGAATATTTCACAGCAGTTTAGATGGTACAATGATTCTCTACACTATACTTACATGTTTTGTCACATAAACTGAAATTAGTCCAACTAATAGAATTTTAACAACCAGGAAATGGCAAAGAGATGTCTGCATAGTGCTTCTTTATGTGGGCCTCATCACAGATTTGAGGTCAGGTAGGTGTACCCACTAAGGTGGAAACCTTGCTTTGACTTATCTAATCACATACAGTAACTACGACTATAATGTCAAGGAAGGGTGGTAAGGATTCAAAACACCGGAGCGCAAGTCCAATCGGCCCATTGACACAGAGAATTAGACCTTACCAAGAACGACCACTAGGTGGCATGCTAATGTCAGTTTTCCTTTAAGCCTACCATTGCTCTTTGACATCACAAGCGTGGGAAACAGCGCCACTCCTATACCACTCGGGAGCACCAGTGAGAGAGAGACAAATATGCATAACCATCAATTGTGGCTTCTGTCTTAAATATTTCAAAATTGTCTTTTGAGATTGGCGCCATGGAAAGAATGCGAAGGACCCCATTTTTCCACTCCCTTTTGCTATCATTGCACTTGCATTTTCTGGTTTTGTATTGGATAATGTTTGAGATGTTGGGGCCAACCGCAAAAACAAAGGGGGAGGATATCTAAGTGCATCTTGTATTGTATATCCAAAGCAATGATACACTCGGTATGAGTGTGAAGCAATTAAAAGTGAGAAGTGTGTGTGTGTGTGTGTGTGTGTGTGTGTGTACACGACAGAGCGCGATAGAAAGCACGGGCAAGCGTGTGATGGGTTTATAAATAACAGTGCTATTCAAGCACAAAATCAGGTTGGTCAGGAATTGCGACAAAGGTCTTAGCCTCTGATTTCACCCTGAGAGTAGGCTATGGCCTAACAACCACACCATTTGTCCTCTAGGCTTGGTGTTGTTGAAATGACATCCATCTCATAGTCATTTCCTGAGTACAAAAGCCTTTCCACAGACACTGACAAGGTTATGATCCAGAGTGGGGCAGCGCTGGACAGATCAAAAGGAGGTGGGCCAATCCGGCTCAAACTACTCGGCTACCGGAGTTCCGACAGCATAACATCCCACCAACTGTAAATTCCAGGTTTTCATTTCGGGAGTGATCCTTCCAGGAACTCTGGTGGACCCCCTCCAGGAGCAAAGTAAACCAGGCCACCAGGACTTCCTATTGTTGTTATGACATTACTTAAGATTCCTTCAAAAGCTGCTTGTACAAAAAAAAAAAAAAAAAAAAAAAAAAGTACTCATTCTGACCCTTTGTATTTTTGAAATGCCAAATTAGTATTATTCTAGTCTTTAATGGGGTCTGAGACATTTTGCTCTATTACCACTTCTTAACTATTTCCTTAATGAAACCAGATACATTAAGGGGGATCTAATGTTTCAGCACACCTCCGGGTCCAAGTCAGACAGTAGCAGTGTACCGTACCATACTGTAGGCAAACTATTGGAGGTATTTCCTCCCAGGAGGACATTAGCTAACAATGATAGCCTTGTGTTCCCTGTGTTTGGGGCCAAACACAATATGACCGAGGCTGCCTCTCCAGTCTCCATTCTCTATGGGTTGTTATGCAACTCCACTGGGAGAAGGGTGCAGAAAACAGGGCGCTGGGCCAACTTGTTGAGCGACATGACAATTTGGTCGGGCAGACAGAATTCAAAGGAGGAAGTGGCCCATTGCACGCCCACTGACATCCTACCTCACCCAATGCACGCCCACTGACGTCCTACCTCACCCAATGCACGCCCACTGACATCCTACCTCACCCAATGCACACCCACTGACATCCTACCTCGCCCAATGCACGCCCACTGATGTCCTACCTCACCCAATGCAAGCCCACTGACATCCTACCTCGCCCAATGCACGCCCACTGACGTCCTACCTGACCCAATGCAAGCCCACTGACATCCTACCTCGCCCAATGCACGCCCACTGACGTCCTACCTCGCCCAATGCACGCCCACTGACGTCCTACCTCACCCAATGCAAGCCCATTGACATCCTACCTCGCCCAATGCACGCCCACTGACATCCTACCTCGCCCAATGCAAGCCCACTGACATCCTACCTCGCCCAATGCACACCCACTGACATCCTACCTCGCCCAATGCACGCCCACTGACGTCCTACCTCGCCCATTGCACGCCCACTGACGTCCTACCTCGCCCAATGCACGCCCACTGACGTCCTACCTCACCCAATGCACGCCCACTGACATCCTACTTCACCCAATGCACGCCCACTGACATCCTACCTCACCCAATGCACGCCCACTGACATCCTACCTCACCCAATGCACGCCCACTGACATCCTACCTCACCCAATGCACGCCCACTGACATCCTACCTCACCCAATGCACGCCCACTGACATCCTACCTCACCCAATGCACACCCACCTCGCCCAATGCACTCCCACTGACATCCTACCTCACCCAATGCACGCCCACTGACGTTCTACCTCACCCAATGCACCCCCACTGACATCCTACCTCGCCCAATGCAAGCCCACTGACATCCTACCTCGCCCAATGCACACCCACTGACATCCTACCTCGCCCAATGCACGCCCACTGACGTCCTACCTCGCCCATTGCACGCCCACTGACGTCCTACCTCGGCCAATGCACGCCCACTGACGTCCTACCTCACCCAATGCACGCCCACTGACATCCTACTTCACCCAATGCACGCCCACTGACATCCTACCTCACCCAATGCACGCCCACTGACATCCTACCTCACCCAATGCACGCCCACTGACATCCTACCTCACCCAATGCACGCCCACTGACATCCTACCTCACCCAATGCACGCCCACTGACATCCTACCTCACCCAATGCACACCCACCTCGCCCAATGCACTCCCACTGACATCCTACCTCACCCAATGCACGCCCACTGACGTTCTACCTCACCCAATGCACCCCCACTGACATCCTACCTCGCCCAATGCACGCCCACTGACGTCCTACCTGACCCAATGCAAGCCCACTGACATCCTACCTCGCCCAATGCACGCCCACTGACATCCTACCTCGCCCAATGCACGCCCACTGACGTCCTACCTCACCCAATGCACGCCCACTGACATCCTACCTCACCCAATGCACGCCCACTGACATCCTACCTCACCCAATGCACGCCCACTGACATCCTACCTCACCCAATGCATGTTAGAATGGATTGAAGTTATGAGGAGAACTAGGCCTATGACGTTCGAGGGTGAAGATTTGACAACCTTTTCATAACACATTTTAGCCATTCCATCGAGCAATCCGCCACTCGCTCCCTTTCACTTTCAATAAAAATGGGAAGGGACACTAGAGCAACAGAGCGTCATCTAAATTATAAAATGGCAGCCGCCTATCTCGAACCCACTGCTGTGTCTGCTAACAGGAGGGTGCTTTCATTGTCCGCTCCCTTTGTTGGCCTGGTTTAAATTTAGGCCGGGGTGAATGCAGAACCCCTTGCATCTTATCACACTGATACTGTCGACAAAACATAAAGGGTGGGGTCACGACCTTAAGACAATGAGGTGCTGTAGGGAAGGTAAAGAGGTGGACGTCACCTCCAAAAGAGGACACTACAAGTCTGCTGACCAAGACCTACTTAAACCTCATTGGCTGAGCCTAAGACGTTAGCCAATACATTATGATACAATATTCATGAGTGTTTTGTGAGAATTTGTCATGTGTAACATGTTCAATTTTCTATTTGGTGCATTAGATGGGTGGTTAATAGTGGTTAATATGCAATCTTTGGTTTCCACAGGATATTACAATTATATGGATTTATTTCATTTTAAATGTACCTTTATTTAACTAGGCAAGTCAGTTTAGAACAAATTCTTATTTACAATGACGGCCTACCAAACAGTGGGTTAACTGCCTTGTTCAAGGGGCAGAACGACCGATTTTTACCTTGTCAGCTCGGGGATTCGACCCAGCAACCGAAACTCTCACCACTAGGCTACCCTGTGTAAGAAGAATTTCAAATGGGTGCACTGACCTCACAAAAGGAAGTAAATCAATGAACTGCGCATTATGTAACACAGTGTTACCATAAAAACCCTCTATCATTCATTCAACAGTGGCTTCCTCTACTGTAAGCCCTGCTCCAATGCACTGTAGCGTAGAGATTTTAAAGATCTGACAGTCAACGGGATTCACCTCTATGGCAGATCAGAGATCCCCCTTGAAGGAAAGAAGTATGGATGCATTTTTAAAAAAAGTGTTCCTCAGGAGACACTCAAATACTGGCCATAAGAGACAGAAATAGGCCAACAGTGAGGATTCCTTCAAAGCTGTTCACAGTGAACCACATCCTGTTGGCATTCCCACAATGCAACTAGACCGGTTCTCTGCTCCATCAAATCAATGTAGGGCACCTTAAAATCGGGGGCACTTCGCACAGAGGATTTGTTGTGGTTCTGTTTCGGAGAAAAGCACAAATTAATCCCCTGCGACTCGAAGCTGAGCCGACCTAGATTCGACAACAATTGCTCACTTGTCATCGACTGAGGGTGATGATTTCTCCATACCTTGTTTTGTTTTTTAAATTTTAGGGTAGGGTTAACACTGAGCAATGAGACCCGTGGCAGCGAGTTCAAAGCTCAACCTAGTGACCGGTGAAACAGAAAAAGAAAGGGGGGGGGGGGGGGGAACACCATCAGTCTGATTGCCACCATTTTGAATTCCGACCTTTACCCACTTGGGCCTTTTTTTTTAACCGGGTCGTCCCTCCCACCAGGCCGAGTCACAGTGTCAATGGATCCCCTTACCGTGACAGTAAAGGGGTCATCTTGTGTGCCAGCTAGGGATGAGGCCTGCATTCCTCAGATGACACTGACGAAATAATGTCTCTGTGTCCACACAAATAACACACAAGGCCTATGCTATGTATACTATGCCCCCCCCCCCCCTTGCCACTTCCTAACCTATGGAAGGTATGACATGCCGGGAGGAAGAGGCATCTAGGTTGTCCAATAGTTAGAACAGGTCTGGTGCCTGGCTACATTCTGGGGCTTGCAAGAGACTACTCACTGTCAAGTTTTAGCCATCAGTGAAAATAACTAAAAATGGCCAAACACGCCAATATCCTCCACATAAATATTTTTAAAAAGGAATATTCTGCTATATGTCCTGCTGTACAATGGTCATTTAAATGAATGCCATTGGGATGAAACAAAGAGTTTAAAAAAGTGTGGCTTTAATGTGATCGGTATTTAGCAAAAGGCAGCAGACTGGGGGTAGTGTATGTGTGTATAATGAGAGGCATTGGACAGTGAGTCAACCAGACAGACAGAGGTGAAAGTCACCAGGTCAGTGTTTCCTACAGTGCATTATGTGCAAATGGCATATGCAAGGTTCATACTGTTGGTTCAGCACAAACACGCCCCAGCCCCGTCAGCGTGCCAAGCTGGACTCATGAGGCCCCCAAGCCCATTCAAAATAGCAAGGATAGCAACTTGTTCAAAATGTTGCGGGCCCATGATACTTGTGCAGGTGTGTGTCATTGTGGATGTAACATCATTAATGTGTGCAGTGAATGTGTGCAGTGAATGTGTGTGTGTGTGTGTGTGTGTGTGCTCGCTCGTATTCCTGTGTATGCCTGTGAGTGAAGGGACATTGGCTGCTGTCCTTGAATCTCTCCTGACAAAGAGTGTGGGGCTTGAGGGGTATTTTTATCAATTGCCTGGTGTGAGCCAGGCAGCAGGTGGAGCCTTTATGTGGTAGCGCAAGGTCACGGTGGAGCTGTGTGCTACACACCGCATCAGTGGGTGTCCTGGCCAAAAGACAGCCAACGGTCTTGTTTTCAAAACTCCATGTGGGCTACACTATGGTAGGAATGTTGGTGTGGGCCAAATCTTTTCCCCCCTGGTGGAAACTTAAAAATGATTTGCTAAATAATTGGAAAAAAATGCTAACTCGTCACGCCAATCACTCTGGAAATTGGCATATAATACTACCTGCAATGCTCATTTCAAGAACACCCAGTCTCCAGCCATGCTTCACAACCCGTTAGTGTTAACTGTGGGAGGAGGGACATGGTGGCTTTCGGTAACAGGAATCAGGGAGGCACGTGAATGAGCTTAGCACCCTCCAATTCAGCTGCCGGGATAAAGCCTTTAAGAACAAAAGTGGAGTGAGATTCTTTAAGAATGCAAATAGGATGCATGCATGCTACGCTAAAATGAGCGGTCTGTAGTATTTAGTGGGGAACCCTTTGGACTGCCTCTTAAATCAGGTTTGAGCTGTAAATCAAAATTGGCTACCCTGCATTATAAATTGCCACTTACAAGTAGGAATCTTCAACACATTTATTCACAAGATAGGGCCAATAGGGTTGTTCAGGACTTGATGACCATTGGGGACCACTGCACAAGCTATCGTGCTAATATTCTATGTTAGCATCACAAAAGGACCAGGGCAGGTACATTTCGCCGTTACACTGCATTCATTCATTCATTCATCAAAGAGCATGGAAAACAATGGAGGTGGAAAAGGACAAAAAAAATGGACACATTAAATATTCTAAATATTGGCTGTAGGGTGGTTCGGTGAACACGGCTGTCAAAGCAGACTTTTAGGCCCCGTCACATAAGGAGGTAATTATTAGGGATTACATCTGTTGGTTATGGGCAGGGTGAGAGGATGCGGAGTTAAAAACAACAACAACATTGTGCCTAGTTACTGATGGTAATCCCCAAATCTAAATGACTGAACAATAAACGGGCCCCATTTCTAAGGCAATGGCCAATTTTCTCTGAGCGCTTGCCATGTCAAAATGGAGGAAGAGGACATCTCACCTCCCCACCGAGTCGCCGCGTCTGACCGGCACTGATGTTGCGCGTGTTTGTCATTGGCTGCATTAATCTCATTCTTATGGACCGCAACCTCATTACCTACATCAGCTATAGTATTAATACCTGGCTGTGGTCAATACTACCAAAAATGGGACTGAACTCGCGTCTCACAATCATAAAGATTGTGATCTCATAATAACAAGATAATAAGCTGCAAGATAACACGGCTCACTCGTTTATGTGTAACAATCTGATGGTAAAATGGCTTCAACTGTTAACCTGTCAGCATAGTTTCTATTTGACATTTTTTGCAGACGACTTAGTGCATACATTATTTGTTCTGGTCCCCCATATGGGAATTGAACTCACAACCCTGGCATTGCAAGTGCCATGCTCTACCAACTGTGCCACACAGGACCATCTATCAATCTCTCATACCCTCAGGCAGACAGCTAGGGGACAGGAACTTTAAAATGAGACAGGAGTTCTACCGGTGCTGGCATAACAGTAATAACTTCCTAGTTTTACAAATTCTGCGAAACATTCCTTAGGCTTCATGGTGGGAAAATTGGTAGATTTTATACCGCAAAAAAAAACCTATTGGGGATAGTTGCATTTTTTGCAAAGGTTGTCGTCAGCATAGAGGAATATTTTGCATAAGTAGGCTAGTTCTTTTTGTAAGAGCTACTATTACTGAATTATTTTTATTGAAAACAGCCAAGAAAATTCCACGTACAATATCATCAGGTACTCATAAAACTCATAAGCCATCATTTCTTGCTCAGAAAGCTAAATTCAGCCAATGTTATTGTGTTTGTCTCCACAAACTACAGCCCCCCGGCAAAAACCAAGCAACTGATATCTTCTGAATAATTTATGTGGTAAATAAACATGTATAATTCATGAGCATGTTCACCTTTCCTCAGAGTGGATCCTCAGAGATTTAAAGATAGCAGCGGCCGTCCTGTTTGTGAGTAAACATTTAACAAATGTTATTTTGGGGGGGAATGTCAGGAAACAGAAATCTTAGGCCTAAGCCTATGTATTAGGAATGGAAATTATGGTGATTGAAGGGGGGGGGGGGTATTATTGCTGGGGGTGAAAACGCTATCTAAAAGATGGGCAAGAAATTAGTTGTAACATCACTGAAAAGTGTATCCATGTTGAATAATGCAGGGTGTGGACCAAATCACTGAATATCAGATTATGCATTGTGAGGACACGACATTGTAGCCCCGCTATGCCTCTGGGTGCGAAAGAGCCAATCTGTTCATGCTAAACGAGCAATAGCTTGCCCGCAGGTCTTCAGTCTGGTGTTATTTTAACATTACCCACACAACATTAATCAAGCGACGTCAATACGGGAACTCATTTTATGCTCTGAGCAGGGCGTGAGTTGTGTGTGTGTGTGTAACTACAGATCACAATTATGTAAGTATGGTTAGTAGGGCTGTCCCCCCCCAAAAAAAAATTGTATAAATGGTCGACAGTCGTTGTCTGTTCTTTCGACCAATCGGCCACGTGACCTATGGGGCCTGACCAATAGCATATCTTTATCACAACAATAAATTGGTTAGAACAAACTCCAAACACCGTAACACGTGACGGCAAAATGGATGCAGAGGACTTGACGAAAGAAATCGAAAAACGGGGGAATGTGTACTGGTTGTGGACTGTGTGTAAAATACAAACAGGTGCTGTTGGATTAGAATATTATTTCTGACGGTTTTAAAACACTAAATCAATTAGAAATGTAGAACAGAGGAGTTTTTTTTGTAAAGCTTTTAAAAAAAACAGCAAAGACAGGAATACAATTTCCGAAATGGAACAGTGTATTTATTCATTACGCTAATTATTTTAAGGGTCACTTTGTTGTTTTAGTTTAAAACTAATGCTCGATTGCATTTTCAAATCAGGAATGAACCGTATGCTGTGTGACGACATGAACAAATTAATGATCGATTCACTTCTGTAGCCTATACAGTGGCAAGAAAAAGTATGTGAACCCTTTGGAAATACCTGGATTTCTGCACAATTTGGTCATGAAATTTGATCGGATATTCATCTAGGTCACAACAATAGACAAACAAAGTCTGCTTAAACTAATAACACACAAAATAAATTGAAGTTATCATGTCTTTATTGAACACACCGTGTAAACATTCACAGTGCAGGGTGGGAAAAGTATGTGAACCCTTGGATTTAATAACTGGTTGAACCTCCTTTGGCAGCAATAACCGTCAACCAAACATTTTCCGTAGTTGCGGATCAGACCTGCACAACAGTCAGGAGGATTTTGTACCATTCCTCTTTACAAAGAGTTTCAGTTCAGCAATATTCTTGGGATGTCTGGTGTGAACTGCTCTCGAGGTCATGCCACAGCATCTCAAATCAGGTTGAGGTCAGGACTCTAACTGGGCACTCCAGAAGGCGTATTTTCTTCTGTTGAAGCCATTCTGTTGATGATTTACTTCTGTGTTTTGGGTCGTTGCGTCAATTGGCGGACAGATAGCCTTACATTCTCCTGCAAAATGTCTTGATAAACTTGGGAATTCATTTTTCCACAAGCTGTCCAGGCCCTGAGGCAGCAAAGCAGCCCCAAACCATGATGCTCCCGTTACCATAGTTTACAGTTGGGATGAGGTTTTGATGTTGGTGTACTGTGCCTTCTTTTCTCCACACATAGTGTTCCTCCAAACAACTCAACTGTAGTTTTATCTGTCCACAGAATATTTTTCCAGTAGCGCTGTGGAACATCCAGGTGCACTTCTGCAAACTTCAGACCTGCAGCAAAGTTTTTTTTGGACTGCAGTGGCTTCTTCCATGGTGTTCTCCTATGAACACCATTCTTGTTTAGCGTTTCGCGTATCGTAGACTCGTCAACATGGATGTTAGCATGTTCCAGAGAGTTCTGTAAGTCTTTAGCTGACATTCTAGGATCCTTCTTAACCTCATTGAGCATTCTGTGCTGTGCTCTTTTCAGTCATCTTTGCAGGACGGCCACTCCTAGGGAGAGTAGCAACAGTGCTGAACTTTCTCCATTTATAGACAATTTGTCTTACCATGGACTGATGAACATCAAGGCTTTTAGAGATACTTTTGTAACCCTTTCCAGCTTTATGCAAGTCAACAATTCTTCATCTTAGGTCTTCTGAAATCTCTTTTGTTTGAGGCATGGTTCACATCTGGCAATGCTTCTTGTAAATAGCAAACTCAAATTTCGTGAGTGTTTTTTATAGGGCTCCAAAACAACATCTCAAATCTCGTCTCATTGATTGGACTCCAGGTTAGCGGACTCCTGACTCCAATTAGCTTTTGGAGAAGTCATTAGCTTAGGGGGTTCACATACTTTTTCCAACTTACACTGTGAATGTTTAAAAGATGCATTCAATATAGACAAGAAAAATACAATAATGTGCGTGTTATTAGTTTAAGCACACTATGTCTACTATGTCTATTGTTGTGACTTAGATGAAGATCAGATCAAATTTGGTGACCAATTTATGCAGAAATCCAGGTAATTCCAAAAGGGTTGACATACTTTTTCTTGCCACTGTTTAAGTATTGAAATACATACACGTAAGTTACGTATGAAGACTAAACAGGATGTGCTCTTAGGCCTACAGCTCGATGGTGGTTATACAAGACTGCTATACTAAGCCTCCTAATGATAATGACATTACTTATTATTATCATAATAATAAGGAGATCAAGAAAAATGAGGGTTATTATTATTATAATAAATATAATTTGACAATTTGGGAAAAATTATAAATAACACCAGAGACTGTTCTAATGGAAAAGTGTAAAGCCTTTAATACAACATAGCAAAGATTAAAAACCGACAAATTTGTGAAATTGCTTATTGACTTGTGGTTGCGTGAGGCTTGGTGCTCACGGAATCAGTAGGCTACACTCAAACAAGCAACAGAAGCAGGATCCGTCTTATTTGTGTTGATATACAGTACCAGTCAAAAGTTTGGACACAACTACTAGTTTTTCTTAATTTTTACCATTTTCTACTTTGTAGAATAGTGAATGCATCAAAAATATGAAACAAATGGAATCACGTAGTAACCAAAAAAAAGTGTTAAATAAATCTAACTATATATTTTATATTCTTCAAAGTAGCCGTCCTTTGCCTTGATGACAGCTTTGCATTCTCTCAACCAGCTCCATGAGGTAGTCACCTGAAATGCAATTAACAGGTGTGCCTTGTTAAAAAGTTAATTTGTGGAATTTCTTTCCTTCTTAATGCGTTTGACTCAATCAGTTGCGTTGTGACAAGGTATGGGTCGATTACAGAAGATGGTATTTTACCAAATAGGGCTAAATCCATATTATGGCAAGAACAGCTCAAATAAGCAAAGAGAAACGACAGTCCATCATTAGTTTAAGACATGAAAAAAAAAACATCAAGCGCTATGATGAAACTGGCGCTCATGATGACCGCCACAAGACCCAGAGTTACCTCTGCTGCAGAGGATAAGTTCATTAGAGTTACCAGCCTCAGAAATTGCAGCCCAAATAAAATGCTTCAGAGTTCAAGTAACAGACACATGTCAACATTAACTGTTCAGAGGAGACTGTGTCAGGCCTTCATAGTCAAATTTCTGCATAGAAACCACTACCAAAGGACACCAATAAGAAGAGACTTGTTTGGGCCAAGAAACACGAGCAATGGACATTAGACCAGTGGAAATCTATCCTTTGGTCTGATCAGTCCAAATTTGAGATTTTTGGTTCCAACTGCTGTGTCTTTGTGAGATGCAGAGTAGGTGAACGGATAACCTCTGCCTGTGTGGTTCCCAACGTGAAGCATGGAGGAGGAGGAGGTGTGATGGTGCTTTGATGGTGACACGGTCTGCGATTTATTTAGAATTCAAGGCACACTTAACCAGCATGGCATTCTGCGATACGCCATCCCATCTGGTTTGCGCTAAGTGGCACTATCAATTGTTTTTCAACAGGACAATGACCCAAACACACCTCCAGGCTGTGTAAGGGTTATTTGACCAAGAAGGAGAGTGATGGAGTGCTGCATCAGATGACCTGGCCTCCACAATCACCCGACATCAACCCAATTGAGATGTTTGGGATGAGTTGGACCTCAGAGTGAAGGAAAAGCAAAAAGCAGCCAAAGCACTCAGCATATGTGGGAACTCCTTCAAGACTGTTGGAAAAGCATTCCAGGTCAAGCTGGTTGAGAGAATGCCAAGAGTGTGCAAAGCTGTCATCAAGGCAAAGGGTGGTTACATTTCTGGTTTATTTAACACTTTTTTGGTTACTATCTAATTCCATGTGTGTCAATTAATAGTTAATGTCTTCACTATTATTCTACCTTGTAGAAAATAGTAGAAATAAAGAAAAACCCTTAATCCAGTAGGTGTGTCCAAACTTTAGACGGGTACTGTATGTGGATCATTTACAAAGCCAGGTGCATTTAACAGTTAGGCTATTGATTATAGACTTAAGTTGGGGTTTCCTCACTTTTCTTTAAGGCAAGGGCTGTTTTCTCGTCTCCGAACTCGGCTGTTGCCTCCACAGCATTTCTCTCGGCACCAATATGCTGGTAAACTTTGCCGTTATGCACATAGCATCATGGTCTAGGTAAAGGTGCCAATTCAAAACGGGGGAGAAAGCGCATGTTATAAAATAATAGTATTTTTTAGTGTTGCACCATTGTTCTTCCGTAATATAACCATAAACGATTTCAGTAGCAAGTCAACGAGTGATGGACTGATGCACACTCAGACAGGCGCGTATCAGAACATTGTTTTTGCTACTGCTTAACCTAAGAAATCTCTTTATAAAACAAAATAAATAAGTTGACCAGTCGAGTAAAAATGGGGTCAGCCCTAATGGTTAGACATGGCAATATTTCAAAAGCATGGTTAGCCATGAATTAGCCAAGAAAAACCTTGTCCAAACTAGTCCAAAAAAGTTACCTCAACTGACAAGCTATTCAAACATTATCTGTACAAAAGGTGCTACTCGGGGATATGAGTGTTGCCCAAACCCCAATGACTTCACCACACAGCCTCCAAGTTCAACCATTGACAGCAATCATCACCATGACCATCAGAAAACGGACTCAAATGCAAACAATTGCCATGATTCCTCCAAGCAACTTGTCACAAGTCTCGAGCCACAATTTCTGTGACCACAGAGATACCATTAACCGTACAGCCAACCAGAACTTTATCCACAATCTATTATCATGATTCATAACTGCAACACAATTGTTACCCAACCCGATAACTTTACCACAATGTCCCAGTATGGATTGAACCGTGGACTCTGAACACTTGTTTAAAAAAAAAAAAAAAAAGAAGATATTTCAGCACTGTCATTCAACCATGTCATTCAACCATGTCATAGCAGACCCGAGCTGGGAACAAAGCCAGTTGTCCGGCCAAATGAAATCCACTCCATTTCGCCCAAACAAAGCCTTCAAAAGAAAGGTGCAGCGTAATTATCACAAATTTACACGACATAGGCATTAAGATAAATTAATGCTAATCCACCCACAAAATGAAGCAAACTGGGAATAATGATACAATAATGAAGGTGAATTTGTGCTCAAATCTATCGAACAAAACAAATGATTTGCTCTGTGTGGTCAAATATGTAAAATAAATAAATAAAAAATCCTATTAAATATACACACATGGGCAGGCTGGGGCTAGGTCGTGAATCAGAACGAGTTGGGATGATGAGGGGAAAATAATAAGTCGGGTCTGGGCTCCACTACAGTGCCGTTGAGACTGCATGCATTTCGGCCATTCTCTCCGTTCCTGTGGCCATTAATCCTCAACCTATCCTCCAATGCATATTTTCAGGCCTCCACTTGGGTATTTATGGAATCCAATAATCAAAATCTCCTTACTCCGTGCAATTTCTCCCCTCAGCATTCTCTGGAAGGCAATTCCAGCCATGTGCTAGGGATGATATCGTGCCTCAGCTGCGAGAGAACAACCAGTAGAAAAAATAAAAATAAAAAGAGCTTTGCTATCTATGATCATGGCTTTCGTTAGGGGGGGGAATATTTCAGGCCCCAGGGGCATAAACTCTCTCCCCTTGCCAGATGGAAATGGAATTTTAGGGGGTAGTAAATCTGTGGTGGTAAATTGTGATATCCTCAGACTACTTAGAGGCAATCTTTTCTCTTATCTTGTCAATGGATTGTCAATGACAGGGGGGGGGGGGGGCTTCAGACAGAATTGGAATTGATATCCTTTATGATATGCAGGTCGACAGAGATTAGCCTGCTCACAGCTAGTTATTTCTATCGTTTAGAGAAAGAATACACACATGTACCCCTCTCCCGAATCACTCCCCCTTCTATAGACACTTAGGGCTGACCCCATTTCATCGACTGGTCGATTATTTGGTTGGTCGACCGAGATTTCATTGGTTGAGCAGTAGCAAAATAATATATGTATTTTTAAATCATGGTGTACAAGACACCTGTCTGATTCACGCCAGTCTGAGTGGACTGATCCATTGTGGAGGCCGTGGGGGTGGCACAGTCCATCAGTCCAAGACATGTGCTTCTGAAATTCTATATGATTATATAAAATGTTAGAACAATGGTACAACATCTTTTTAAAATATTATTTTATGACAAATGCACTTACTCCCGCGTTGGATAGTGGTCAGTGTCTGTGGTTCTAAAACACATAGGTGCGCGGTTGAATTGGCACTTTTTCCTAGACCATGTTGCCATGTGCATAATAGCAAAGTTAACCAGCAAATTGGTGTTGAGAACAATGCGGCAGAGGCAGCAGCGGAGTTAGGACATGAGAAAAACAGCCCTTGCCATAATTGTCTAAGAAAAGTGAGGAGAGAGGAAACCAACTCAACGTAGGTCTATAAAGCAATAGCCTAGCCTCACGCAACAATTACACAAATTTGGGTGTTTTTCATCCTTTGTCATGCTGTAATAAAGGCTTTACACTTTTTTTCATTAGACCAGCCTCTCTCGTATTATTTATCATTTATTTATGTTGTTTACACTGTTCCAAATTGTCAATATTTGTATTTATTATAATAATAATAATAATAATAATAATAATAATAATAATAATAATAATAATAACAACAACAAGCCTCCCTTTTCCCTTATCTCCTTATTCCTATTATGATCATCGTTATAATAATAAGTAATGTCATTAATAGCCTTAATAGAGCAGCCTTGTATAACCACCATCGAACTGTAGGCCTGTAGACATGTTCAGTCTTAATACCATAACTTACTTAGGCCTATATTTTAATACTTATTATATAGGCTACTGTATCAACCCAGCATTTATTTGTTCATGTCATCACACAACATCCGAGTCATTCACGACTTCAAATGCAATCAAACATTTTAGTTTAAAAAAATAAAATAAAGCGACCACTGAGTAATTAGTGTAAACAATAAATAGGCCTAAACCATTTCGAACCGTTACTGTTTAGTCTTTGCTGTAATAAAGGCTTTACAAAAAAACAACAACAACAAAAAAAGTTACTCTGGTATGCTTATCATTTATTTAGGTGTTGTTTACATTGTTCCAAACAGTCAGAAAAATGATATTGTAACCTAACAGCACTTGTTTGGCCCACACAGGCCTAATATGCACACAGCACTTGCACCATACCTTATTTTTCTTGATCCCCAGTATTTTCCAGAACTAGTCAAATTTATTTCACACATCTCTGACTTCCCCTTTACCTCCCGCGCAACCAGTAAACATTTCCCAGTTTCAAGTTGATTTATCACGTCCTCTGCATCCATTTTGCTGTCACCTGTTACAGTGTTCCAAGTTAGTTATAACCCTTTTTTTTAATGTGATTATGTTATGCTATAGGTCAGGCCCTATTGGGCACGTGCATAAAAAAAAAAAAATGTGTTGTCACGTAAAGAGAGCAAGAGTTGAGAGAATATGTTTTTCCCTAAACAAATGAGGGCTTTCGGTAAGAGAACTTTTCAGTCAGAAATGGTGTTAATTATGTTGCAATTTCAATACGGAAAGCTAGTCATTTGTGTCTTAATTATTTCTTCAAACGGTTTTCTTAAAGCATCAGATAAGCTCAGTGCATATATTTGACTTGATCAAAACACATAGGACGTGTCTATATGGAAAAAATACATGTTTTAAAATGTCAAACAATCGATTGGTCGAAAGAACAGACTCTTGGTCAACAAAGATTTTTTTGGGGTCGGGGACAGCCCTAACACACACACACACACACACAGTTAATCCTGACACCAACACTGAGCAGTACAAAGAGGCATTTCAATTGCTCTACCTTCCATGTCAAGGCTACTCTCCCCCTGTCACCAACCATATGTTTAGTGTATTTCAAAAGGGGCTCTGACATCTGGGGGTTATCTGTGCAAGGACAACATGTTCCCAGTGATTCAGGAGCAGGCCAGAGGCGAGATGCCGTTGCTAGTAACCAGATGACAGTCACTATCGTTCCTTCATCGTTCCAGCAGTAATGGAAATTCTGGATCTCTCACCAGTCTCCTGGCGATCTCACCTCTCTACCGGAGGGTATGATTGTCACCTACTAATATATACAGCAGTAATGGAAATTCATGGCACTTTCGTTCCCAGTATTCGAAAAAATGCTCACTGTATGCTGATGGTGTATTTGGTTAAAGTGCAAGTGTCATTAAGGTGGATACCAAGAGACATGTAATAATTATTTAGGTTATTTCAGTGTGGCTTCCTGGCACAGGTAAAATGGTCAATTCTAGTGCCGCAATTAATTAAGGCATATAACACGACTGCATCTGTTATAGCACTTAGTATGAAGGCCACTACAAATCAACAGTGCTAATGAACATTAGTTGTTGCAATTACATTGGCCAAAATACAAACTGCAACTGTTTAGAAATGTGAAATCAGTGTTTATCCAACAGACCGAGCTGGCTAACCCAGCTAGCCTTTTAATGTTCCTATACGTCCTGTTTACAGAGTTGCCTTACGATCCCCATCTAAGGCCCTAGCTCCACGCTACGTCTAAAATAGGGACCCCGAACTACAGAGGGTGGCATTTCAAGCTACATGCTAAGGATGTTGTTTTACAAAATAAACATGGTGGAATACATTTCACTATTGTGATCTGGCGGGACCCAAGTCACATACATAGGCTTCCTTAAGCACTACTCACCCAGCCTAATCATGTTAGAAAATGAAAAGGTTTGATTTTTTAAATTGGGGATAATTCTCAGAGTTGTGGGGATTTGGAAAATGAAGACCCTGGATATGAGTAATTTCTGCTGGTGTGGTATAGAAGGCATAATTTCAATGGGTGTCGCTGAAAATGTACTAGATTCTTCAAAACGTTTTTCCAACCAAGCTAAGCTTTACAGGTTGAGCAGGCCTAGGATAGAGCTAGGCAACCAAGATTCAGCCGCGGGCCAATTGTTGTCGGCATGGATGGCCGGGGGCCGGAAAATTATTATAATTATTTGTACACTGCAAATTGACCACAACTAAGCCCAAAAATAGATTGCATTTGAAAATAACAATAATTTCATACCTTAATTACATTGAGACACAATCACATCTCTTTTCTATTTCGTGGAAATACTTGGGAACAGATGTCAGAAATAAAACTCATTTTATCTTAATTCCGACACCTGGCCTAGGCTATATGTGTTTAAATATATATATTTGGTATGGGTACAACCACAGTCTGTGATAATGGCACCGGAGGGGATGGCTGCCGTTTTAATGCGTTTTTTCGCAATTTATTTCGTACATAATGTTAATAATGTCTCTTTTGACCGAAAAGAGCTCATGGACATCAGAACAGTGATTTACTCACCTTTAATTGGACAAATATATATATATTTTTAAATTGCGTTGGACGAGAGGGAATTTCCGCCAGACACACAAACAGGCCCTCATCCCAGTAATGTGCAGGAGAAAAGACAGAGGCTTCGCAGAAGGAGATTAGGGTGGCCTTGTAAGGATCCGGCGACGAGAGGCTAATCTGCCTTTGCCATCGGTACTATTGGCCTGGGTACAATCGCTGGATAATAAAGTGGATGAACTAACAGCACGTACAACACACCAACGGGACATCACAAGCTGTAATATCTTGTGTTTCACCGAGTCGTGGCTGAACGTATACACTGTATCGGCAGGATAGAACAGCAGTCAGACGGGGCGGCGGCCCATGTATATTTGTAAACAACAGCTGGTGCACAACATCTAAGGAAGTCTCAAGGTTTTGCTCGCCTGAGGTAGAGTATCTCACGATAAGCTGAAGACCACACTGTCTGCCTCAAGAGATGACATCTATATTCGTCGTAGCGGTTTACCACTACACACCGATGCTGGCACTAAGACCGTACTCAATGAGCTGTATACGGCCATAAGCAAACAGGAAAACGCTTATCCAGAGGTGGCGCTCCTAATGGCCAGGGACTTTAATGCAGGGAAACTTAAATCTGTTTTACCTCATTTCTACCAGCATGTTAAATGTGCAACCAAAGGGGAAAAAGCCTCTAAACAACCTTTACTCCACACACAGAGACAAGTACAAAACTCTCCCTTGCCCTCCATTTTGCAAATCTGACCATACTTCTATCCTCCGGATTCCTGCTTACAAGCAAAAATTAAAGCAGGAAACAACAGTGAATAAATAAAAAAAGTGGTCAGATGAAGCAGATAATAAGCTACAGGATTGTTTTGCTATCACAGACTGGAATGTGATCTGGGATTCTTCCGATGGCATTGAGGAGTACACCACATCAGTCACTGGCTTCATCAATGAGTGCATCGATGACGTCGTCACCCTAGTGACTGTACTTACATACCCCAACCACAAGTCATGGATTACTGGCAACACCCGTACTGAGCTAAAGGGTAGAGCTGCCACTTTCAAGGAGCGGGACTCTAACCCGGAAGATTATAAGAAATCCTGCTATGTCCACCGGCAAACCATCAAACAGGCAAAGCGTCAGCACAGGACTAAGATTGAATCATACTACACTGACTCCGACGCTCGTTGGATGTGGCAGGGCTTGCAGACTATTACAGACTACAAAGGGAAGCACAGCTGAGAGCTGCCCCAGTGACACGAGCCTACCAGACGAGCTAAATTACGTATATGCTCGCTTCAAGGCAAGTGACACTGAAACATGCATGAGGGCATCAGCTGTTCCGAACGACTGTGTGATCACGCTCTCCGCAGCCGATGTGAGTGAGACTTTCAAACAGGTCAACTTTCACAAGGCCGCAGGGCTAGACAGATTTCCAGGACGTGTACTGCGAGCATGCGCTGACCAACTGGCAAGTGTTTACACTGACATTTTCAACCTATCCCTGTCTGAGTCGGTAATACCACCATGTTTCAAACAGACCACCATAGTCCCTGTGCCCAAGAACACTAAGGTAACCTGCATAAATTACTACCGACCCATAGCACTCATGTCTGTAGCCATGAAGTGCTTTGAAAGGCTCGTCACGGCTCACAACACCATTATCCCAGGAACCGTAGACCCACTCCAATTTGCATACCACCCCAATAGATCCACAGATGATGCAATTGCACTCTACACGGCCCTTTCACACCTGGACAAAAATAACACCTATGTGAGATTGCTATTCATTGACTACAGCTCAGCGTTCAACACCATAGTGCCCTCAAAGCTCATCACTAAGCTAAGGACCCTGGGACTAAACAACTCCCTCTGCAACTGGATCCTGGACTTGCTAACGGGCTGCCCCCAGGTTATAAGGGTAGGTAACAACACATCCGCCATGCTTATCCTCAACACGGGGCCCCTCAGGGGTGCATGCTCAGTCCCCTCCTGTACTCCCTGTTCACTCATGACTGCATGGCCAGGCACGACTCCAAAACCATCATTAAGTTTGTCGATGACAACAGTGGCCTGATCAGTGATCACTGACAACAACGAGACAGCTTATAGGGAGGTGATCAGAGACCTGACCGTGTGGCGCAAGGACAACAACCTCTCCCTCAACGTGATCAAGACAAAAGGAGACGATTGTAGACTACAGGAAAAGGAGGACCGACCACACCCCTATTCTCATTGACGGGGCTGTAGTGGAGCTGATTGAGAGCTTCAAGTTCCTTGGTGTCCACATCACATATCATGATCCAAACACACCAAGACAGTGGTGAAGAGGGCACGATAAAGCCTACTCAGAGGCAAAACGTTTTAGCATGGATCCTCAAAAAGTTTTACAGCTGCACCATCAAGAGCATGACTGGTTGCATCACCGCCTGGTATGGCAACTGCTCGGCCTCTGACCACAAGACACGACAGAGGGTAGTGCGTACGGCACAGGGCCAAGCTTCCGGTCATCCAAAATCTCTTAACCAAACGGTGTCAGAGGAAGGCCCTAAAAATTGTCAAAGACTCCAGCCACCCTATTCATAGACTGTTCTCTCTGCTACAGCATGGCAAGCAGTACCGGAGTGCCAAGTCTGGGTCCAAGAGGTTCCTAAACAGCTTCTGCCCCCAAGCCATAAGACTCCTGAGCATCTAATCAAATGGCTACCCATACAATTAGCATTGCCTCCCCTCCCCCCTTACACTGCTGCTACTCTGTTATTATCATTGCATAGTCACTTTATTAACTCCACCTACATGTAAATATTACCTCAATTACCTCGACTAACCGGTGCCCCCCGCACATCGCCTCTGTAGCCGGTACCCTCTGTATATAGCCTTGCTATTTTTATTTTGCTGCTGCTCTAATTATTGGTTACTTTCATTTCTTTTTTTATTGGTATTTTTCTTAAAAGTGCATGGTTGGTTAAGTGCTTGTAAGTAAGCATTTTACTGTAAGGTCTGTTGTATTCAGCGCATGTGACAAATAACATTTGGTAAAACAGTTACTACCAGTGTTGGTTTGATGATTTTTGAAAAGCAGAAGTTGGTTACAACAAGAGGCCATTGTGTCAGGCCCACACTTGCTGGTTGGGACTCACAGCACCAGGACCAATGGGGAGGCATGCATAAATGGCTGTTAACTTTCCCTCCAATTACAGTACGGATTAACATAATGTTCCCAAGTTCTTATTTAGTCCCCAAAAAAAGAGCAAAAAAAAAAAAAACATTTCACTGCTGATTGTGAAGACAAACACATTATCCTCAAAGCAGGTAATATATAAAGGAGGAGCCTATATCTTGTGCCACGTCGGCAAGCCGAGTGAGACATCGCTATTATTAACCTTAGGACGGCCATAGACAAAAAAACACATACAGACATACCCTCGGCAACAACACGGCCTTTGTAAAAGGCTACACGTGCCCAAGCATGAAGACAATTCTAAAGGTGAGACACTGATGTAAATCAAAACAAATTGACATTGATCAATTCAAACATATGGTCTTGGAGACCACGTGATACTGTATCTTTAAAAGTGGTGCCAGAGCACAGCAAACAATGCTGGTATCAGGCCACACTTCAAACAAGTCATTATAGTTACCCAATGGGAATGGAGTTCAGTCCTTGAGCTGTTCTTGTCTATTGATGTTATGTATGATGTCATGTTTTGTGTGGACCCCAGGAAGAGCTGCTGTTGCATACTAACACTAAAATAAAGCCCCTAGGACTACATCCAACCACCAACTGACGCTACAGAAATGTCCCCATGTATCACGTCTCACCTAAAGGAACTTGACAAAGTACACAATGTTTGTTTTTTTTTCCCTCCCTGGACTGCAAATTGGGTTACTCCCATGTTATAAATAATTCACTAGACTGACCACCACTTGACTGTGCCTGACCTGGTTTAAAAGCTCTGCGGTGGACAGTAGGTAACATGCAAATTACCGGATGCAACTAGCTTAGGTTCCTTAAGTATAGGGGATTAGACCTGAAATAGGCCTACGGTCACAAAATGGTACTCAATGTGACAGAGAAAAGCCTGGCAGTCATGGTGTATAAGACACCCGTCTGATTCGCGCCTGCCTGAGTGGACTGATCCATTGTGGAGGCCGTGGGGGTGGCACAGACCATCAGTCGAAGACGTGCTACTGGAATTGTATGTGGTTATTCTATGTAAGAACAAATGGTGCAACAAAAACGATATTACTTCATGCGCTTTCTCCCGCGTTTGATAGCACTAGCTGCCTGTGGTTCTGAAGCACATCAGTGAGCTGTTGAATTGCCGCCTTTTCCTAGACCATGTTGCTCTCTGCATAATAGCAAAGTTAACCAGCATATTGGTGTTGAGAACAAAGCGGCGGAGGCTGCAGCAGAGTTAGATGATGAGAAAACAGCCCTTGCCTTAGTTGTCTAAGAAAAGTGAGGAGCGAGAAAACCAACCAATAAGGTCTATCAACAGCCTAACTGTTAAAAGTGCCTGGATTTATAAATTATCCATATATACATATGTATGTACAGTTCAAGTCTGAAGTTTACATACCCTTAGGTTGGAGTCATTAAAACTCGTTTTTCAACCACTCAACAAATTTCTTGTTAACAAACTATAGTTTTGGCAAGTCATTAGGGACATCTACTTTGTGCATGACACAAGTAATTTTTCCAACAATTGTTTACAGACAGATTATTTCACTTACATTCACTGTATCACAATTCCAATGGGTCAGACGTTTACATGCACTTAGTGGGGTGTGCCTTTAAACAGCTTGGAAAATGACAGAAAATTATGCCATGGCTTTAGAAGCTTCTGATAGGCTAATTGACATCATTTGAGTCAATTGGAGGTGTACCTGTGGATGTATTTCAAGGCTTGCCTTCAAACTCAGTGCCTCATTGCTTGGCATCATGGGAAAATCAATCAGCCAAGACCTCAGATAAAAATAATTGTAGGCCTCCACAAGTCTGGTTCATCCTCGGGAGCAATTTCCAAGGTACCACGTTCATCTGTACAAACAATAGTACGCAAGTATAAAACACCATGGTAACACGCAGCCATCATACCGCTCAGGAAGGAGACGCGTTGTCTCCTAGAGGTGAACGTACTTTGGTGCGAAAAGTGCAAATCAATCGCAGAACAACAGCAAAGGACCTTGTGAAGATGCTGGAGGAAACAGGTACAAAAGCATCAATATCCCCGGAAAAATGTGTCCTATATCGACATAACCTGAAAGGCCACTCATCAGAAGCCACTGCTCCAAAACCGCCATAAAAATGCCTGCACATGGGGACAAAGATCATACTTTTTGGAGAAATGTCCTCTGGTCTGATATTGATACTTTTGTACCAGTTTCCTCCAGCAGGGGTTCCCAAACGTTGTGGCCCACCATTTTTGATATAAAAAAAAAATCTAAAATAATGTTTTGCGACCCCACCGTGTAAAAAAAGTGATGTAATCAACAGCAAATACAATGTGGGTATTGCCTATATGATGAGATTATTATGGACAGAGCGAGATTATAAAAATGAAGTCAAACGGCAGCCAAATAACCATCCTCAGAATAAGACACTCAATCTGTACAGTAAAGCAGTGTCGAGCTGATACTGATACCACTTTCACCAACCTGTTAAATTCATTAGGATTGGTTTCATCTGTAGTCTTATAAAACTGCATGCGTTCCCGAGTAAAGTGAACCGATATGTGATTTTAACCGTATAACTAGCATCACGGCGATGGCTAAATATTGCATTGCCATTGATTTTCTGACAGCCGAGGTCATACTGGAGCAGCTGATGCTCATCTCTGCAGCACACTTGACCCTTAAGGCAGAGAGCTCGCTAGCAACACCAGGTCCGTCATGACCGTCTGTCTAGTTGATGAGAACACAAAATAACTCTACCCGATGCTTTCCAAAGAAGACGATTGCACAAACATCTACCAGGAAAATGCACTAATATTGTGTTGTACAAAAAAAAATACCACATTCTTGGCAATATGAATACTAATGATGACAAGATGATTCATGCAAAGCATTTGTTCTCAGCAGGAATGGCTTATGTGCAAAGGAAATTCCATGCCATCTGGGAGAAACCTCTGGCAGTGGATGGCAGCTTGCGGTCAAGCCAGGCATGAGTCAATTAGCCAGGTCTGCGACAGATATGATGTAATCCTATTAATAAATGATGCGCTGTAATACATCATGCAAGTTAGAGCATCAGATCATGGGCATTAATATGGAGTTAAAGCCCCCCCCCCCCCGCTGCTATAACAGCCTCCACTCTTCTGGGAAGGCTTTCCACTAGATGTTGGAACATTGCTGCGGGGACATGCTTCCGTTCAGCCACAAGAGCATTAGTGAGGTCGGGCAGTGATGTTGGGCGATTAGGCCTGGCTCGCAGTTGACGTTACAATCCATCCCGTAGGTGTTCAATGGGCTTGAGGTCAGGGCTTTGTGCAGGCCAGTCACGTTCTTCCACAACGATCGACAAACCATTTCCATATGGACCTCGCTTTGTGTATGGCGGCATTGCCATGCTGAAACAGGAAAAGGGCCTGGTGCCACAAAGTTGCAAGCACAGAATGTCATTGTATGCTTTAGCGTTAAGATTTCCCTTCAATGGAACTAAGGGGCCTTGCCCGGACCATGAAAAACATCCCCAGACCATTACTCCTCCAAACTTTACAGTTGACACGTTTCATTAAGGCAGGTAGCGTTCTCCTGGCATGTGCCAAACCCAGATGCGTCCGTATGGCTTCCCGGTGAAGCACTTTTCATCACTACAAAGAACACTTTTCCATTGCTCCAGAGTCCAATGGCGGCAAGCTTTACACCACCCCAGCCAAAGCTGGGCATTGCACATAGTGATCTTAAGCTTGTGTGCGGCTGCTCAGCCATGGAAACCCAATTCATGAAGCTTCCGACAAAACCGTTTTTGTGCAGACGTTGCTTCCAGAGGCAGTTTGGAACTCGGTAGTGAGTGTTGCAACTGAGGACAGACAATTTTTCAGCACTTAGCGGTTCCGTTCTGTGAGCTTGTGTGGCCTACAACTTAAAGGCTGAGCTGTTGTTGCTCCTAGATATTTCAGTACTTACAGTTGACCAGGGCAGCTCTAGCAGGGCAGAAATTTGATGACCTGATTTGTTGGGAAGGTGGCATCCTATGACAGTTCCACATTGAAAGTCACAGAGCTCTTCAGTAAGGCCATTCTACTGGCAATGTTTGTCTATGGAGATTGCATGGCTGTGTGCTCAATGTTATACACCTGTCAGCAACGGGTGTGGCTGAAATAGCGTAATCCACAAATTTGAAGGGTTGTCCACATATTTTTGTATATATAGCTTTTGTCACGTCATCTGACAGACACACGTAACCGGTAAGAGTTTAGCATACTGTCAAGGCCTTACGCAAGTCTGAGAAATAAATGTCGTAAGAAGCTAGCTTGTGGAGGCAGAATCACGTACGCACAGTATGAGGAAAGACTGGTCGGCTAATCTTGAGGTTGACAGTCTGGTAGCCAAGGCTTTAGCCGTTAAAATATAATTTAGACGGAGTTTCAACCAAGGCAAGGCTCTACCCGAGATAATTACCCCTTTTTTTTCCCCAAAAGAGGGGAAATAATATTAAACTGTCTGACATTCCAATGAGAATTGGATTAAGATCGGGCCTGGCCAGGAACGGACATTTTCTCCGATGGGAAGACGAGGGACGGGGTCTTGGAAACGTGACCAGCCACAGGTCAGACAATGCCTCAGGAACCTACTACACAGATAGGGTATCCCTCTATTTGAAATCCTACACCTCGATTCCAATCCACTGTAGAGGGCACAAGAAACCATAGGGACGTAGGAGCAACTGAGGATTTCTCATTTCTGACTAAATATAACAATGTTGGGCTTAGTTACTGCTTTGGTAATGCAATTGGAGCGCAAATAACAAGGGTAAGCAATTTGAAAACAAATGTTGAAGACTGATGACTTAGAAGTGGACATTGTTTTACATTTCGCAAAGGAGCATGCGTCATTTTAACAACAACTGATGTAGGCGGGCAAATTCCAAGGTAACAGAATGACACTTTGACTTGGACTTCAAAATGATTGCAAAACAAAACCAATGATTTCAAAGTTTAACAAACCATACAACTCTATATATTGTAAGGCCTACTTAAAAATGTTGTAGAATTTACTAAAATGAATTTAGTGGGAGAAACGTACAGATGCAAACTTCGGTAACAGAATCACAGTAAAATCTCCCTCTGATTTTTATGTGACCACGTTTTCCAAAAGCTCTTAAATATCTGCTCTGAATTAAGATTTTCTTGTAAAGTCTGCAGAAAGAGTTTGAAAAAAAATATATATTTTGGTTATTGAACGCCATTAAGTGAGTGGATTTACACCCGGTAACGGAATTAAATCATAGGCCCCTGATCTGTATTATATAGAAATTCGTAAACGATGGATATGACTGTCATTCACCTCATGTTTCACAAGTTTGGGCATCGTTGCTCAGCACAGCAGAGTAGTGTAGTACGAAACAGCACAGCACAGTTCAGTACAGTCTAATACAGTACAGTATTGTATTGTGCTCACTGTACTGGGTCACACTATTTGGATAGTGTGGATTTTCATACTATCAACAAACTATCTGTTGATAAGCAACTGCTTGCCAAGGTTAGGGTTAGGTTTAGAATAAGGGATAGGACAAGGGTTAAGGTTAGTAGATAGTTGAATTGTTACAGATGGTCAATTCAACTAAGGTGTTACCCTGCATTGTGCGGTACTCTACTCCCTGAAATGTGCTATCCAAACTTGTACAACAGTCTGTGAGGATGCTAACATCAAGGCCAGGGTGGACGGACCAATGTCTATGGATGCCTGGTGCTTAGTGGGTGAGGATGCTGGAAAGAAAGGGGACTCGTGGGTAGGTAGGTGTCAGTGCGAGGTGGGGAGGTGACATTAACGGGAGAGTGAGTGACAAGAGTGAGAGGTTGTGCAGACTCGGACTGTTTTAATGCTCTTGGTTTGACTCGACAACAGAAAGACAAAGAAAAATGTTATTGGCTGAACACAACAGTATGCCAATGGAAGGGAGGACAGCAGCAGGTCACCCAACTTTGGTTTGTGACTTTTATGATTTCCCATTGTAGCCAATTCAGTTGAAGTAATTCCGTTACAGATTTTTTGGTAATTCAGTTACCAATTTGGTAATGGAATTACGAGTTTTAAATCATTTAACGCAAGGAGAATTGATATCATGAGTGGCTGCTGCCAACACACTGACACTGACTCAACTCCAGCCACTTTAATAATGGGAATTGATGGGAAATTATGTAAATATATCACTAGCCACTTTAAACAATGCTACCTTATATAATGTTACTTACCCTACATTATTCATCTCATATGCATACGTATATACTGTACTCTATATCATCAACTTGTATCCTCATGTAATACATGTATCACTAGCCACTTTAACTATGCCACTTTGTTTACATACTCATCTCATATGTATATACTGTACTCGATACCATCTACTGTATCTTGCCTATGCTGCTCTGTACCATCACTCATTCATATATCCTTATGTACATATTCTTTATCCCCTTACACTGTGTACAAGACAGTAGTTTTAGAATTGTTAGATTACTTGTTATTACTGCATTGTCGGAACTAGAAGCACAAGCATTTCGCTACACTCGCATTAACATCTGCTAACCATGTGTATGTGACAAATAAAATTTGATTTGATTTGATTATCAGTAAAAACACTATAACTAAATGGATGGTCTATGTCTACCTTGATGTGTTACTTCTGTTTCCTGTCAGAATCCTCCCTCCTCATAATGGAGAAATTTGAGACACAGTATGGTGGGTTTTTGTTAACGGAATTACAAGGCAATATTTCTTAAACTTTACAGAAAGTAAACAATATCTCCAAAACTAAATATAAGTGTTGCTATTAGTTGGCAGGCGTCTGTCTATAGGTCAACAATTTTGTGTTTTGATGAATTTCTGATGCCTTAAGACTTTCTGGTAGATGTTAAAAGATCCCATTTTCCCATCTGTTTATTCAGAAATCAAAAGACTTTCCTTTAAGACTCATTATTTTCTGGACGGAAATAGTTGAAAAATGTATCTAATGCCTTCATTTCCCACGAATATAGACTGAGCAAATTTGATACGCTCCTATGAACTTCACATGCTGGTGCTCATGCTTCCTTTTAGATGGAAATGCCCAGGCCTGTCATTTTATTGTCCGGCTGTCTACTTTAATAAAATGTCAAAACCTACTTTGTTTTTTCCCCCCTTTTTCCCCCTGACATTTTTCTTTTGACAATGGCTTGTGCCCATTTCATAAAGAAACGGATTTGAATCAGCCATTTCTGTTCACATGTCAAGCAGTCATACCCTCCACAGCACGGGGCGGCAGGGTAGCCTAGTGGTTAGAGTGTTGGACTAGTAACCGGAAGGTTGCAAGTTCAAACCCCTGAGCTGACAAGGTACAAATCTGTCGTTCTGCCCCTGAACAGGCAGTTAAACCCACTAGGCTGTCATTGAAAATAAGAATTTGTTCTTAACTGACTTGCCTGGTTAAATAAACAAAAAACACAAAAAAAAAACTGTGGATACAACACAGCCTATGCTAGCATGTGGTATGACAAGCTAAATTAATTCAATTTAGACTAGGTCTCAAAGCCCTTTACATTGTCTGGGAAGAGAAACTCACCCACCATTCCAACACTGACGTCTAGCAACCCCCTGGGTGATGCACTGTAGCGGTCTTGCGGCAGAATCCACACCACACATTGGCTATGAAGGTAGACGGATAATTAGATGATCATGATAGCATGCTGTGAGGTTAACATCTCCACTTTTGAGGGAAATGCGCCAGATGGTCTAGCAAATAAACTCACATGCCAGGAGCTTGACTAGGCCAAACCCAAACCTACAGAAATGCGATGATTACCAGAGGACACAACTCTACCGCAATACAGAGATGAACTTTATCATCATCGCGTAACAGGGAGGCTAGTTTACACTTTGGCTGAATGCCATAGGTCGGTTGAGAGGTGGAGGGAGGGCAATACAATGTTTCACTGCCTAGTAGGCTAGATCGTTTTTTGCATTGTTTACTTGCGAGTTAGAGCATAGTTGAAAAGCATTTTGAAGATTTGTAACTGTCCCTCACATGCCAGATCGGATGTCTTTATCATAATGTCAGCAGAAAGCAAAATACAGTCTGCTTTGATTTTATCTGAGCAGAGGAGATAGTGGGACAATCCCAATCTATGCTCTAGTTTCACATAAAGGCAGAAGACAAATGTAAATGCTCAGGCAAGTAGGATGAGGGTTGAAGGACGGCATGCATTTTGGCTTAGTGTTTGTTTAGACATTGATCATTCAAAGATACTAAAAGGCGCAACATATACCCAGTCACCAGTGCTAGGGTAATTCATCTAAATCATGAGGCTTCTTGAGCCGATATGTTAGGAGTGGGAGTCTGGCAAAAGTTTCTGCTGGTAGTCCAACAACTGGAAAGTGGAAAATGGATAAGGTGACCCAGGTTGGCCAAAAGTAGAGACAAAAACTGGCCAGTAGAATACAATTTCATCTGTGCCCAGACGCCGACCCTTGACACTAAGATGGAAAACTTTGTAAACAAGCATTAGCTCTATAGTGGACTACAGCCCCTTTGGATTTACAGACTTCTAATCAGGCAATTAATCAGCTCACCGTTTTATCCACTTCATGTCTGGCCAGTTCACAAACAGGAAGGATTACCCTGTGCAGTAGGGATCGAGGCCAAAAGGCAATTTTCACTCATAAGCCATTCTGGTGCTTGTTTTCTTCTACTGCCATTAGATTCAATGCCAAGCACAGCATGAGCCATGTAATACAATAGCAAAAAAATGTAAATATTGCGCGTCTGAGCATGTGCATGGGTTTATTCTCGTCTACCCTTTGCACAATGTCAAGGACAAATGGAAGTTATGTAAAGCATGTAGTGTTCAGTGATATGTTGATCTCTCGCATTCTGCAGTGAAGGACAATGTAATTTAGACTGTGGGGCCTTGACTCATGTCTGATGATTTTGTTGCTTTAAAAAAAAAAATCTCTCATGAGGCATGCGAGCATAAGGACCTGACACGTGCCTTTTCCATGAGACAATGAGGGAGATTCATGCCTGACAAAATGCACGACCGTCAAACAAATTGCGATCCATCGATATTTCAAGCGCAGACAGATATGGGAACCACGCAGCGCGAAGAAAGTAGTGTGTCTGCTGCTGCCCCCCCCCCCCCCCCCAAGAGCAGTGCTAACGCATACAAAAGAAACAAGGGCTAAGTCTTGACTTTGCACTGCCCCGAGTAAGTATGGCTGCAGACCAAAGTGTACAATCACTTTGATCACAAAAACATGGTTTGCAATGTGATAGAAGAGAGCAGGCAGCCTAGTCACACTTCAAAGCTACAGTGTGAAGGGGCATTAACCAGAGTGTGCCTTCCACACAGGAGCATTAGAACAGAAGATGAAGGAAAGTACAGAGGGAGCACTGGATGCTAACTACTTATTGGTTCGCATCCAGTCCATTGCACGAAGGCTGTTGAATATTCCCGCTTGATTTGCACCTTTCCTTCTCCAAAAACAGTAATGTATCTGAAATATATGTATTTTTGAAACAGAGAGACAAGTGGTATTAGCATGTGAAAGTCCAAATCTAAAGAATCCTATAGGCCTACTTTTTTAGTCCACTGTATAGGTATCCTAGATATTTCATAATTCACCACATTGGATAATACTGCCTTAAAAAGGCAAATGAATTCTTATCTTACCTTTTGTTATGAACAGAGTAGAAACAATTCACTTCCGACAGATTGTAACGCAGAGATGGGAACTATACAGTAGCCTGTTCAAGAGGTTCAGACACAAGGTAGCGGCTCTTCAGATGTTTCTAGAAGTCCAGTGTGGTTAAAATTGTGTGCCAAAGTGCAACGGTTTGTGACCAGTCTCTACGGTGGATTTGAATATAGAGGATAAGCCTACCTCACTGACCTTCTCATTCGATTTTTATTTTATTTTTACAAACAGACAAACACGAGCACCCTGGCACTCAGCGTCCTGGTATTCCAGTGAGATATTGCAGTAGCTAGAACTTAGAATGCAGACCACAAGTCAAACCAGGCAAAATGAGGAATTCAGATGTGTTATTTGCCTGTCCTCCATTGCTACAGTCTGTTACAGAAAATGAATGGCTGCCCACTAGGTCGTTTTAAAGTTTCTTTGTACATAATGTACATTGTTACCTATGACCGAAAAGAGCTTCTGGACATCAGAACAGCGATTTATCACCTCAAACTGGACAAGGATTTTTTCTTTAATGAGTCGGACTCGAAGGATATACTGCTCTTCCCGGACCAGGCCCAAGTCCCTGTCATTCGTATGAAAAGGAGACGCCGTTACAGAGGTCGACGAGCCGGAACCCTGGCGAGACTACGTCGGCAAGTGGATAATCCACCTTTCTACTGGCAAATGTACAACCACTAGAGAAAAAAACTGGATGGTCTCCATTCAAGACTATCCGATCAACGGGGCATTAAAAACTGTAATATCCTGTGTTTCACAAAGTTGTGGCTGAACAAGGACATGGATAATATACAGTTAGCTGGGTTTTCTATGCATCGGAAGGACAGAACAGCAGCCTCCGGTAAGATCAGAGGGCAGGTGGTGTGTGTCTGTCTCTTTGTCAACAACAGCTGATGTGCAATGTCTAATACTAAGGAAGTCTTGAGGTTTTACTCACCTGAATTATAGTACCTCATGATAACTCTTGGTAAATAGCGTGGTCTACAGCTGATCTATATTTTTCGTAGTCGTCTATCAACCACCACAAACCGATGCTGGCACTAAGAACTCACTCAACAAGCTGTATAAGGCCACATGAAAATGCTCATCCAGAGGCGGCATTCCTAGTGGCCGGGGACTTTAATGCAGACAATCTTAAATCCATTTTACCTCATTTCTACCAGCATGTCACATGTGCAACTAGAGGGGGGAAAAAAACTCTAGATCACCTTTACTCCTCACACAGACGCCTACAAAGTGGAGAGCTTATATATCCTTCGAGTCCGACTGATCTTACCAGAGGCTGCTGTTCTGTCACATTCCATTTGGAAAATCTGACCATAATGCTATCCTCCTGATTCTTGCTTACAATCAAAACTTAAACAAGAAGTGCAGTACCAGTGGCATGCTCAATATGGAAGTGGTCTGATGAAGCAGATGCTATGCTGCAGGACTGTTTTTTTTAGCACAGACTGGAATATGTTCCAGGATTCATCCGATGGCATTGAGGAGTATACCACACCAGTCACTGGCTTCATTAACCTGCTCGTCGGCGACGTCGCCCCCTTAGCAACCGTGCGTAAATATCCTAACCAGAAGCCATGGATGACAGGCAACATCAGCACTGAGCTAAATGCTGGAGCTGTCGCTTTCAAGGAGCGGGACACTAATTTGGACACTTATAAGAAATCCTGCAAATCATCAATACAGGACTAGGATCGAATCCTACTACACCGACTCTGGCATTCGTCGGATGTGGTAGGGCTTGCAAACTATCACGGATTACGATGAGAAAACCAACCGCAAGCTGCCCAGTGATGAGAGGCTACCAGTCAAGCTAAATGCCTTCTATGCTCACTGAGGAAAGCAAAAATAAACCATGCATGAGAGCACCAGCTGTTCAGGACGACTGTGTGATCGCGCTCTCTGGAGCCGATTTGAGTAAGACCTTTAAATAGGTCAACATTCACAAGGCAGCAAGACCAGCTAGCAAGTGTCTTCACGGACATATTCAACCTCTCCCTGACCCGGTCTGTAATACCTACATACCACCATAGTCCTTGTGCCCAATAATGCTACCTCCCTAAATGACTACCAGATAATTTGTTCTCAGCCAACTTATCTTTTAAACAACGACCTGGGGATGAATGAGCACCATCATCCCAGAAACACTGAACTCACTCCAATTTGCATACTACCCCAACAGATCCACAGATGACGCAATATCTATTGCACTCCACTCTGCCCTTTCCCACCTGAACAACAGAAACACCCATGCGAGAACGCTGTTCATTGACTACAGCTCAGCATTCAACACCATAGTGCCCGCCAAGCTCATTACTAAGCTAAGGACCCTGGGACTAAACACCTCCCTCTGCAACTGGATCCTGGACTTCCTGACGGGCCGCCCCCCAGGTGGTAAGGATAGGTAACCACATATCCGGCAGTGAGGTTCCCGGACAACAACAACCTCTCCATCAACGTGAGCAAGACAAAGGAGCTCATCATGAACAACAGGAAATGGAGGGCCGAGCACGCCCGCATTCTAATTGATGGGGCTGTAGAGGAGTGGGTCGAGTGCCTCAAGTTCCTTGGTATCCACATCAACAAAGGACCTATCATGGTCCAAACACACCAACACAATCGTGACGGGCACGACAATGTCTATTCCCACCCTCAGGAGGTTGAAAATATTTAGCATGGGGCCTCAGATCTTCTAAACTCCAGCTGCACCATCGAGAGCATCTTGACCACTTGGAATGGCAAATGCTCTGCATCCAACTGCAAGCCACTACAGAGGGTAGTGCGTACAGCCCAGTAAATCACTGGGGCCCAGCTTCATGCCATCCAGGACGTCTGTACCAGGAGGTGTCAGCGGAAGGCCCTAATAATTGTCAAAGACTCCAGCCACCCAAGTCAGAGGTTGTTTTCTCTGCTACAATATGGCAAGTCTGGGACCAGAAGGCTTCTAAGCAGCTTCTATCACCAAGTCATGACTGCTGAACCGTTCATCAAATGGCTTCCCAGACTATTTACATTGACCCCTTTATTTATTACTATTTTTTGCACGGACTCTCTTGCACAGGCTCGATGTACACTCACTGGACTCTAACCATACACTACTACACTGACACGACAGCACACTTTCACACTTGTCACATACGCTGCTGCTACTACTACTTGATGTTTATTATCTATGCATAGTCATTTTACCCCTACCAACACTGTACATATTACCTCAATTACCTCGACTAACCCGTACATTGACTCGGTATTGTAATTTTACTGTGTTCCTATTTTTCCTGTATTTAGCTCATTTTTCTTACCATTTTGAAACTATTGCTGGTAAATGGTAAGTAAGCATTTCATTTGTCATTGTGAGCTAAAATACATTATCCAATGTGGGACTGCCTTAGACTAAATGTTGTGCTCTGAGCTAGAGTGGGCATCGTTCATTGGAGCTTTTAGTGCTTTTCTTCACCTTTTTCCATTGAAATATGTAGCCTCTGTACTTAAAATGTGATGAATACGTAATTATAACCGCTATGTGTGTAACCATTTTAGCCAGAGCTCGGCCTCCACTTTCAATACAATATTTTTTTTTATTTCACCTTTATTTAACCAGGTAGGCAAGTTGAGAACAAGTTCTCATTTATAATTGCAACCTGGCCAAGATAAAGCAAAGCAGTTTGACACGAACTACAACACAGAGTTAATCATGGAGTAAAACAAACATACAGTCAATAATACAGTAGAAAAATGAGTCTATATACAATGTGAGGAAATGAGGTGAGATAAGGAAGGTAAAGGGAAAAAAGGCCATGGTGGCGAAGTAAATACAATATAGCAAGTAAAAAAATAAAAATAAACAATGGAATGGTAGATTTGCAGTGGAAGAATGTGCAAAGTAGAGATAGAAATAATGGTGTGCAAAGGAGCTAAATAAATCAATAAATACAGTAGGGGGAGAGGTAGTTGTTTGGGCTAAATTCTAGATGGGTTAAATTCTAGATGGGCTATGTACAGGTGCAGTAATTTGTGAGCTGCTCTGACAGCTGGTGCTTAAAGCTAGTAAGGGGGATAAGTGTTTCTCCAGTTTCAGAGATTTTTGCAGTTTGTTCCAGTCATTGGCAGCAGAGAACTGGAAGGCGAGGCGGCCAAAGTAAGAATTGGTTTTGGGGGTGACCAGAGAGATATACCTGTTGGAGCGCGTGCTACGAGTGGGTGCTGCTATGGTGACCAGCGAGGTGAGATAAGGGGGGACTTTACCTAGCAGGGTCTTGTAGACGACCTGGAGCCAGTGGGTTTGGCGACGAGTATGAAGAGAGGCCCAGCCAACGAAAACGTACAGGTCGCAGTGGTGGATAGTATATGGGGCTTTGGTGACAAAACGGATGGCACTGTGATATACTGCAATTTATTGAGTAGAGTGTCGGAGGCTATTTTGTAAATTACATCACCGAAGTCGAGGATCGATAGGATAGTCAGTTATATGAGGGTATGTTTAGCAGCATGAGTGAAGGAGGCTTTGTTGCGAAATAGGAAGCCAATTCTAGATTTAACTTTGGATTAGAGATGTTTGATGTGAGTCTGGAAGGAGAGTTTACAGTCTAACCAGACACCTAGGTATTTGTAGTTGTCCACATATTCTAAGACCGAACCGTCCAGAGTGGTGATGTTGGACGGGCGGGCAGGTGCAGGCAGCGATCGGTTGAAGAGCATGCATTTAGTTTTACTTGTATTTAAGAGCAATTGGAGGCCACGGAAGGAGTTGTATGGCATTGAAGCTAATCTGGATGGTTGTTAACACAGAGTCCAAAGAAGGGCCAGAAGTATACGGAATGGTGTCGTCTGCGTAGAGGTGGATCAGAGACTCACCAGCAGCAAGATCGACATCATTGATGTATACAGAGAAGAGAGTCGGTCCAAGAATTGAACCCTGTGGCACCCCCATAGAAACTGCCAGAGGCCCGGACAACAGGCCCTCCGATTTGACACACTGAACTCTATCAGAGAAGTAGTTGGTGAACCAGGCGAGGCAGTCATTTGAGAAACCAAGGCTATCGAGTCTGCCGATGAGGATGTGGTGATTGACAGAGTCGAAAGCCTTGGCCAGGTCAATACGGCTGCACAGTATTGTTTCTTATCGATATTGTTAAGATATCGTTTAGGGCCTTGAGCGTGGCTGAGGTGCACCAGCTCTGAAACCAGATTGCAAAGCGGAGAAGGTATGGTGGGAATCGAAATGGTCGGTAATCTGTTTGTTGACTTGGCTTTCGAAGACCTTAGTAAGGCAGGGTAGGATAGATATAGAATAATAATATAGAAGAAGAAGAATAACACGTGACATCACCTAAATTCCACAGGTTTAGCAGAGCAATGAGGCCAAGAAAAGTTGCTTTTGTTTTTATGGACTGGGAGTTTGAAGCATTTAGCCTATTAGCACATAGTCAACGCTATATTTTCTATGGGCAAACTACAAGGTTCTGAATTAGGCATGTTCAGTTCAACTATAGCTATGGGAATACATAAATGATAGTGTTATTCTATTTTACCAAGATAGTCAGAACACATCAAATATACTGAACAAAAATGTGTAAAATGGTGGTCCCATGTTTGAGCTGAAATAAAAGATCCCAGACATGTTCCATTCGCACAAAACACTTATTTCTCTCAAATGTTGTGCACAACTTAGTTTACATCTGATAGTGAGCGTTTTTCCTTTGCCAAGATAGGCCATCCACGTGACAGGTGTGGCATATCAAGAAGATGATTAAACAGCATGGTCATTACACAGGTTCACCTTGTGCTGGGGAAAATAAAAGGCAACTCTAAAATGTACAGTTTAATCACAACATAATGCCACAGATGTCTCAAGTTGAGGGAGCGTGCAATTGGCATGCTGACTGTTCAAACAGGTGCAGGTCTACAATTTTGTTTCTGGTGTCCTTTGACAGCTCTTTGGTCTTGGCCATAGTGGAGTTTGGAGTGTGACTGTTTGAGGTTGTGGACAGGTGTCTTTTATACTGATAACAAGTTCAAACAGGTGCCATTAATACAGGTAACGAGGGAGGACAGAGGAGCCTCTTAAAGAAGAAGTTGCAGGTCTGTGAGAGCCAGAAATCTTGCTTGTTTGTAGGTGACCAAATACTTATTTTCCACCATAACTTGCAAATAAATTCATAAAAAATACTACAATGTGATTTTCTTGAATTTTTCACATTTTGTCTGTCATAGTTGAAGTGTACCTATGATGAAAATTACAGGCCTCTCATCTTTTTAAGTGGGAGAACTTGCACAATTGGTGGCTGACTAAATACTTTTTTGCCCCACTGTATCTATCTCATAGAACCTTACAGTCCCATGGTCTCGCATTGTAGAAGTGCTGGTAACCATACAAAAATAAGAATAAGATTTACATTTCTACTTTCAAAATGATACCACGAAGATGGTTGGAGGTCCACATATAAGAAGATGTTGACTTAAATGGGAATATCTGTTGTTTTAAATTATACTCCCAATCCTCCATAGGTGAATCTTTTGAAATCATAGAAATATTTATCATAGAATAGACGACCACTTAAATTGACATTCAACGGTGGACATCTTTGTTGTAGTAATTAGAAGTTAAAATATAGGCCTCCCGAGTGGCGCAGCGGTCTAAGGCACTGCATCACTACAGCCTGGGGTTCGATCCCAGCAACAGGCTGTGACCGGGAGTCCCAGCGACCAGGTGTTAAGAAGCACGGCGTGGCAGGTCATGTTTCAGAGGACTTTAAAAAAAAATCATAACAAAATAGTTTGACAACACTATAAGCTTTTAAATGACAAACTTGACTGTTTATCTTTTCCAGTGATGAAAACATGGATGTTTCATGGTATGGTGGGGTATGCAAAATGGGTCACCTTTGAATACCTTTATCTCCTGAATGTTTTGGCATTCAGGTCCAACAAATCACTTTCTGATGGGCAAACATGTATGGAAAGTGTTGTTTTAATCAAAAGGGATGCTGTCAAAAGTGATTGAGTTCTTGCCTAGTCAAAAAAAAAAGGTTAAATAAAATGTCACATTTTTAATGGATTTGCCCAGAAGCTAACAAAAGCATGAGACAAAAGTTATTCTCAATCCGTTTTATTTCTCAATTAAGCCCGTCTCACATGCTTCTGTTCTGACTGGGTGATCAAAATAAGCCAGAGATCACAAACCAGAAACCACACACAAACAAGCATCATAAAAACAGTCACTTCAAAAGTGTTCTCTCCTCTCTTTTGCAATCAGCCCTTCCTTCCTGTTGGCCTGGTTCAAAAAGCATCCTGACGCTTCTCCACTCAGGATGCTGTCACCGGAGAAAGAAAGCTTCCACCCTCTCGCTGACCCTCCCGGCTCCTGTCTCCACCTTCTTCGCACTGCCTTTTCACTTGGATATTCCTAGCCACTGCTTGACTACTATGCTAATCCTTTGCTAAATCCAGCACACAAGGACACAGTCTGAGCTCTGACGTTTGAGCTACATGATATGATTCACTGTCAGCCAGAGGTCTTGCTGACTGTTCATGCCGCTGCCTAAACAATTACAAGGAGCAGACGAGCCTTTGACTCATTGTCCCTTCTTGGATGGCTCCTGCATCTTAGGCAAAAAAGTAGCCTGTGTGTTTCTAATTATAGCTTTAATCTTTCCTCCGTTTCCCCAATAGAAATATTGTGTATATATAGTGGTTTGTGTAATACAGTCACCACAAAGTACTGAACAGCAACCTAGGCAAGCAAAGGCAACAGTTCCATAGAAAATCTCACTGCATCTCAGTAGGCTACCACCATGCATGCCAGGTCACGATTAGCGCTTTAAAATGGCAAAATCCACACCAGTCCGAACACTGTGTTTAATCCCAAGAGGCCATGCCATCTCCAATAGGACAAACACGGTCAGTTGCTAATGGGGGACACTACTAGTTTAACATTTGAACGAGTGACAAGTTACAATTCCAAAACAAAAAAAGTGCACAGGGAGGGCCTGTCCAGTTATAATTCAAAATATTCCGGACATACTTCAAGGATAACTTGTCTGGTGACTGTGGTCAGTCCACATTTTTCAAAAGACTTCTTTACTCATGTCACCACCACTATGAGGTTTAATGAAACATGCACGAAATGTGTTGGCACACTAGCACACGGTTAACGAGTCATCAATGACAACACTTGACAGCCGTTTAATTGTCTCTGCAATGTCAGATAGACAGATGCATCAACATGTGGCTGTGTCACTGTGCCAGCAACAGCTTGCCCACTATTTTAATTGGTGGTCTATTGATTCTCTGGGCTATTGTTGTGCGTATCCCTTGCTGCCATCAAACCGCAAGGCCCATTGCCTAATGGTTGAAATGTTCTGGAAATACGAAGCGAATACTTACAATAAATAATTGTGTGGGGGGCACTTCCAAAGTAGCGCAATTATGCTGATTCAGATTTTTCACTTACAAATGTATGCAAAACAAAAAAACATTGATTTCAAAGTTGAACAAACCATACAACTCCACGCACAATGACTACTTTTAACAATTTACACTGAAAACTATGAAGACACATTCACTGGAAGACCTGTGCAGATTCAAAGCTTGATAACAGAATTGCAGTAAAATCTCACTCCGTTTTTTGTGACCATTAAAAATACCTGCTCTGAATTAAGATTCAAAATGTCTGCAGAAAGAATGGGGTGTAAAGCTATGACATCTTGAGTTTGAAAATATATATTTTGGTTATTGAACTACAGTAAGTGAAGTGTATTTACATCTGGTAACAAAATTGTGGCAACTGAATTTCATCATGGTTCCTTGACCTGTACTAGAAAGAAATGCATAATTGTGGATATAAATGTAATTCCCTTCATGGTGATGTATCCTAAATAGGTATGCAAAAAGGTAGACGTGCAATATCCTCCTTTGCATAGTTGGGTGTTATTCTACACACTAGCTATTATTTTAATGAGCTCCGCCGCCAAACAAGACCAAATATGGTTGGTCCGGATCGGACCAAATCTGAACCAATCATAGACGTCTATGTTTCACAAGTTTGGACATCAAATTATAGCTCTGTAGAGTAAAATCTTGTTATAATCTTGTGTATATTTTGTATTTTCATGAGGACCACAATGGAAATACTTGTAACTTTGTGTCATCCTCATTGATTTTAATGGCATTGTACTGTATCCACGTTTGGTTGTATTGTGTTTTAAAATATTGTCTAATAAATCAAATAACTTTATTTTTAAAAGTGCAATACAGCACACAACAGTGGAGTAGAGTTCAATACAGGTATGTCACAATACCAGAATGACACAAAACCAGAATTTTGACTTCGATACCAGGTTTAGTATCATGAAACTCGATAACATAGCAATACTCATTACCAAAACGATACCGGAACAGAAAAAGAAAGGCACTTGATCCAGACAAACTCAGCTACTGCTTTGTTCAATTGTTGGGCATGTTTTAAGTTCAATAGCATTACATTTGAAATGATTAATGCCAAAATATTTCAGAGACAGCCAACAGTGAAAAAAAATACCAATCTAACTACATAACGTAATGGTAATAATTTCTTTGAATGGTAAATCTCTAATGATAAACTGGGTGAATCAAGATGTAGCCTTTGTCTATTCACAATACAGGTGAATGCATATTCAATAGGACTGTGGGCGTGCATTGATTGATTGATTGAGCTTGTTTTGGATGCTTTCATGGGGTTACAGATGACAAACAATCTTTCTCCCTTCCATTTGGGACTTTTATTGTACTGATCAACATTTGCATAGAAGTAGCTTCTTTCATAAAAGTGCACACTCTCTCTAACCAGTAATGATGTCCTTCACGAGGCAAAACGGGTGCGGCTCGTCGGAGACCTATTCACACACACACACACACACACACACACACACACACACACAGTGTTCGCTGAGGCAATAGATAATCTCTGGCTGATGGAGAGACGTGAAAGAGAGACCGATTAAGTGAATGAAATGTTTTTGGGTACCGAACAAATTTTGTTCTAGTATAGAAAAAGCATTGACGTTTCGGTATACCGTGCAACAATAGTATAGTCAAGTAGAGTATAGTTCAGTACAGTAGATTTCAGTACAATACAGTAGAGTATCGTTCAGTACATTATAGTTTACTCAACTGTGCTCTCTGCACCAATGACGTGGATTAAGGCAGCCCCCCGCACCTCTCTAAATCAGAGAGGTTGGGTTAAATGTGTTCAACATTTTGGTTGAATGCATTCAGTTGTGACTAGCTATTCCCTTTTGCCATCCTCTAATGTTTACTGTACTGAACTCTGCTCCTCTACTGTACTTTTCTGCACTGAACTCTACTTTTCTTTAGCGTGCACTACTGTACTGTGCTGTCCACATTTGTCAAACAGAGACATCACTTTTTGGGACAAATGAAGGCTGGTCCAGATGTCTGTGGACATTGAAATGAAGGCTGGTCCAGACCGGACCAAAAAAAGGACATCTGTGGATGTTGAAATCAAGGTCAGGGCGGACTGACCAAATGTCAATGACTTTTCAACATCCATGCACGTCCAGTGTCGTTTGGTGCTCAGTGGGTGAGGACGCTGGTTACAGTAAATGGAAAGAGTGGTCCCATAGGTAGGTGTCAGTAAGAAACAGGAAAGCCAGAGAGCCAGGGGAGGGAGAGAGCGAGGTTGTCAAGAGTTGACCACCAGATGACAGAAAGAAAACAGTTATCAGCTGAACATAACAGTATGCCAGTGGACGGGAGGACAGTAGCAGGTGACCCAACTGTGGTTTGCGACTACTATGATTTCCCATGATTGTACACAATTCAACTGCAGAAATTCATTTTTTTATTTTAATGGAATTTCTGTTAGTGATTTTAGTTTGAATCACTTAATAAATTCAGAAACAAATTGATATCAGTAAAACACTAACTAATTGATAGATCAACCTTTACTTGTACTTCTGTGAACTTTTGGGGTATGCAAAATAGGTCACCTTTGAGGACCTTTACAGCTTGAATGTTTTGGCATCAAAAACATCACCTTCTGAGCACTTCTACAATGGAATATGTATGGAAGGTTTCGTTCAAATCAAAAGGGGTGCAGTCAAAAAGTGATTGAATTTAAATGGACTGAGCCGGAACACTGAGGCAACCACCTGTGCTAATTAGCTATCTAATTTGCCAATTTGTGTGTAAAGGAAGGAAGGAAAAGTGTTGTAACTGAAAAATACCGTCAGCTACAACTGTGTTAAACCTGGTTAAAACAGTAAGTGTATATTTTGCATGTGTGAAGTGTCTTTTGATATTAAAGTAAAGGGTTTTATGTTTGTAGAACCATGTCGCAATTAAGGATCGATTCATGTTTAGACGGAGTAACGTAAATTGACTTTTGGCTCCCTGAGCCAGCCTCCCTCCAACATAACATACATTATAAGGACCTTGGATGTTAAGGTGTAACGGTCGCTTGGCTACACTCCTTAACACTACATTCTTAGGCTACAGCTCGCTCTCGCAAACTCTAGGCTGCATTCTGCCTTTTCCCTACAGTTTACAGCCATTTGCTTCGCCCACAACTGGCTCATGTGAACGATTAGAAACATGAATAGTCATCACTTGCAATACGGCTTTATGAACATATGGTGCTATCTTTCATCAGCGAGAAAGAATCCTTCGAATAAAAGGAGTTACTTCCTGAGTTACGCTTACACACAGGTGTTCGGAGCATGCTAGATAGCCAATTAGTGCAGGTGGTTGCCGCTTGTCTTCCGTCTGTCTTCCGTAAACAAGCGCTGTAACATGGAGATATGGCCGTGTGAGAACACTAACCCTATAAAAAAAAGTCTCAATTTAACATTTTTTTGCTAATATGAAAGATATGATCCTTATGCTTCCAAAACCATACCACAAGCGATGTGTGTTAAAGTTCTGACTGAGCGTCGGGGGTGTTTCTTAACAAAACTCCCTTGTACAGAAGACGCTTTTGTCCAATGACTTATGTGTAAAGTAATGGGAACTAAAGAGCCATGATCAAGGGCTGGGCTACAGTCTGCTATGCATTATCTCAAACAAGGCAATACAGGCCAATACCTGATATAGACTACATGAGGCTACAGATTAGGAATCCTGAATGTTCAAATCAGTTCTAGGAGAGGCCTAAAGTGTACATCTGAGAGTTGATCATGGTCTATTAAATCAACACACACACTATTGTATAAATGTCCATGCAAGCTCAATATGCCTGACACACATTTAAGGGTTGTTTAGACTTGGTTTACGCCTACAGCATTCGTGTAGGCTTATGTTTTTTTCTTTCTATTTTAAATAAAATAAAATAGTACATCTAGCAAATTGCTAAGTTATTTGACTGTTTGCGAAACAATGTAGCCTATGAATGTTTACATAACCGTTTTGAAAACAGGAAACATTTGCTGGAATGTGCCAGGTCTGAGTGTGTTCGTGACATAAGTGGCTGGGTTACTATCAAGTCCTGTTGCGTTTAAGTACCTCGAGATTATCTCCCTTGATAGAGCTTTAGCGGGATGTAGACAGGGATACGTAACACTGTAGCAGAATGGCAACACACAGAAATAATGTAACAATGTAGTGAAGGTGTGGCTGGGGGGAACGATAGAACACTGTCATAGTAACCGAGTGGTTTTACAACATGTCGAGATTAGTATTTTAAGGTATATCAAATAATTATACTGACCTGTTGCGTTCTTTCTGCCGGATTCATCATCACAGCTTGACGAAAGCTGTTATCGACATAAGACGCCATTGTTTTGAAGACCCGAATTTCAAATAATTAAATTGCTTAGAATGTTGACAATATGCAAATATTCGCGGACTGGATATTCACAGACCAAGCCACAGTCAGTCTGTTATCCACTAATAAGAGAACTCCAGTGGTCGAAAGATCGGAAATGGATCAGTCCCAGGCCACAATGGCCAGGCCACAATGTGAGCCTAGGGGTTTCTTCTGTCCCCAAACCGATATCAAAAGGCTGCCACCGATCCCAACAAAAAAAAACTTGCTATTAAGGTGCGGCTCGAAGAATCCTGAATCCAAGTCCCAGTAGACGTGTCGCTATACAGTTGTATTATGGAAGAACTGTTCCTTTATCCAAGCCGACGCTAAAAGCAAATATATGTATCTTCAGCATTCTTGATTTTGCCACAATTCAATGTATCCGCCTTCAAATAAAATATCAAACTACTAATCTATCCTGACAATAACCGGTTGTCCATTTTTTGTAATAATAAATGTATAGGCTACATGTACAAAGGCAACCTTTAAAAAATCATTATGATGGGTTTAAAAGTGACGATGGGTCCGCCGCCACAGCTTTTTGCTGTATGCCACCATGGTGACTGACACAAGGGGAGGCTCATGGGCGAGTCCATTTACAAAAATGGAGCCGGAGGACAATGTATTGTGGCCTACAAAGCTATCTTTTGTCGCCATCCAATGACAGAAACTGGAATAGCACATACAGATAGGCTATTCAAAGAGCAAATAGTCTACTCAAATGCACATTTTGGAATAATTAATCGTTACAATTAATTGTTTGGGGGGCCTATTCATTGAAGCTCTATTTGACTGGAATTTCATTCTTCTTTGATCTATGGGGGAAAATGTCAAGTGTAGAAATAGGAAATGGGAAAAACTTATGTTCGATTCCATTGAATTATATTAGATTTATTTATGCTATATTCTAACTACGTGTTATATTTGACATGCTCCAGTGCTGTTCAAGGTTTCCAGAAAAATTGGTGGACCATGGTACAATTACATTATGTAAAATTGGACACTGAAGTGGAGGTAATTATGACACAACCGAGTCGCTAATGTCGCGTTCAAACACTACTCGGAACTAGGAAACTCGGAAATGTCCAACTTGCTGGTTCGTTAAATACGGCAGATGGAGTTAACAAGTCGGACATTTCCGAGTTCCCTAGTTCCGAATAATACTAGAACGCGGCACTAATGCATTCAAACACTGACACCGTGACAAGCATTAGTCGCATGGCAACAGCCCACTGACCCCATGACCAGCACCCTCACATTATCGCCCTCGGGCGTGCTGCTGTAACCGTGTACTCGGCTGCTGGTATCTAGTCCAAAAATAACAGTTCCAATGGAGAGTAGCACAGTGGTACAAGTAAGGCTCCCCCAAGCCTATGGTCAAAGGATGCTTTTTACAGGTATGTGTCACATAATTATTGGGTTTGATGTAGAATGTTACAAGGGTAGAAATAGGTTACACAACAATCACCTCTTATTACATAGGCTATTGTGTGTAGCCTACAGTATGTTCCATTTTATTCATGATGTATATAATTAGGCCTATTTTGGAAGTTATACATTAGGGGTTTGTCATTATAAATATATATATATATTTTTAATGACATGTAGATAGGTCAGGACAAGAAACCGTGGGGGTGAGTGGATGAGAGATACAGCCTCTTCATTGGCAATGCCCTTTCTGTAAAATGGAACCACCCTTTAGACTGGGAGAAACTCTAAACGGGATACTTTGGACATACCAACTCTGACGTCACCCCATGGAAGTTCTCAATTAAAAGGGTTAAGGTTAGGGTAATAGTTAGGTAAGAGTTAGGGTTTAGGGTATGGACGTCCCAAGATTTCTGGATAGCATAAACCTTTAGAGTAGGGCTCTGTGTAGCTCACTATTTTCTGAATGGTTCTCACATTTCATTATATTGATTCTAATAAGGTCCAGATGGAATTGGAGACTACAAGGCAAGATTGATCGACTTTCCCCGCTACATTGGCGTTGGCCCTTTGTCACCTGAGGGTACAAGCGATTTGAATTACCTGTGTCGGCCTGCTCCCTGCGCCCCACCCCCCATGCCCAAACAGTGTTGCATTGGAGGGGTGGGATGGGGCATGGAATATCACCAGCTGTTGAACAGTAGGACGCTGCGCAGCAATGTGCAAATTAAGGTGGGGCCCAAATGAAGCCTGTGAGCTGGATGTTAATTTGATTATTAATAAAGGAATAGGTTAGGCAACCTTGATGAACATTTAGTAGATTAGCTACATCATATATTTTATTTCATAAGCCCTCAAAGTTCCATAATGGGCTGGAAATGTCAGCCATCTTGGTCAGGCAGAAATCCAAAACCAGTCTGAATTGGAATGAATGGCATTAGAGACATAGGTGATGCATTTCCTGCTTTTAATTATGCAGGAAATATAAAGTAAGGCATGTGATGTATCAGAAATTGTTTAATGGAATTATAGTCAACCTAAAATATTTTCATATAATTATAAATACAGTTTATACGGGTTTTATGCCAATTCTGTATAAATATCCTCTAAAATATATGTAAACAGTCCGCAAATGAGTGCTATTATATGATACAATATCAGTACTTGTTGGATTTACAACTTGTCTAAATCCTATCATCAACTGCTTTGAGCCACTGTATGGCTGTGGATTGACTCTAGTGTTTCAATGGAATGTTGGCAGTTGACAGTTCATTTGAAAAAATAATGAGATCATTCCTCTAAAACTGTCTGGCTAGTTAGCTAATACAAAACAGTGCAGATACATTCTTCACTATCTTATCACAGCACTGGCAAACCATGGTTGACCAACTCCCTGACCAACATGGCTGACTTTTGTACCGTCATGAAAAGGTTCAAACCCTTTCTAGTATTCTAATGAATAATTATACGGCTATTATACTCACCTGTCACAATGGCCAGAATGATGTCCTAAGAAAATACTGTAGTCATAATGCTCACCAAGTGTTTGACTTGGCCAGGAGCTCACCGGAGCTGTGTACCGGCACCTCACATTTTCTACTGCTTGAGCTCCTGTTCCTCTTATAGAATATTAGCTCAAAAGTATTGTGGAGCTCCTGCATCTATAAATGTAAACAGTACTGGCACCCAAAATGAGAGCCGGCACCTATTTTGTCCAAGTCGAGCACTGCTCACCTGTCGCAATGCTCAAAACTGTAATCATGATTCTCAACAAATGTCACGATGGACACAGTGCTCAGATCACGATACTCAAATCACGATTCTCAAAGTTGTCAGATTCATGACCCTATTCATTCTGATGCTGGCATTACATCGGTATTAAGACAAGCCACTTTAATTGAGACAATTTATTCTCTTCTTTCAAATGTTATAACATACAACTTTCAAAGTGACTCAGACCATATTGTTCCTACAGAGAGCTGAATTCCGCTCAGCCCTTGAGGACAGAGTCACCCACAGATATCAAAACCCATGGTAGGCCTCACATGTGGTAACCCACACTTTATGTAATATATTTTATTTTTCAGCCAGTCAGAACCACTTTACCTGCACGCTGTGCACATTTCCATTGTGAAAGTGATAGCATCGCAGCAGGCTTGTGGAGTGTCGAGTGAATGTAGGTGCACCCTTCTTCATCCATTATTCACCATTTCCACTTTTGCAGGCACGCACCGCCCCACTTCCTAGATAAGCAATCTGTTGGAGCCCGCAGCAAACTCGCATGGACACACAAGTACGACTGTTATATCCAAGATAACAACAAACAGTTCCTTCTCAACAGGGTAAGTCATTAACTACAGGAATGTGACATTTCCTCCCTTCAAACACCAGTATGAAGGACACATTGCATAACTGGAGATATATTTGACCCACTAAACCCAATTGTAAGGGAGAGGATGAGGGGCCCCTCTTCACACGAACAATCCTATTTCTGCATAGGCCTTGTCCTCAGGGAGTATCTGACCTCTCATTTGATATATCACCTATTGCATTATGCAACTATATACACAGCATTTGAGGAATTCGATGCAAATGCATTCGAAGTTAAAGGGCCCTACGTGATACAGTGCCATGCAAAGTTTTTCACACCCCTTGGAGTTCTTCACATTTTATTTTGTTACAAAGTGGGATTAAAATGTATTTAAATTGTCAACAATCTACTCCAAATACTCTAATGTCAAAGTGGAAGAAAAATTCAAACATCTTTTAAAGATGAATAAAAATGTGATAGCGTAATTGCGTAATTATTCAGCCCCTTTGTTCAGGCAAGCATCTTGTGTACAACAAGGCACTAAAGTAATACTGCAAAAAAAACATGGCAAAGGAATATACTTTTTGGCCTAAATGCAAAGCCTTATGTTTGGGGCAAATCCAACACATCACTGAGTAACTGCCTCCTCATTTTCAAGCATGGTGGTGGCTGTGTCATTATATGGGTATGCTTGACATCGGCAAATACTGGGGAGTCTTTCAGAATAGAAAATAAGTGGGATGGAGCGATGTACAGGCAAAATCCTAGAGGAAAACCTGCTTCAGTCTGTTTTACACCAGACACTGGGAGATAAATTATCCTTTCAGCAGGACGATAACCTACAACACATGGCCAAATCTACACTGGAGTTGCTTACCAAGAAGACAGTGAATGTTCCTGACTGGCCAAGTTACAGCTTTGACTTAAATCTGCTTGAAAATCTATGGCAAGACTTGAAAGTTGCTGTGCAGCTGTGATCCCCCAACATCTCGACAGAGCTTGAAGAATTATGAAAATAATAATTTGCTAATATTGCACAATTCAGATGTGTAAAGCTCTAAAAGACCCAAGAAGACTCACAGCTGTAATCGCTGCCAAAGGTGTTTCTAAAATGTATTGACACAAGGGGCTGAATACTTATGCAACAACAACATTTCAGTTATTTAATTTATATCTTTGAAAAAATTGATTCACTTCCACTCACATTAGAGTATTTTATGTAGATTGACAACTTTTTTTTTTTAAATCCATTTGTAACAATAAAATGTGAGGAAATCCAAGGGGTATGAATACTTTTGCAAGCCACTGTAAATGAAAGGACATAACTTTGGTCGGTGAATGAACCCATTCAAACCACACATCATGCTTGACCATTTCTGTATGTGGTGTTTTTAGTGAACAGTATTCAATAGGATTATGATATTTTTGCCTGACGTACCTACAACTCACAAATGCTTCTTTGTGTTTTTCCCTTTCTAGAGAGATTAACTCGTTCAGAGAAACGCTGAAGGTGCTTCACAAATGAGTTCCTTGAAATAGTTTGGGTGAAGAACGGATGATGATACAATCAGCTGTGTTGTCCTGAAGACCTGACCAATTGTCTGAATAAATATCACCATTTCACCTACTGTAGTGTATACAAAAGTTAATCAAACCATTGTACTCTGTCAGTACTCAATTACAACTCTCATTAGTAATTTGCATGATCTATTTCACTGAAATGGTTTAGGAGCACTGCAAGTAGGCTACTATACCACACCCTTACACTGGTGTATTTTGCAGTTAGTTATACAGCAACATTTACAGTAAATTAGGAATCCTTTAAATCTTCAAACAAGGATTTGATGAGATGAAAATATCTCCAAGTTTTGTCTGAAAGGTGAAAGTAAAGCTAAGTGTAAACAAGAACATTTTTTGTTAAGTCCATTGGCTTTACTTTAAAATCTAAAAAGTTTTGCCACTTTTCTAAAAGTACTATGTTTTCTGCTCTGCTAGCTCTACATGGGGAACTGAGAATGAAAATGTCAATTCACCAAGGATGCCTCGGACACCAGTATTGCATTCCACAGGTCCAGGACCCAGGTCTTTCCTGTCTTGTGTCATAGATTCAAACTTTCGATAACAAGTGTGTGTAAAGATAATCCATCCCCTGAGCAAAAGCAATTACATTTGCCAAAGTCAAGCTCCGGTAACTGCTGCTGACTCAGATTGGGAGAGGAGTTTTTACTGCACCAGAGATTTCCAATTGTCATGTAATGAGGCACAGCAACATATTCTTGTTAGCTCAACTTCAATTTGGTGTTAATCTTGCCTCCATTTAATATCTGACCCTATCTAAGACCTCTTGTGGCAATACAGAAATTACTTTTTTTTCATCTATTTTTCTACAGTGATTTTCTATCAATACATGGCCAACATACTATCTTCCTCTTCGGTACATCCAGAAGAGGACTGGCCATCCCCCATAGACTGGTTCCTCTCCAGGTTTCTTCCTAGGTTCCGGCCTTTCTAGGAGAGTTTTTCCTAGCCACCGTGCTACTACACCTGCATTGCTTGTTGTTTGGGGTTTTAGGCTGGGTTTCTGTACAGCACTTTGTGACATCAGCTGATGCAAGAATGGCTTTCTAAATAAATTTGATTGATTATTCACATGCACACTTTTGGGACATATCTACTATCATATAGGTTATAGCAGTGGTTGATTGGAATGGGATTAGGCAAAAGGGTCCACTCTTTTAGGATTGGGGAAAGAACACGGGATAGAAAATATATTTTTTGAAAAATCTACACATTTTGGGTGCAGTAGACAGCAGTGTTGTTCCATGTTTTAAAACGTCTAAATAGAATACACTAAATATCGCGAGATTTAACGTGTATATAATAAATTCAATATCGCGATATCCAGGACTTGAATATCCTTAGCATCACGGCAGCAACATTATCATGCCGGTAGCAGCATTAAGACTTCCGTTTTGGGATTTTGCCATCAAAATAAAAGTCCGCTGTAAAACGCTAATTGCAGCATGATATTTTTTTTGCATTATGTTTAATTATAGCTACACGGAGGAAACTGAACGAAAGATAATGACTTTCGAAATAATATTATAAGGTAGAGCAAATAAGTTTGCATGGGGCCCCTGGACACTATACGGTACACACAGGGGTGGTAATGTAAAGGATTACAAAAAAACGATAACTGTAATCCGTTACATTACCAGCAAAAATCCATAGATTATCTCATTTTAATAAAGGCTTGGAGGTAAGGATAACAGCAGTTTAGTTTCCTGCGATCCGGATATCACTTATTATTGATATCTACATAGCGCATTGTTGTGAATCCCACTGCTGTTCTCTCATTTAACTATTTGCGCCTTACAGATTGTGGTTGTTGTGGATGACTGTTCACAAATCTAAGTGCATTTGAACCCAATAATGGTTCAATTCAAGAAGTTTAAACTGCCTATCAATCATCGTTTTTGAAACCATTGAAAGATGTGCTATTGCAACAGCTGCATAGTTCGGATCCCAGCCTATGGAATAAAAGTTGGTATTTTATTGCTCAATCTAATTCATGCTGAAAAAAATACAAATAAATCTATAGGCCTAATGGACACATGCTCAATCTCGCACACTTTTGATAGACTTAAAAAGGGTCCGTCTGTAGCTGCTATATCCATTTTTTTAAATATATATATTAATGTAAATATATAACTTAATCATATTATTGTATGTAATAGAAAGCGATGGTTTAGATTAGAAAAAGCCTACATAACCAACCCATAAAGTAAAATGTAACATCCATATATGGCCAGCTATGTAAACTTTAACATTGATTTATCCTGGAGTAGATGTAGTTCAATTGGTAACATACATTTTTGTCTTCTTCTAATGCCTCTTAAGGGGAAAGTAACTGAATGTAATCAGATTATGTTACTGAGTTGAGGTAATCCAAAAGTTACGTTACTGATTACAATTTTGTACTGGTAACTGTAACGGATTACATTTAGAAGTAACATACCCAACCCCAAGCTTGCTGTACAACATTAAAACCTATTCAGTCTGTCTACAAACAGGCTCTCAAAGTGCTTGATAGGAAGCCCAATAGCCATCATCACTGTTACATCTTGTGCAATACACCAACGCATGTCTTGTATTCAAGATCCTAAATGGCCTGGCTCCCCCTCCACTCACTATTCTTGTGAAACAGAAACCCCAAACATATGGCAGCAGATCCACAAGGTCTGCCATGAGAGGTGACTGTCCTTAAGGAAAAACACCTTTAGTAAATCCGTTTTCTCTGTGAGAGCTTCCCATGTCTGGAATACACTGCCATCAGACACATAACTGCACCACATATCACACTTTCACAGAATGCTTGAAGACATGGCTAAAGGTCAATCAGATGTGTGAATATAATCCCTAGCTGTGTGTTGCCGCTTTCCATGTTGTCTGTAGTTTGTGAGGTGTGGAAACACTTTGTTGCTTTTATGAATTTTGTCTTGCTGCTTTTTGTTCTATGTTGCTATGTCTGTATGCTACGTCTTGCTTGTCCTACAGTGCCTTGCGAAAGTATTCGGCCCCCTTGAACTTTGCGACCTTTTGCCACATTTCAGGCTTCAAACATAAAGATATAAAACTGTATTTTTTTGTGAAGAATCAACAACAAGTGGGACACAATCTTGAAGTGGAACGACGTTTATTGGATATTTCAAACTGAAAAATTGTGCGTGCAAAATTATTCAGCCCCCTTAAGTTAATACTTTGTAGCGCCACCTTTTGCTGGGATTACAGCTGTAAGTCGCTTGGGGTATGTCTCTATCAGTTTTGCACATCAAGAGACTGACATTTTTTCCCATTCCTCCTTGCAAAACAGCTCGAGCTCAGTGAGGTTGGATGGAGAGCATTTGTGAACAGCAGTTTTCAGTTCTTTCCACAGATTCTCGATTGGATTCAGGTCTGGACTTTGACTTGGCCATTCTAACACCTGGATATGTTTATTTTTGAACCATTCCATTGTAGATTTTGCTTTATGTTTTGGATCATTGTCTTGTTGGAAGACAAATCTCCGTCCCAGTCTCAGGTCTTTTGCAGACTCCATCAGGTTTTCTTCCAGAATGGTCCTGTATTTGGCTCCATCCATCTTCCCATCAATTTTAACCATCTTCCCTGTCCCTGCTGAAGAAAAGCAGGCCCAAACCATGATGCTGCCACCACCATGTTTGACAGTGGGGATGGTGTGTTCAGCTGTGTTGCTTTTACGCCAAACATAACGTTTTGCATTGTTGCCAAAAAGTTCAATTTTGGTTTCATCTGACCAGAGCACCTTCTTCCACATGTTTGGTGTGTCTCCCGGGAGTCTTGTGGCAAACTTTAAACGACACTTTTTATGGATATCTTTAAGAAATGGCTTTCTTCTTGCCACTCTTCCATAAAGGCCAGATATATGTGCAATATACGACTGATTGTTGTCCTATGGACAGAGTCTCCCACCTCAGCTGTAGATCTCTGCAGTTCATCCAGAGTGATCATGGGCCTCTTGGCTGCATCTCTGATCAGTCTTCACCTTGTATGAGCTGAAAGTTTAGAGGGACGGCCAGGTCTTGGTAGATTTGCAGTGGTCTGATACTCCTTCCATTTCAATATTATCGCTTGCACAGTGCTCCTTGGGATGTTTAAAGCTTGGGAAATCTTTTTGTATCCAAATCCGGCTTTAAACTTCTTCACAACAGTATCTCGGACCTGCCTGGTGTGTTCCTTGTTCTTCATGATGCTCTCTGCGCTTTTAACGGACCTCTGAGACTATCACAGTGCAGGTGCATTTATACGGAGACTTGATTACACACAGGTGGATTGTATTTATCATCATTAGTCATTTAGGTCAACATTGGATCATTCAGAGATCCTCACTGAACTTCTGGAGAGAGTTTGCTGCACTGAAAGTAAAGGGGCTGAATAATTTTGCACGCCCAATTTTTCAGTTTTTGATTTGTTAAAAAAGTTTGAAATATCCAATAAATGTCGTTCCACTTCATGATTGTGTCCCACTTGTTGTTGATTCTTCACAAAAAAATACAGTTTTATATCTTTATGTTTGAAGCCTGAAATGTGGCAAAAGGTCGCAAAGTTCAAGGGGGCCGAATAATTTTGCAAGGCACTGTATGTTGCTCTGTCTTGCTTGTCCTATGTTGCTATTGTCTATATTGTAATTGTTTTTAATAACCTGCCCAGGGACTGCGGTTGAAAATTAGCCGGCTGTCTAAAACCGCCACTTTTACTGAAACGTTGATTAATGTGCACTGTCCCTGTAAAAAATAAACTCAAACTCAATATAGCAACGGACAGGCAAACAATCAATTGTGTGTCCATAAAACCAGGGTCCAGTTTACTTTTACCTGGTGAGCACAAGGCAATAATGTCACACAATCAGAAAAACCCCAACCCACATCCCTGCTACTTTCAGTCCAAAATCCCAAATCCAAACCTTTTGATTAATTGCGACCAGGATGGGTTGAAGAAAAGTGCTGTTAACCTCCGTGATAACCCTTGATAGGCTATAGACATAATTGTGGTGATACTAACCTATATGATCTTACTATGATACTGCCTCAAAAAAAAAAAGAGATATCTTTGCCTAGCCAAATCGCTTGACCCAATGCATGTTTTGCTATGTAAGGGCTTATGTAAATGTATAAAGCCTGCAGCCTGCTCATCATCATTAGGATAATGTATGTCATTTACAGGTATGCCAGTCAGTTAACACCCCATCTACTGATCACATACAGCAGTTGCCATTGTTTCTCTGAAGCAGTTCGTACTCACCTAATCACATGCTAATAGTCTGAATTTTTCACCTACATTATAGGGCAAGCTATGGAATGCAAGTCTGGTATGGAATGGTGTTTTATTTCACACTGGAAGCTAAACAAAGAGAAAGCTAGAATAGTTAATGTATTGTTTTGACATTTAGATATAGCCCTGAATTAGTCAGTCAGCAGTGAGTTAAAGTGACAGTACAGCAGTGCATAAGTACGATTTAGACTCGACGAGAGTTCACCGTCCTCATAGCGTCAGAGTAGGTGCTATTAACGAGCCTTGCTGTTCTGGCCTTGATGAACCTCATCAGTTTACTTGAAGGGAAAGGCTTGAAGAAGGGATTGGCTGTTTTGTATTCGAGTGACTCTAGTAGACTGGACCCTGGTTTTCTGGACACACAACGGATCGTTTTGCCTCTACAGTGCAATATTTTTACCGTATAGTGTCCAATGGCTCCATTCGTTTGACATTATTTGTCAGGCCAAGATGCATCTTTTTGGCACAGGTCAAGGCTGGCCTTGGACTGATTTAAATGTATGAAAGGCACAGCTGGCTCATCATCATTAAGTTCATCTAGGTCATTATCAGTCCATTTTTTACATTGTGTCTTTAAAGTAACTAATCACCTATAGGCCTACAGTGTATTGCATTGCAGTGAATGGAGTGGGTGGAGTAGAAAATGTTGCTGGGCATTTAGACCGCAGTCCACCATGGAATAACACCATAAATTCTACAGACCCTAGTGAGTAATCCAAACCCCAATTTAACTTTGGCACCTATAGTAATTTTTGCTCTATAAACCCATATGTATATGTAATTTTTATGCCTACAGTGTATTGCAATGGGACCAATAGAGTTGGTGGAGTACAAAGTGTTGTTGGTCATATAGACCTCAGTCAAAAGAGAGAAATGTATGTTTAAACTATACAAGCTTCAGTGGTTACCCGTCATTCAGGGCCTCTCTGCCCCACCTGTTTAGCAAAATAAAAATAAAAATAAAAAAAAGCCTGTTTTTCATGTTATTTTGGCATTCATATGTGCCATATATCAGTTTGCAAACAATGTAAATAAAACAGAACAATTGAGTTAATAAAGCAGCATACAAACATGGTCTCTCCTTGGGCACTGCCATTGAGTTACATTATAAGTGCCCATCCAAGAAGTCTCAAGGTCATTGGCCACAGATAATATGACATCAAATGAAGTTATATCTACCGTAGCTTTGATTGGACTGATCATGTCAACATACTTTCAAAATCTTAGATGGCAAGGTAGACAAGCATTCATAATCATGACTCAGTAATCAGCAATCTACTGGCAAATCCTTTTCAATCCTTGTCATTTGAAAATAAATTATGGATAAAACCCTATCAGTGCTGATCGGCCATAAACATTACACAACAAGTTGGAAATCGCAAATTCAGCAATGAGGGGTTTGGAAGGAATCAGTGGCTAACTGCAAGCATTGCATAGCAATCACTAGCCTGCTATTCAGTGGAGTGGGTCTGGGTTTAAGGGTCTCTTTCCCAAGCTTAAAATAATAAACATTTATGCTGTCAATCCAGCATGACTTCTGCCGTGTTCAAAATAACTGGAAACTCAGAAATCTCAGACTTTAGTTAGTTCAAGACAGCTCGGAACTCTGAAAAGAATTTGCTCAAACTGGGAAAATACGTTTTGAACCGTCATCAAACTCGGAATTCCAAGTCGAGAACTCGGGTCTCTTTCTAGAGCTCCAACCTGAAGATCACTGACGTCATAAGTTCCCAGTTGTCTTGAAAGCAACATAAATCCAGAGAATACAACACTTTGATGACAAAATTTGCCCACAAGGACCGGCGCGCCACCTTCCTGTTTTTGTGACCACAGCACAACAAGGTGAGTCCAAAAATGTATTGTATGCTGCTGCATTAATTATATAATATGCAAGGGAGATATGTATCCTGTAGCTAAGAAACTAATAAGTGCACAGTGCATTTGGAAAGTATTTAGACCCCTTGACTTTTTCCACATTTTGTTACGTTACAGCCTTAATCTAAAATGGATAAAACTTTTTTTCCCCTCATCAAATCTACACATAATAAACCATAATGACAAAGCAAAACGTTTTTTAATTGTATTTTTTTTAATGTCTAAAAAATACAAAACTGAAATCACATTTACATATTTCCGTATTCAGAGCATTTACTCAGTGCTTTGTTGAAGCACCTTTGGCAGCGATTACAGCCTTGAGTCTTCTTGAGTGTAACACTACAAGATCGGCTCCAAGTCTGGCCTCTGGCTGAGCCACTCAAGGACATTCCGAGACTTGTCCCGAAGCCGCTCCTGGTAGTCTTGGCTGTGTGCTTAGGGTCGTTGGAAGGTGAACCTTCACCCCAGTTTGAGGTCCTGAGCGCTCTGGAGCAGGTTTTCATCAAGAATCTCTCTGTACTTTACTCCATTCATCGTTCCCTCGATCCTGACTAGTCTCACCTGCCGCTAAAAAACATCCCCACATCATGCTTCACCGTAGGGATGGTGCCAGGTTTCCTCCAGATGTGACGCTTGGCATTCAGACCAAAGAGTCCAATCTTGGTTTCATCAGACCAGAGACTCTTGTTTCTCATGGTTGGAGAGTCATTCAGGTGCCTTTAGGCAAAATCCAAGTGTGCTGTCATGTGACTTTTACTGAGGAGTGGCTACCGTCGTACCACTCTACCAGAAAAGCATGATTGGTGAAGTGCTGCAGAGATTGTTGTGCTTCTGGAAGGTTCTCCCATCTCCACAGAGGAAATCTGGACTCTCTGTCCATCAGGTTCTTGTCACCTCCCTGACCAAGGCCCTTCTCCCCCGATTGCCGAGTTTGGTCGGGCGGCCAGCTTTACGAAGGCTCTTGGTGGTTCTAAACTTATTCCATTTAAGCATGATAGAGGTAACTGGGTTTCTGGGGACCTTCAATGCTGCAGAAATGTTTTGGTACCCTGCCCCAGATAATATTTTTGCTCTGACATGCACTGTCAACTGTGGGATCTTGTATAGATAGGTGTGTGCCTTTCCAAATCGTGTCCAATCAATTTAATTTGCCACAGGTGTAATCTAATCAAGTTGTAGAAACACCAAGGATGATCAATGGAAACAGGATGTACTTGAGCTCAATTGAGTCTCATAGCAATGGGTCTGAGTACTTATGTAAATAAGGGATTTCTGTTTAGTATTTTTTATAAATTTGCTAAAATTCTAAAAACCTGTTTTCGATTTGTCATTATGGGGTATTGTGTGTAAATTGATGAGGAAAAATGTAATTGAATCCATTTTAGAATAAGGTTGTAATGTAACAAAATGTGGGGAAAGTCAAGGAGTCTGAATACCTTCTGAATGCACTGTATGTTGTGTAGTAAGTTGTTAGTAGCCCATGTGCCTCACACTAATAATTTGGTCCCTTTTCCCCTCATATGACCCCTTTATTTATCATATGGTTCGACTTGGTGTATAGGGAAAATACTGTAAGAACAGCCCATGTTCTGAATTCTGTGTGCTGAACAAATAGTCGATCCAGCTTGCTCATTAATGTCTTAATCAAAATTACGGATTGCCTCTCCTCTGCTCGCCTTCCCCTTATGCCATAGTTTGTACATCTCAATTGTCAGTAGAAACCAATTTTTTAAAGCAAGTCTGCCATATCAATTGTTTTTTTAAAGGCAGTAAATTTGGCTGAATGAACTATTTCGCTGGCAGACAAGATTTCGCTGGTGTAAGCAGTGGTAAGTATTCACTCCATGGTGCTGAAAAGAAAGCTCTGCTGTTGGGACAGCTTTATGTAGGCCCCTGTTGGGCACCATTTGTAACGGTTATAGTGCAATGAATGTATTGTTTTGTGTTGTGTTGTGGCTTTGCCCCACCAAGATGTACATGCTAAAATCATCACTGGCAAGCTTACTGAGACGAGAGCCCGAACATTTATATTCAGCACAGGAGATGCACAGAAAATTCTACTCCCTTGGGACTTAACCACCACCATAGTCCCAGAGAAGGAAACACTGGGAGAGTATGAAATAAAATAACAAAAAAACTAAAAGAGAGAGTAATTAGCTTAGAGCTCCACGCCAAAACGCTCAGCAAATACTACAACAGTAGAATCCCATGAGGCTAAGGTATTCAAAAAGAGCCTTTGCAGACACTGGTGCAAGATATTTTATATATATATATTTTTATGTATATTACTGTTCATCGGATCAAATGCTACACATCATTGACCATTCCTCTAGAGAGTGTTCTACTATAAAACAAGCTACAAATTAATGCAAAATTGACATTGATCAGACATACAGTATCAGTCAAAAGTTGACACCTACTCATTCAAGGGTTTTTCTTTATTTCTACTATTTTCTACATTGTAGAATAATACTGACGACCTCAACACTACGAAGAAACACATGGAATCATTTAGTAACCAAAAAAGTGTTGAACAAATCAAAACATATTTAAGATTCTTCAAAGTAGCCACCCTTTGCCTTGATGACAGCTTTGCACACTCTTGGCATACAAGAAAATGCTTGATGACATAACAAATGATAACTCGATTAATATACAGAGATCAGATAAGGGAGGTGGGATTGTGATTTCTAATACAAACATGTTTATCTGAAAAAAATAATAGAAAATGTTACAAGAAATTGATTTTCGATCCTACCTCCAACTATAAAATTGAAGTGAATAAAGCCCTCGATAAGCCCTCGATAAAGGACTACAAAATAAATTGTCGACATTACAGGAATATAAATATCTTTCATGTGTGCTAGCCATACTCTCAACATGCTTTATCTGCCCTTAACCTTGTTCTGACCCCCCACACCAGTGTGATTACTACCTCTGAGCGTTTCGGTAGTTTGAAGTAGTCACCTCATACAATTGGGAGTATGGTTAGAAGGTACACTGTCCTTCTCTCAGCACATATCCATTAATACAGGTAACGAGTGGAGGACAGAGGAGCCTCTTAAAGAAGAAGTTACAGGTCTGTGAGAGCCAGAAATCTTGCTTGTTTGTAGGTGACCAAATACTTATTTTCCACCATAATTTGCAAATAAATTCATTGAAAATCCTACAATGTGATTTTGTGGAACTGAAAAAAATACAATCAAAGGGAAAACAATTCACACAATGAATGTGCAATAATTGGCAGGAGACAGTGGAGCACATTCTGGAGAGCTGAGTGCATGCATTCTGGAGAGAGATGCCTATATCTTTGCTACACACCCCTCCCCTCCTTGTTTTACCACTTTAAATTATACTCAAGACAGATTATCTTCACACATCTTAGATGTTTTTCACTGACAGCTGCAACTCAATCATCCGCTAGGCCTATTGCCACGAGTGCTCCCCAAATTGCTCTGCTTCCCAAATAGGCATAGGCCTCTACACTTGTGATTTGAAAGAATCCAGAGTATTTAAAAAAAAAAAGAAGCTAATGGTCCTCTGTGGCTAAATCAAGCTCTCTGGTAAAGTATTTTGAATGATTTAGACAGGAGAAACAATATCATTTTGGCAAAATATCAATTTACTTTAGCCAACTTCCGAACAGGGCACTGTGCGCTCGCCAACTGTACTTTCTAAATAGCAAGTGCTGAAACCAGAGATTGGACAGCCTACAGAGAGGAGGTAAGGGCCCTGGGAGTGTGGTGCCAGGAAAATAACCTCTCACTCAATGTCGAAAAAACAAAGGAGCTGATAGTGGACTTCAGGCAACCAGCAGAGGGACCACACTCCTATCCACATCGACGGGACCGCAGTGGAACAGGTGGAAAGCTTCAAGTTCCTCGGCGTACACATCACTGACGATCGAAAATGGTCCACTCACACAGACCGTGTGGTGAAGAAAGTGCAACAGTGCCTCTTCAACCTCAGGAGGCGGAAAAAAATGTGACTGTGTGAAGGTTTTAGGTGCCAAGCCAAAAATGTTCAGCCTCCTGAGGTTGAAGATGCGCTGTTGCGCCGTCTCCACCACACTGTCTGTGTGGGTGGACCATTTCAGTTTGTCCGTGATGTGTACGCGAGTAACTTAAAACTTTCCACCTTCTCCACTGCTGTCCCATCGATGTGGATAGGGTGGTGCTCCATCTGCTGGTTCCTGAAGTCCACGATCATCTCCTTTGTTTTGTTGACGTTGAGTGAGAGGTTGTTTTCCTGACACCACACTCCGAGGGCCCTCACCTCCTCCCTGTAGGCTGTCTCATCGTTGTTGGTGATCAAGCCCACTACTGTTGTCGTGTGCAAACTCGTTGATCGAGTTGGAGGCGTGCATGGCCACGCAGTCATGGGTGAACAGGGAGTACAGGAGGGGGCTGATCACCCACCCTTGTGGGGCCCCAGTGTTGAGGATCAGCGAAGTGGAGATGTTTCCTACCTTCACCACCTGGGGGCGGCCCGTCAGGAAGTCCAGGACCCAATTGCACAGGACCCCCCCCCCCCCCCCCTATCTGAGATACCTACTGCAACCCTCATCCTCCACATTCAACAACTGTTCTGCCAGTCACATTCTGTTAAAAGTCCACAAAGCACACACATCCCTGGTTTGCTCCTCTTTTCAGTTTTCTGCAAATAGCGACTGGAATGAGCTGCAATGAATACTCAAACTGGACAGTTTTATCTCCATCTCTACATTCAAAGACTCAAACATGGACATTGTTACTAACACTTACTTATTGTTGTCTCTTCCTTTTTGCCCTTTGTGCTGTTGTCTGTGCCTAACAATGTTTGTACCATGTTATTGGCACAGCGGTCTAAGGCACTGCATCTCACTGCAAGAGGCATCATTGCAGTCCCTGGTTTGAATCCAGGCTGCATCACATCTGGCCGTAATTGAGATTCCCATAGAGCGGCGTACAATTGGCTCAGCGTCGTCCAGGTTTGGCCTGGGTAGGCCGTCATTGTAAATAAGAATTTGTTCTTAACTGACTTGCCAAGTTAAATAAAGGTTAAATACATTTTTAAAAGTAGTGAGTAATCCCAACCCCGCTTTTACTTCGGCATCTAGAATCGTTTTCTCTTTAACCCAATATGTAAATTGTAGGCGAACAGTTTATTTCATTAATGGAGAATAAAGTATTGCTGGCCATAAAGACCTCAGTCCTGCATGAAGGAACACCATACAGATCCTAGTGAGGAATCCTAACCCCACTTTTACTTCAGCACCAAGAATAGTTCTCTCTCCATAGGAGTACTGCGTTGGGGGCATTTATTTGACCTTGGAACATGTTTTAAAACCCACATTAAATGCAAATGTCACTTAAATATGAACAAATATTCATAATTATTAATGTGTAGACAATGTTTCATTAAATGAAGGTTAATGACACTTTTGTACTATTACGTGAGGGGGCTTTTATTTGTAATTTTTCGGAAATTCCGTGACCCGGAAGTTCTTTTTGAGTGTTGCTGACGAGTCGCTGATAACTAGGAGTATTGTGGAAGTAACTTTAGCTAGCTGACGTTTAGAATTTTAGAAATGTCTAACGCAACACCCGTGACCAAGCCTTCAAACAAAGAAAACCCCCGTGTCTTCTTTGATGTAGACATTGGTGGTGAAAGAGGTTAGGATATTTTCAATAAAGCGCTGTTAGTCATTCAACTGGACACGCTAGGCTAATGCTAGCAGCGCCGGGTGGTTTCTAGAAAAAGCACATTCATGCTAGCTAGCATGATCTTAAATTAACGTTACAGCGACCAATGTATATTAAAGTACACATTTGTAATTCCTACGCTATTTTGAACCATTTAGGTACTTGTATTGTTAGCTATTTTTTACTGTTTAAATATAACAAGTTAGTCTAATTTGTGAATATCCATTCGCCTGATACATTAACGTTCCATTCGAAGCAACAAGCACGTGCTGTCATGTTTTTCGTAAATATGCAACACCCCAGTGTCTACCAGATTAGCTAGTTGAGGACTAAAAGGCTTGTTTTTGAGTTACATCTACTTTGAAATTGCATTTTTTTAAAGACCAACTATCCACATAATGTCATGCTATGTTGTCACCAGTTGGCCGAATCGTGTTCGAACTGTTTGCTGATGTTGTCCCCAAAACCGCTGAAAACTTTCGAGCACTCTGTACTGGAGAGAAGGGAACTGGCAAAACCACAGGAAAACCACTCCATTTCAAAGGATGTCCTTTCCACAGGAGTAAGTATTGTGCATTTCCACTGTTTGTTAGCCAGCAGATCGTACCTGCTTGCTTACAGCCTGACTAGGGTCTAGTTAAGCAATAAGGCCTGAGGAAGTGTGGTATATCGATAATTTACTAATGCTAAGGGCTGTTCTTTTGCACGACGCAACTCGGAGTGCCTGGACACAGTCCTTAGACGTGGTATATTGGCCATATATTACAAACACCAAAGGAGCCTTATTGCTATTATAAACTGGTTACCAATGCAATTAGAGCAGTAAAACTAAAAATTGTGTCATACCTGTTGTATATGGTCTGATATACCATGTCATTCAGCCAATCAGAATTCAGGGCTCAAATACCCAGTTTATAATGATCAATATGGGCTATTTATCAATGTTTTGTCAACAGGAGGAAGCAGCAACGGCATCATTTTCAAATTACATTTTTGGACAATAAATAGAATTTTAAACATTAATTTCTAGTGCTTTTGTACTTAATCAGGTAAAGACTGCTGAATGAGTCCAAAAACGTGTTGTGATTTATCTTGATGATATACCAGAAATCACCAAAACTGGTTTGCCCTGCCTACACAAAGCTATATATAGATCACATCTATATTGCGGTAGTACATCCATTTTATGGTAACAAACTGCAGTAAGATCAATAATGACCACAAACATGTACGCTGTCAATCAATTTAAGTTATCAAGCAGTTCATGATCCAGGGAGGAGATTTCTCCAACCAGAACGGCACTGGAGGGGAGAGCATCTATGGGGAGAAGTTTGAAGATGAGAACTTCCATTACAAGGTAAGGATTTTCATAATGACTCTGAATAATATAGGAGATTTTCTTGACCAGTATAAAGTCTGGGCTTTAGTCATAGGAATAACTCCTGGCCTTTAGCATGACAAATTATTTCTGTTTTCTTGGTCATCATTGAATTAACATGTGGGTGTCTGTGTCCTCTCCAGCACGACAAAGAGGGCTTGCTGAGTATGGCCAATTCTGGACCCGCCACCAATGGCTCCCAGTTCTTCATCACCACTGTGCCCACTGCTCATCTAGATGGCAAACACGTTGTCTTTGGACAAGTCTTGAAGGGGTTAGGGCTGGTGAAAACACTGGAGGCCATAGAGACTAACGAGGACACACCTCTCAAGGTCAGTCAATGAGAATAACTACCGCCACATTCGATAACATTAACGCAGCAGCAAGCTGTATGTTTTGCCTTGCAGCAGGTAGATTACCTAGTATTTTTCTGTAGTGTGTGACACTTGTGAAATGCTCATCGTGTATTTACAGTTTTGCTTTTGATTCTTTCCCCATAGCCCTGTGTAATTGCCGAGTGTGGTGAGCATAAACATGGAGACAACTGGGGAGTAGCCCCGAACGACGGCTCAGGGGACACCCATCCAGACTACCCAGAGGACGCCGACGTTGATTTAAAAGATGTTAGTAGTCCTACCTCATTTTCTCTCTAAACGCTTCTCTGAAGATACCCATGCTGACGTTCTATTTTTTATTTTGGTTATTGTCAGTCTCAAAAGGTGATCTTATGAAAAAATATATATATAGCTCCATTATCTTTTCCACGTACATTATCTGTTTTTAGTTTACACTGACATTTTACAATCACGGAAATTATAACGCCTCTTCATATCTTTTGGAGTGGCAGGCCGCCTCTGCTAAATTTATGTAGGGGAAACACTGGTTGCACCTGTATTACTGTACCTCGATTCCACCTCGCAAAGTTTGCATTTCCTTCTAATTTAACTTCTCAAAGCATTGCCATACAGGACTTTGCTGCTGTCGCTTGCCTTTCTCTGCCTTTTCCCCAACTGTTAACGACAATAATGTAGTGGCGGAGAGTCCACTCTAAAATAATACTGTCCTCAACTCCTTGCACGTCGACTCCCATTTCTGAGTGTCAAGATTGGATTCCGCTAGGAATCGACTACAAAGATTCTGTATTTTTTGGAACGGAGGAGACAGCTTAGATGCCGAGAACACAAACACTTGCGTCTTTCATAGTGAGCTAACGAGAGAGGGGAGGGGCACAGTATAGGCAGGTCGGCCACTAGCCAGACATTCAGAACCGTGCACTAGGCCTATCTAGAGGCAATTAAAAGGTGTATCTCGCAATGGAATGCTGCATTTCGCAATGTCTTGGCTTGCAATGTCTCGCAACTTCAGTAGGTTATGATGTTCTTCATTAGCAAAGAGCAGGTGAGCCAGCGTGCGAGAGTGGAGGGGGCAGGCTGAAAGAACCATACACATGTCTTGGTAATCTGTATCTCGAAATGTCTTGTCTTGCATGTCTCGCACATTCACAAAAAATTGCAGAAAGTTAGCCTCTTCCTCTCTGGTTCTATTTAAATTACACAACTTTCTCCAGGACTTTATAGCCTATTGTCTAGTTAGGCTATGACTAGGAAAAGAATATGCTTTGTGATAACTGCACTGTGATTTCAATTTTATGGATTTTGTATTATTTTTTGGTTAGGGGTGTTAACGTTAAGGATCCCGATTTCGTTTAAATGTTCACACCCCTATTATGTGGATTGATTTATTTAGTCAAAATGAAGTGTGACATGAACTATGAATTTCTGTGATTGTGAAATGCTGATGCAGCACTGATTGTGAAAATAGCATAAAAGTCCCATACTTGTTGTTTTTTGGTTAGGTTGACAAAGTCCTATGTGTTGCTGAGGATATTAAGAATATTGGGAACAACTTTTTCAAGAACCAAGACTGGCAGTCTGCAATCAAGAAGTACTCCAAAGCTCTCAGGTGAAATGTTGTCCAGGGTTCACTCCACTCGCACTGTGATTTACAGTGTGTGTGTACTAGGCCTGCTTGTGTCACAGCATGACATGCATTTGAATGCACAATGACCATAGGAGTTGGCCAAATGGCACAAACCGATCTGGGACCAGCCTAGCAAAGGACTAAATGGTGAAACTTGTCACTTGCCAGGTATCTGGCAGTTGCCGGTGATGAGCAGGAGATTGAGAAAGCCCAGGCAAAGCTGGAGCCCACGGCGGTGAGCTGCATTCTCAACACCGCTGCCTGTAAACTGAAGATGCAGCTCTGGCAGGAAGCCATGGACAGCTGTGACGAGGTAAGTAATTTAGGCCAATATGGGGGCATTGCACAGTCCTGTGCAGACAAAAATAGCTTATAAAGCCAACAACTAAAAACAGTACAGCCTGCAGGTAAAATAATATCCTAATAAAATAACAAATCCTATAAATCACATTGGCTGTGCATGGCCTGTCTGAAACAAACTTGAAACATTGTATCAACTATGAACTTGGATCCGTCTGAAGATCCATGCAACATCGTATAACATATTCTGGGCACTCATAGTTTCCCGCGCCAGTGACCTCAGGACAGACACAGCTGTAGGCTATTTCCGCAAGGGATAAGAAGTAATCGGGTAGGCCTATTTTATGATGTTCCCACTGGATCAGAGCATGACATTTCAGGCTGAGTGGTTATCGAAAGGGAGAGGGCTGGAAAGATTTTTCAAATACATTGAGGAATTGTCAATGTCTGTAAAAACAGACTTTGTTTGCTTGCTGTTTGAGGCGAAGAATACATTAATTTGAGAAGCTCTACAGCTCATTAGTGGTGGTGCATTAAGCCGATCATAAATAATATCAGATCTCCAAATGGGAACATTTATAAGCTTACATTTGCACGCATCCAGGCAGCCTATAGACCTACTTCTATGCATAATCAGGTGACGTCATTACTCAAAATTGACAGGAGTGCTCCAAAAAAAAGACTAAATTGACACAACTCAAATGGAATGAAATGAACAAAAAACATGTTTCTCACAAGTGTAGCATAGGTTGTTTACTCTGCAAACAACGTGTCCGCTCCTACAATGAGAATGGTTAAAGACTGGAATAGTATATTGAATGCCTTAACAGACATAACCGTAACCAATCAAACATTGTAGATTAGGAATTAATGGTAAATGTACTACCGGTGATATATGTAATGGGAACTTGAGACACTAACAATCGAACGCAAACAATTCACACAATGAAGTTATGAAACAATGAATGTGCACAAATTGGTGGGAGAGAGCGCACAAATTGATGGGAGAGAGCGCATTCTGGAGAGAGACAGGGTGTGGCTGCACATTGCACTTCTTGGACTGTGCCATCCCCTAGGCCTACGCAATGGATTCATTTACTTCGTTTGGCACGAATAAGACAGTTGTCTCGTGTGCCCTAAAATATATATATATATGCTACTGCGCAACAAAAAAAATCTTGGTTGACCAACAGCGTATCGACCAAGCAATTGACCAGTCGAATAATTGGTGTCAGACCTACTCAGTCACAGGAGAGGTGGTATGGTTATGGGATTTCTTTTTTTAAATAAGGTGGATTAGAAATTATGCAAACAATTTAAAATTGAAAGAAAAATATTTTAGGCCAGCTGAAATCCTAGATGCCAGGCCCATCACACTTCCACCACTCGACTACGGTACAACTGTTTATTAGTGGCAAAGATTTAAAGGCCATTCGTGGTCAGTACTATAAAAGTCTTTATGGAACTCATTGTGAATGCAACTGAGGATATGTTTTTGTAGAGTACCGTAATATTTCTAGTTAAGTCTGTAGATAAACATTCTTATTCAGTATTTATGGCGCCGGGGGGATGGCTGCCGTTTTACTTGCTCCTAACCAATTGTGACCTGTTTCAGGAAACTAGACGTATGTCGCAAGTCACAACTTCACAGGAGAGCCTTTTTTTAAATGTAATATTATTATTTTTTTAACCCCATTTTCTCCCCAATTTTGTGGTATCCAATTGTTTTTAGTAGTTTGTCTCATCACTACAACTCCTGTACGGGCTCGGGAGAGACGAAGGTTGAAAGTCATGCGTCCTCCGATACACAACCCAACCAAGCCGCACTGCTTCTTTAACACAGCGCGCATCCAACCCGGAAGCCAGCCGCACCAATGTGTTGGAGGAAACACCGTGCACCTGGCAACCTTGGTTAGCGCGCACTGCGCCCGGCCCGCCACAGGAGTCGCTGGTGCGCGATGAGACAAGGACATCCCTACCGGCCAACCCCTCCCTAACCCGAGCGATGCTAGTCCAATTGTGCGTCGCCCCACGGATCTCCCGGTCGCGGCCGGTTACGACAGAGCCTGGGCACGAACCCAGAGTCTCTGATGGCACAGCTGGCGCTGCAGTATAGCGCCCTTAACCACTGCGCCCACCCGGGAGGCCAGAGCCATTTTAACGTTATTTTATTTTTTATCAAAATGTGTTTTTTTGGCAGAAATGTCTTCTGTAACATCAACTTTCATGTGCCTTAATAATATACTTGTATGCCATCTGTAAATATGAATAAAATTGTTAAATTACTAGCCTTGTTGGTTAAGCCACAGAAGAAGAAAAAACCTTCCCACTAGCCATGATTGGCTGAGATGAGTGGGCTGGACTTGCCGAGAGAGGAGTTTGGATTGGTCTGCCATATAGAAGGCTTTTGTCTATTTGAGCTGGTCAGTCAATGTTGGTAATCCTGTCGAACGCGGCTTTTTATAACAATATGTAGTGGAGCTGTTTAAGTGTTGCTCTCCACTTTCTAGAGGATCAAGTTTTGAAATCAGTGGAATTAGAGTATGATAGCTAAAGAGATGGAGAAACAACTCCGGATTGCATCCGTGACAGGGAGACGCATCCATCATGCATGATGATGTATAAGATAGTAAGATAGTCTAGCGCTAGTTAGATACATTTTCAGATATTACACGTGTCTAATTTTGACCAAGTGGTTTCATTTCAAGTTAGTGTACTGTTAGCTAGCTAACTAACATTGTTTGTATCCCAGAACTGTTTGCTTTGCTAGTTAGAGCCTAATGTTAGATAGCTAACATTTGAACCTGGTTGGTTAGCTCCCAGCAGATTCATGCAGGGTAGTAACAACATGATTTGGCACTATTTCATCGTTGTTTAACTAGCTAACGTTAGCTGGTTGGCTCATTAGCTAACGTGACGTGTGTGCAGATGGATGTGGTACCTTCAGGCGTTTGGAAATTGCTCTCAAGGATGAACCAGACTTGTGGAGGTCTACAATTTTTTTCTGGGGTCTTGGCTGATTTCTTTTGATTTTCCCATGATATCAAGCAAACAGGCACTGAGTTTGAAGGTAGGCCTTGAAATACATCCACAGGTACACCTCCAATTGACTCAAATGATGTCAATTAGCCTATCAGAAGCTTCTAAAGCCATGACATCATTTTCTGGAATTTTCTAAGCTGTTTAAAGGCACAGTCAACTTAATGTATGTAAACTTCTGACCCACTGGAATTGTGATACAGTGAATTAATCCATCTGTAAACAATTGTTGGAAAAATTACTTGTCATGCACAAAGTAGATGTTCTGACTTGCCAAAACTAGTTTAACAAGACATTTGTGGAGTGGTTGATACACTTATGTTGGAGTCATTAAAACTTGTTTAAGTAAACATCCGACTTCAACTGTAAATGTTTCAAGCAGACCACCATAGCCCGTTTCCAAGAAAGCTAAAGTAACCTACCTCAATGACTACTGCCCCGCATGGCTCACATCAACACTATCATCCCGGAAACCCACAGATGACGCAGTCACACTCCACACTGCCCTTTCCCACCTGGATAAAAGGAACACCTATGTGAGAATGCTGTTCATTGATTACAGCTCAGCGTTCAACACCATAGTGCCCTCTATGCTCATTACTAAGCTAAGGACCCAGGGACTAAATACCTCCCTTTGCAACTGGATCCTGGACTTCCTGACGGGCCGTCCCCAGGTGGTAACGGTAGGCAACAACACATCTGCCACGCTGATTCTCAACATGGGGGACCCTCAGGGTTGCGTGCTTAGTTTCCTCTTGTACTCCCTATTCGTCCATGACTTTGTGGCCAAGCACGACACCAACACCATTAACTTTGCTGACGACACAACGGTGGTAGGCCTGACCACCGACAATGAGACAGTCTCTATAGGGAGGAGGTCAGAGGCCTGACAGTGTGGTGCCAGGACAACAACCTCTCCCTCAACGTGATCAAGACAAAGGAAATGATTGTGGACTACAGGAAAAGGTGGGCTGAACAGGCCCCCATTCACATCGACAGGGCTGTAGTGGAGCAGGTCGAGAGTTTCAAGTTCCTTGGTGTCCACGTCGCCAACAAACTATCATGTCCAAATACACCAAGAAAGTCGTGAATAGATGCCTTTCCCCCTCAGGAGACTGAAAAGAGTCAGCATGGGTCCCCAGATCCTCAAAATGTTCTACAGCTGCACCATCTAGAGCATGACCGGTTGCATCACCTTCTGCTTCCTGCCATCCACGACCTATATACTTGGCTGGGTCAGAGGAAGGTTAAAAAAATTGTCATAGACTGTTCTCTCTGCTACCGCATGGCAAGCGGTACCGGAGCGCCAAATCTATGTCCAAAAGGCTCCTTAACAGCTTCTACTCCCAAGCCATAAGACTGCTGAACAATTCATCAAATTGCCAGTCGGACTATTTGCACTGCTGCTACTCACTGTTTATTATCTATGCATAGTCACTTTACCCCTACCTACATGTCCATATTACCTTGATCCCCGCACATTGACCGTTTACCGGTACCACCTGTATATAGCCTCAATGTTATTGTGTACTTTTTTTTTTTTTTTTCTTAACTGTATTTTCTGAAAACTGCATTGTTGGTTAAGGGCTTGTCAGTAACCATTTCACAGTTTGGTCTACACCTGTTGTATTCGGCGCATGTGACAAATATAATTTGATTAGGAAGGGAAAGAAACACTGAGAAGTGCAGTCACTATTTAGTCTGATTTATGTATGTTTGCTTGTTTTTTTAGGCACTGGAGTTGAACCAGAAAAACACTAAAGCTCTGTTCAGGAGGGCCCAGGCCTGGCAGGGACTGAAGGAGTACAGTAAAGCCATGGTAAAGAAAAAAAGTTGATATACACTCTTATCATACCAATCATGACTTCAGAATGTGAACCATTTGTCCCAGTCTAACAAAAATGGGCTTTCTGGACTGGAACCCCATGCGACAAGGATGTTTTCCCCCACCGATTCATATGGGTTTATTTGCACTAAAACATTTCTTCCAAAAAGTTGGGGCGAAACAAACCCGGCCTGTGTATTGGTATAAAACTGAGGAATGGGCCTGGAGAAATGTAACCACTCAAATACAGACAGAGCTATCGATTTACGGACTGACCCTCCATGATATCATCATTTTAACCATGTTCTGACGCTATACAGTGTTTTACATTGGTGTAAAACAAGCATGTATTTTGGGTTCTGATGGGGTACGACTATTGAACTAAGCTCATGAGGCATTTATAAATGATATTCTTCAAGAATGAAATGGGTATATCAAAAGTCCAAAAATGGATGTACCAACTGAGGATTCCAGCTTAAAATCTGGAATTGGAGGAAGTGATCAATAGCTGGAACATTGGAGTTTGACTTGTCTGTCAACTCACTAAAATATTTCTCACCTTTTGCCATTTGCAGAGTGATCTGAAGAAAGCTCAAGAAATAGCACCAGAGGACAAAGGTTGGTACTGCCTCTTTATAGTAACATTCAATCCAGGGGATCATTTGTGTCCTTATGGCAGCATTTACACAGGCAGCCCAAGGATAATCTATTGCCCAATTAGTGGAAAAAAATATTAATAATTGGGCTGCATGTGTTATTTTGAATATTCTAAAGGCTAACTAGAACTTAGAATAAATGGTCAATAGTGAGAGCAGTATGATGCTCAAAGTAACTTATTTACAAAACCCCTTCATAACAAATGCAACAGTTTTGCCATTTTGTTGTGATAGGTTGTTTTCCTTGCCTGACAAGTGAATTTACTTGTTCATCCTTTGACAGCGATTGGAAACGAGATGAAGAGAGTCCAGTTGAAAGTGAAGGAGGAAAAGGAGAAAGAGAAGCAAATCTATGCAAAAATGTTTGCATGAAGATCAGACAATCATTTGATAAAGTCCACTCGCCAATAATGAGTTATTTCTTTAAGGCAGCTAGCTACAATCAGGTCCCAATTGAAAATCACCACAGTATATTATTGGCTGTTGTTGAAAGTTATTTGTGTGGCACACAAGGGTAGCTGAAAATTAAGTATGGAGGAAGCTTAACCCTGTCAGCATTTTGTCTGAGTATTTCACTGTATTCATTTATTTGGAGTGTTGTGTCAATGATACTTATGTCTACAAAGAACTACTGTAATATCCCTTTGTCTGAATGTTTAAGATAAGCCATAAAATTGTGGTTGGTTAGTTAAGACTCATTCTGGAATTTGCCTACTCCACCTGTATGCGGTGCAATTAAATTCGACCTGAACATTCAATGAGAGCTGTGATTTGTGGATTAAGCTGACACGAGGCATGGCAAATATTTATTCACCAACATACATTTGTCCCACTAATGACATTATGTACAGTATCTCTCAGATCATACGCTGTTGCAAATGGTACCTGCAATAGCTAATACATTGAAGTGGGTTAAGTTAGTCTATTTTGAAGTTATGTCAATGCAGCTTTCTGCTTATGACGTGCATTATTCAGGACACCATACATGAACCAAAGCCACTTGTCTTTTATAACCATTTTACAATTCCCATATTGAAAGAATATGGTGACATTCCGTTTCATATCTAGGCACACAGTATAGTATTCTGCAAGCCCTGAATGTGTTTTTGCAGCCACCTCAACGAAGAGAATCAAAATCACAATCCGTTGTAGGCTGGTCCTCCACTGCCTTCGGGCACCACCCAGTTGATGTTCTGGCTGGGGTCCTTGATGTCACAGGTCTTGCAGTGGACGCAGTTCTGAGCGTTGATCTGCAACCTCATACCTTCTCCAGTCTCAAGGGGAACGTACTCATATACACCTAGTAAAAGGGGGGAAAGAAGGGCATCATTCAAAATGGAAACAGCAACCAAAGATGTATTCCATCCACTGTACATTTAAATTGTTACAGGAAAGATAGAAAATAGGATATGATGTTTGTGTTGCACCAAAATGCAAGGCCAAGCAGTTATGCATCGTAGGGGACCAATTTTTTTTTTTTTATAGATTGGGGTACTCCATTAAAGAGATTCTAGTCTTAACCCAGTAGCTCATTTGGCAATGGTGATTTAGTCTCCCTTGCATGCTTTTACATTTCTTCCCATTCTGACTTGGGTATTAGGCTATAGGCCTAGTGAAGTATGTACAGAAGAAATTGAAGTTGTAAATGCCAATTATTGTTATGCCGTATTTTAATTCAAATGTAACTTGTACTTTTTTTCAGGTTTTAATGAGAACGTTTTCCCCTCAAAGTTCATGATTTATTAATATAATTTGTCTGATTATCATACTGCATATGTAAGACTAAATGCCATTTGTAATATGTTTTAGTGCAGGTATGTACCAGTAGTTAATATACAATCCAGAAGTGTCTGATTAAAGGACATTCCATAGAATTCTACAAAAATACAACCGTTCCCTAAAACTGCTATAACTCATTCAGAGGTAAATGTATTTCTATTCGGATTTCAAACCTTACAAAATAAGGAAGACTTAATATGCTCCATCTTCATTAGGAAGTGTGGGAAATGTGTGTTTTCTTGACTGATTACACCATGTGATGCTATTGTATGCCCTATCATTTGAAAGGGCTGTTTCTCAGCTTTCAAAACATGTATCATGTTTTAATTTGGTTCGACACCAGCGAATTTTGCTCATTAATGCACAGAGTTCACGGTCTTACAGTTTTGTGATTCAGATATTTTTTGGGGAAAATCTTGCCAGTGACGCAACAATGGCAATATGGCGATTTACAGTTAGCTGGTATTCTAAAGCCTATTGTTTATATACCCCTTTAAGAAAAACAAATTGACAACCCTAACACGGAACCGCACGTACGCCATCGTGCATACATTTATTTTGTCCCCCCACACCAAACGCAGGTTCACTATGCCTAGGTTTATATTCACTGTATTCACATCCTACCATAACTTTGTCTGTACATTATGCCTTGAATCTATTCTAAAAGGTATTCGAAAGCCAAGTTAAAACAGATCACAGACCATTTCGATTCCCACCGTACCTTCTCCGCTATGCAATCTGGCTTCCGAGCTGGCCATGGGTGCACATCAGCCCCTTTCAAGGTCCTAAACGATATCATAACTGTAATAACTATCTACTACTGTAGGTCTGCTCTCGAGTGACTCATATTTGATTATCAATGAGCCTGGTTTTGCAAAGAAAGGCCACTCCTTACTTTCCTGATCCTACATACACAACATGATCAAAAGTATGTGGACACCTGCTCAAAAATCTCATTCCAAAATCATGGGTATTGCTATGGAGTTGGTTCCCCCTTCGCTATAACAGCCTCCACTCTTCTGGGAAGGCTTTCCACTTGACGTTGGAATATTGTCGCAGGGACTTTCTTCCAGAGCATTAGTGAGGTTGGGCGATTAGGTTGGCTCACAGTTGGCATTCCAATTCATCCCTAAGGTGTTCGATGGGGTTGAGGTCAGGGCTCTGTGCAGGCCAGCCAAGTTCTTCCACACCGATCTCAACAAACCATTTCTGTATGGACATCCGTTGGACTGCCAGATGCTGAAGCGTGATACATCACTCCAGAGAGCTCGTTTCCACTGCTCCAGAGTCCAATGGCGGCAAGCTGTACACCGCTCCAGCCGACGGTTGGCATTGCGCATGGTGATCTTAGGCTTGTGTGAGGCTGCTCGGCCATGGAAACCCATTTCATGAAGCTCCTGACGAACAGTTCTTGTGCTGACTTTGCTTCCAGAGGCAGTTTGAAACTCGATAGTGAGTGTTGTAACTGAGGACAGACAATTTTTACACACTTCAGCACTCTGCGGTCCAGTTCTGTGAGCTCGTGTGGCCTACCACTTCATGGCTGAGCTGTTGTTGCTCCTAGATGTTTCCATTTCACAATAACAGCACTTACAGTTGACTGGGGCAGCTCTAGCAGGGCAGACATTTTATGAACTGACTTGTTGGAAAGGTGGCATCCTATGACGGCCATTCTACTGCCAATGTTTGTTTATGGCAATTGCATGGCTGTGTGCTCAATTTTATACACCGGTCAGCAATGGGTGTGGCTGAAATAGCCGTATGCACTAAATTGAAGGGGTGTCTACATAATTTTGTATATATAGTGTAGGTTAATGATAGGTTTGTGAATATAGCTATGCAGCCAGAATCATGATTGTTGTGTGCAGTGCAGCCCTCCCAAACAGCCATTATGTGTCCCTACTCATTATCCATCAGATTACCACCCATTTGAAAATGTCAAGTTCAACAATGTATGTAATAGTTATATTATGGATGGAAAACCATAAAAGAGATGAACAAAATAACAGGTTCAGGGCCAGACATCTGTGGAGAAGACTGATTTCTAACAGTTGTCTGTATGTCGAATCAATCATACTGCATGTATTACATCTCTGCCTTAGTAGCAGTAATGGGTTTGATGGCCATTTCACAAATATATATCACTCTGATCATTTATTGAGACTTCCAGAGAATAAACCTGGCTGTGCTGATCAATATCAATGTCTTGAGTCATACTGGTCGTGCAGGCAATGACAGCACTTGGAAGCGGCAATGGCATGCTTGAGCTTTATTCATGGAGGGTCAGGTGTTTCAGTGGACAGTAATATTCAATTCCACAGAGATCCCTGGCCTTGCTCCATACCTCCTAGGTGGAGCTATTGGGCACGTCCAGGTCGTTCTCATTGCAGTCGCGCTGCACAGATTATTATATCTCACAATGCCTGAAGGCACCACAGTAGTATTACACAGCAATCTTAAACACATGCTGTTTTCAAGGAAACGTTAACCATTTGGTTGTAATATTATCACCTCTTGAAGAGCATAGTCAGAACTATACATTTTTGATTATTCCATGCAAAACAATTGCACACATTTGGCTTGAGTTATACAGCAGTTAACTGCATGCTTTTCATGATCAGTAGACATCAATTGATCATGTAATTTCAGATACGTGAGGGTAGCCTCTCTCTCGCTCAATATTGGCCACCATTAATTGGATATTTTGAGTGATTTAAAATAAAAGTGAACTATAATTGACAAGTATGAGTGGTTTAGGTTCATTTCCCAACCTTTGTGGGATCTGCCTGTCAAGCAGCAGAAGGGCACATTTGCCGATGTACAGTTAGCTGATAATGTTTACTTTGCAAGCTACCAGTAGAAACTTTGTACAGTTGGCTAAACATATTAATCAAAGGGAAGTTTGTTTTAAAGTGTTTGTCCTATATCAGAGATAAGAAGGAATAGAAAAAGACACTTTTTTTTAGCCACTAAACTACTTCCATAAATACTGCCATTCATTTTCTAACTGGTACTGGGCTACCTTTTGGCGAGGCTTGTGGCCGTCCTAGAGCCAAACATGTACGTGTCCGTGAGAGAGTCACCTTTCTATAGAGGTATCATATTAGTGTGTAGCCCAAACTGTTGGGACGCTACAGACAGAAGTTGGCAGATCAGCGGTACCGAGTTCAGACGAGTCCCGTGACGCTTGTGGGGGTCGTAGAGCAAAACATGTAGGTATTCGTAAGAGTCTCTCCTTTCCATAAGCGAGTCATAATAGTTTTTAGGCCAAACCATTCCGACGCTACAGACATTTGTGAGAGAACCGATTTTCGGGATGTCTCATGGTCTGAAACACAGCTGTAGCTCTGCCACTTTTCACCGCCAATGTGTTGTATTGAGCCCATGCAAAAAAGATATCTCTAGCTTAAAACAGATATTTTTATGGGGATGTTTTTATGCTAATTTGATTTCAGCAAGGCCGCGTAAATGACTCTAGGGTTAATCACGTTTGCTGCTGACAGACATGATAGGCTACATTGATTGATAGACCATGTCAAATTGGCTAGCTAGCTAATAACAGATCACATCTCTTAACAAGCCAACTTTCAGGGGATAAACTAGATGGCTATATCCAAATATTGTTTGATTTGCTTGCCATCTATAGTGGTGATGACAGTAGTCCGACTGACAACTTTACCAAGACGAGGACTTGCCGATGTCAAGCTCCTTTCAAAAGTCTAATCCTACGAAGCAACTAAATGACACATTGTTTGCTTAGCTGGCTACATGCCAATGGATAGGCTATTCCTCACATATCTGAAATGACATGATCAATTCATGTTTACTGATCATAAAAAGCACTGATGTACTAGCTAAATGTGGAATAATCAGAAATGTAGTTCTGACTATGCTCTTCGAGGTGTGACTATATTAAAGTCAAATAGTTGGCAAGGTAGCTATAACATTTATTTAACAATCCCTTAAACTACGCGTAATTGTCAAAGATCGAATGCTCTGCACTGTATTGTAACGTTTTATTGATAATGACCCATTGCTTATACCTATCCAACCCTTTCAGATCTAAATTAAGTGCCTGTGTTGTATGGGCTAAGGATGGATTTGTAATTGTGCATCAGTGGTACCTGCTGGACAGAAGCGCTGCTCGGGCCCATCGTAAATGGCCAGGTTGTTGGCCACAGGGATGCTGTCGTCCTTCAGGGTGAGGTGGGGGGGCTGGTCCCCCTCGTGGTTGGTACCGCTCAGGGCCACAGAAGAGAGCAGGTCGAAGCTCAGCTTGCCATCAGGCTTGGGGTACTCGATGGGCGTGCACTCCTTAGCCGGTTTCAGTTGGGCTGAGTCCAAGCCTAGGGTAAAAGAGTCGGGAGTTACCAAACCTCAGTTGGTTGCAGGCCAGATAAAACATTGGTGTGTTCCTTGAGGCAATTCTTAGCATGAGTGCATGATTTTGATGTGCATATAGCAAAACTGAGTTGTTGCTTTGTCCAATAACAATTTGGCCGAAACAGAAACGGACCATCTTTCCTGATGAATACGTCATTCAAATCATCAATATGCTGCACCTGCATGTTTCAGTGTCCATGGCTCCTTCCCTCTAAGTATCCAGTAGAAGACACCAGTGTAGACCATGCCCCCGTACAGTCCAAAGTAGTTGTGGAACGACGGCCTGATGTTCCTCACTGCGTACAGCTCTTTCCAGATCCAAGACTTCTTCAAATTGTCCTCATACTCCGGTATGTGAAGTCCTGGAAGACAAATTACCAGAAAAGTATAATTCTATTCAGATGACAGTAAAATGTTAGATGATCTTGCACCCACAAATTAAAATTGCTCATTTACTTTGTGTTTTTTTATCAAATAAAATTCCATTAATTTACTTTAAAAAATGACACACTGGAGAGAAGCAATTAACATATTTCCCCCCCCCCCCCCCCCCAATTAGCATTAGCGATAAAAGTCTCAACAAATTACACTCTTTAATAGTGTATTCATTGCATATTTTATAATGTAGAAATGTGCCTTTGGCTTCACTTTACAATCAGTGAGAGGTGTGTGTGTGTGTGTGAGGGAGCATTTAAATCAAAGGAAAAGGTTTTGGTCTGGTTTAACCTACCTGCCGTTTCAGATGCTGGGTCTTCGGCTGTGACTTTGGGGAAGATGGCCTCTGCGGCCAGCATGCCGCTCTTCATGGCCGTGTGGGTGCCTTTGATCTTTGGTACATTCATGAAGCCCGGACTGCATCCGATAAGCATCCCCCCAGGGAATGTCACTTTAGGGAGGCACTGGATGGAGGAAGACCGGTAAAGATTATAATCATGAATGTAATGGGAAAATGCTTTCATGGAATAAGAACCAGTGGAAAACCTGACCTAAGATTCACGTATTTCCCATTTTTGATGCCGAGACACACATTAAAGTTACAAAAATGTGGCGCAGGACATTTGACAGGCAGCATTTTTATTTACTGGACCTGATTAGGGATTCCATCCATGGTGCTCAGAATGAGAGAAATCCCATTTAGATTATAAAATGAATATTCAAGTCGAATATTGGTCCCTCTTACCGAATTTAGATGTGCATTTTGAAGATGTTAGAATAACTCTCCACGTGTACTTTTCCTCAGCCAACAAGATGAGTAACGAACAGCAAAAACACTAGCCTATGTCAATCTACTATCCCCCATAGTAGAAAAGTTTACCTATTGTATTGGTCAGCTTTTCGAGAAAGAAACAGCCTATTCAAAACAGACTCTGGAACAGTTGTGGGACAATAGATCCCAAATTCATGCAACCAGTGGGCCCTTGGCTACATAAAAATAAACCTTAAAAAGCAATGAGTCTGATGCAACAGATCTGAATGTTTAGCTTAAAAATGTTGATAAGCTGTTCATTTCTTTACATAAAACGTAGCAACGCGCGCACAAGGCAGTAAGGCAACGCGCAAATGTTTGTTCCATAATGCAATTCATTGGAAAACACCCTTATGAAAGTGCACCAACACATGCAAGCGGTTTCATGTGACAAAGATGAAAATAACTGTTTGAAATGTTGAAAGAGGGGAGCTCTAATATGCGACAACTAGCATGGGCTGCTAATATGACTAGGATTTTGCCTTTGGCTACTGGACAATGAGAGAAAGTTGATATAGAAGAATTGCCACCACCGATATGGTCTGATTTTAGCTAGGCTACCTTGAAGTAAGGTAAGACATGCCTCATAATATGTAGTAAAACGTTCGGGTTTCAAACAGTTAAGTAAATGGTTTCAAAATGCATACTGCCTCCAGCTCATTGCAAAGTGGTGTGTGACGAGCTGAGTGCATTTGCTGTTTGAGATGATGTTGCAGCAGCAGCTCTCCTGCTGTCTTGACAGATTTTCCGCTCAAAGGCTCTGTATCTATATGCTGTACGCATGTGATAAATAAGATACAGAAATACTGTACATGCGCTAATTTAATTCCACATAATTATGCATTTAACCTATAGGACGATAAGCATGACCAGTCAAATGTATTTCCATCGACTGGTATTTCCATCAATGAATAGGTTAAAAAGCATTATTTTGCAATGGGATTTTTTTTCTTCTTCTCCCGGGCAATTTACGGGCGCTAAATTTTATTTATCACAAAAAAGCTGGCTATTATCGGCTAACAGAAACCTTGACACAGAGCCACACACATACCTTTGAGTAGTACATAAAAAAATACACACACACCTGATAGCCTCCCTCGTTGAGCGCCCTGGCTCCGTAGGCGATTCTGTCACCTCCCTCCAGGGTTTTGGCAACGAAGGGATGGTGCTTCCAGCGCTGGAACTCTCTGAAGGGGCTGAGGTAGGGGTTGGTGTAGTCAAGACCAACCTGGAAGTGGGGAAATACACAGCATTACATTTTTGGATACAATCGGTCATTGACCTCAATGTATGATCTTCATAAAAGTTTGAGTTATCACATATCTCAAGTTGCCCCTTTAGGCCCAAGTTGGCCTAATGAAGATAAAGAGAAGGGTAGAAGTATAGTGCATTGTAATACACTGACCTCAGTTTTACAAATGTTATTTCACTTAGTGTTTAGACCGTTGCCAAGTGTTAGCATGGCTGGTAGTTTGGCAGTTGACATCCATTGCAAGGAGCCAAAATGGCTGCCATAACCGTGACTCACCACAAAGCCCAAGGCCACCAGTGGCTCGCCCTCGTTCAGGTGGTAGAGGAAGGAGCCGCCATACGTGTTCCTGTTCAACGGCCAGCCCACCGAATGCTCCACTCTGCCCGGCCTCCACTTCTTCTCATCAATCACCCACAGCTGGTTAGACAGAAAAACAACATTCATGTAAGTCGTTGTGCATAAAGCATCTGCTAAATGACAAAAATGTAATGAATATGACATTTTGATTTGGCTACATGAAGACCTGTATTGTATGACTGCTTAAAAACAGATTATTTGTTTATTTGGTCCAAATACAGTTGCTTTGGGATTTTACCTCTTTCAGGCCAATGGCGTAGGTCTGTGGTTCACAGTTCTCCCTGAGGTTGAACTGCCTGTAGAGCTGCTTGGCCAAGTGGCCGTGGCAGCCCTCTCCGAACAGGGTAACTTTAGCATGGAGCTCCATCCCCCTCTCAAACACATCCTACAGAGGCAAATTGAGAGGAGAATGTTATTCTGATACACCAGGGATGAGGCTACTTGTCGCTTTCATAAAACAAATTATATTCTATTCAGTGCTGATTCTTCCTCGTTTAAAAATAAAATAAAACTCTGTTTTTACAGTCAAACTCTATACTGTACAAAGTGACCATACATAGGAGAAAAACATTTGTACTTTGTCCAATGAAAATAACTTAAAGACTTTCCGTACAGTGATGAGTCCATTTTATTGACACAAATCTGCATAAGTTTACCTTTGGCGAACCATCCTTAGCGATGCCCACGTCATTGGTGGCAATTCCTTTCACACTTCCATCTTCATGAAACAAAACCTGAAAAACAAAATCTGAAATTAAAACACTTTTGAAAGTGGAATGACACCTCAAGCAAACACGATCAATGAAAGCCAGTCGCGATACGTCAACGCATCAGTGAAATCGATCTCAGGCATGAAAACGGAGCTGGCTCAAAATATCAGTCTATTATCTCTGCCCTACCAAGAAAAAAGGCAGTAACTACTCATTTGTTTGAAAATGAGTTAATGTCATTTTTGCTACATTAAATACATGCTTAATCATGTGGACAAGTATCCTGCCTCTATTGTACTGTGTTTTGGAGAAAATGGGGGTCATGTTAGCAGTAACTGCATAAAGTTACTGTGAAACCAGGGTAAATAATAGCAATTTTTCTCAGTTCCACGCTATGAGCAGTTACTGCCTTTTTGCTTGGTAGGGCAGATCTGGTCAAAGGCATACAATTATGTAAATGTTTACTGAGAAAAAGCTGACGTTCCAGGAAAGATCAATGTACCATGTCAATGGTAATTATCACCAATTTTCACCAATTTAAGTAAGATGGCCTGTGTTTTCTGAAATTGTCATGAATGGTGGGCGGTGCTCACCTCAGCAGCAGCGTAGCCTGGGTATATCTCTACTCCCAGCTCCTCAGCCTGCTCTCCCAACCAATGTACAAAGTGACCCAGCCGCACAATGTAGTTCCCATGGTTGTTCATGGGCAGACCTGTGGGGGGAAAAATTTTCAAAAAATTAAATAGAATGAAAAACAGACTGCAGTCAAGGCTAATACCATAATAGCTTTATGTTTAGGACAAAGCTTACAGGTGACAAGCTAGAGTTGTCATTTGAAAAGATGTCCTGTAAAACATGCATGTGACTTTACCTGGCAACATTGGGACAGGGATTCTATACTTCTCGGTTAGAATACTAAACAAATCCTCGGTCACTGGTGTGTTCAAGGGTGCCTAAGAGAAGAGTACACAAATAACAGAACACTTCATTTATTTTTAGCCTAGGTGTTGCTTGCAAGATGTTCCCTTGGGCAGGATCATGGTGTTGTCTAGGACTGTGATGTACTCTCAACGTTATGTCTGTGATAGTTATGTCTGCAGTTAGGTATGGCGGCAGGTAGCCTAGCGTTTAAGAGCGTTGAGCCAGTAACAGAGGTTGCTGTTTCGAATCCCTGAGCCGACAAATCTGCCGATGTGCCCTCGAGCAAGGCACTTAACAATAGTGACTTACAGGAGCCATTTGGGTTAAGATCATCTGCTAAATTACTTAAATGTAATGTCTGAGACTAAAAAAAAAGACAACAAAAAGAAAATGCCAGGTCCATATCCTGTGTGTATCTGTGAATTATGCTGCATATTTCCCCTCACAACCTTTCCATAGACTGGCAACCTTTCTTAGACTGACGTGCTCAATACTTAAATAATAGAGAGCAGAGTTGTGGACAATTTCATTTGAAATCTCTCTCAGTGGAAAGAAACTCCTGCAGAGTGAACTCAGTGTGAAGATGCTTCTTTCCTCTGGATGACATTTGAACATTTTCAACGGACCTGCTGAAGCAGCCCTCAGACGAGAGTGCATTTCATTTATAAATCTATCCCTCCCTCCATAGATCTAGATAGGGCACATCTCCACAGGAGTGTAATTCAATTCATGAATGTCTATGGCCCACTGACTCCAACTCTGCTATAACTAACAGAATAATGTAAGGAACATCCAAATATTAGCACATAGATCAAAGTTTTTGCAGAAATATTCAAATTTGCCCTGGGTGCATGTCACCAGTAAAGTAAGTTTTCCATGATAGCCCTAAAGGCGTGCCAGCTAATTATTGATATCGCTGCCCATCTCCATTACCCAGAATAAGGAATACACACATTAGCAAGCGAGTAGAGTAGGCTGTCCCAGGGAAAAAAAGGGATTTATTTTTATCTTGGTCGACCAAGAGTCGTCTGTTCTTTTGACCAATCAATTGGTCAACATTTTTTTTGTGTATTTTTCCATATATACACACACACACATCCTGTGTGTTTGAATCTAATCAACTATATGCACTGAGCTTGTCTAATGCTTTAAGCGCTCGGTTTGATGAAATAATTAAGACACATAACTAGAGGGAGTCTGACCGCAATTGATTTGATTGTGCGGGCTGGGCTCAGACTTGCTGCGCTGTATATACACTTTTTTTTTTAATAAAGACAGCGAGTGACTGACTAAAACCCATTGTTTCTCACTCCTCCCTGCTGCAGCGGCCACCACAGAACATCAACAGTGTTTATCACTCTGTCCGTGTTGCTGAAGCGGCAACAAAATTACAGCCATTTCTGACTGAAAAGTTCTGTTACCGAAATCCCTCATTTGTTAAGGAAAAACATTCCCTACTACCTTAACTCTTGCTCTCTTTCCATGACACATGCATGCATCACATGCACGTGACCAATAGGGCCTGACCTATAGCACATCATAATCACATCAATAAAATGGTTATGACAAACTCTGAACACATTAACACGTGACAGCAAAATGGATGCGGAGGACAACTCGAAACAGGGGAATGTTTGTTTACTGGTTGCTCAGGACGTAAAGGGGAAGTCAGGTGTGTGGAATACATTTGACTAGTTGTGGAAAATACTGGAGATCAAGAAAAATAAGTTAAGGAGCAATATAGTTTGACTGTTTAGAACAATGTCAACACTAAATAAATGATAAGTGTTGTAATGTGTTTTTTTGGAGAGCATTTATTACAGCAAAGACTAATCAGTCGCAAGCATTCGTGAAAGCGACTGCCAAAATGGAAGAGTTTATTTATTGTTTACAGCTAATTATTCCCAAAAATGTTGTGGTTATTTTATTTTAAAACTAAAATGCTTGATTGCATTTCAAATCATGAATGACCCGTATGCTGTGTGATGACTTGAACAAATGAATGATTATTTCATTACTACTACTGTATGAATCATAGGCCAAAGTTACAGTATTAAGACAAAACAGAATGCGCTCTTAGGACTACAGCTCCATCGATGGTGGTTATACAAGTCTACTACTACTACTACTAATAATAATGATATTACTTATTATAATGATCATAATAGTAATAATAACAAGGAGGGTTATTAATAATATCATTTTTTTGACCATTTGAAACAGTGTAAACACAAAATTAAAAGTAATGCCAGAGAGGCTGTTCTAACGGGGAAAAAAAACATATAAAGCCTTTATTACAGCATAACGAAGATGAAAAACAGTCAGATTTGTGGAATTGTTTATCCTACATGTGGTTGCGTGAGGCTTGGTGCTCACGGAAATCAGTAGGCTACTAAACAAACACTCAAACAGGCAATAGAAGCAGGATGTCTTATTTCTGTAGACATACAGTGCATTTGTAAAGTATTCAGACCCCTTCCCTTTTTCCACACTGTTACATTAGCCTTATTCTAAAATGTATTAATTCCCTGACTCAATCTACACACAATACCCCATAATGACAAAGCGAAAAACAGGTTATTAGAAATGTTTGCAAATTTATAATAAAAAAAATGAAAAAAACAGAAATACCTTTTTCACATAACTATTCAGACCCTTTGCTATGAGACACGAAATTGAGCTCAGGTGTATCCTGTTTCCATTGATCATCCTTGAGATGTTTCTACAACTTGATTGGTGTCCACCTGTGGTAAATTCAATTGGCTGGACATGGTTTGGAAAAGGCACACACACCTGTCTATATAAGGTCCCACAGTTGACTGTGCATGTCAGAGCAAAAACCAAGCCATGAAGTCGAAGGAATTGTCTGTAGAGCTCCGAGACAGGATTGTGTCGAGGCACAGATCTGGGGAAGGATACTGTAAAATGTCTGCAGCATTAAAGTTCCCCAAGAACACAGTGGCTTCCAACATTCTTAAATGGAAGAAGTTTGGAACTACCAAGACTCTTCCTAGAGCTGGCCGCCCAGCCAAACTGAGCCATCGGGGAGAAGGGCCTTGGTGAGGGAGGTGACCAAGAACCCAATGTTCACTGACAGAGCTCCTCTGTGGAGATGGGAGAACCTTCCAGAAGGACAACCATCTCTGTAGAACTCCACCAATCAGGCCTTTATGGTCGAGTGGCCAGGCAGAAGCCACTACTCAGTAAAAGGCACATGACAGCCTGCTTGGAGTTTGCCAAAAGGCACCTGAAGGACTCAGACAACGAGAAACAAGATTCTCTGGTCTGATGAAAGCAAGATTGAACTCTTTGCCCTGAATGCCAAGCATCACGCCTGGAAGAAACCTGGCACCATCCCTGCGGTAAAGCATGGGTGGAGTGGGGATGTTTTTCAGCGGCATGGAATGGGAAACTTGTGAGGATCAAGGCAAAGATGAACAGAGCAAAGTACAGAGAGAATATTGATTAAAAACCTGCTCCAGAGCACTCAGGACCTCAGACTGGGGTGAAGGTTCACCTTCCAACAGGACAACGACCCTAAGCACACAGCCAAGACAATGCAGGAGTGGCTTCGGGACAGGTCTCTGAATGTCCTTGAGTGGCCCAGCCAGAGCCCGGACTTGAACCTGATCAAACATCTCTGGAGAGACCTGAAATAACTGTGCAGCGAAGCTCCCCATCCAACCTGACAGAGCTTGAGAGAATCTGCAGAGAAGAATGTGAGAAACTCCCCAAATACAGGTGTGCCAAGCTTGTAGCATCATACCCAAGATGACTCAAGGCTGTAATCGCTGCCAAACGTGCTTCAACAAAGTACTAAGTAAAGGGTATGTAAATGTGAATTGAGTGTCATTTTTAATACATTAGCAAACATTTCTAAAAACCTGGTTTTGCTTCGTCATTATGTAGTATTGTGTGTAGATGGAGATTTTATTCTATCCATTTCATAAATAAGGCTAACGTAACAAAATGTGGAAAGAAGTCAATGGGTTTGAACACTTTCCGAATGCACTGTATCTAGCTGTGAATTCCACACTAACTGCTGCACAACAGTGAGTGACTCAAGGTGCCGGTCTCTCATTGTGTGCTTGTAAACAAACAACGTGACTGGGGACTACATGTAAGCTTCATAATGAAAAACTCCTAATTAACGCAATCTTCTTTATCTCCTAATGTATTGCAGAAGTTGACTGCAGGTATTTACTTAAAGTAGCTATAAATATTCACATTTATAAAACAAAATGTAAAGGAAATAGTTTCAACAGTATTGAAAAACCATTGCATGGTATACCGCCCAAGCCTAACAGATACAATTGAAGCTAGAGACAGATGTGTATTGGGCCTATACACACACACACGAGATGACACTAACATACCCCTCTCTCCTTCCAGTCTGGGAAGAGTTCATTGAGGGCGCTGGGCTCCAGGCAGGCCCCGGAGAGGGTGTGTGCTCCGATCTGAGACGCTTTCTCCACCAGGCACACACGCAGCTCCTTCTCCTGCTCTTTGGCCAGCTGCTTCAGCCGGATGGCTGCCGACAGCCCCGCGGGACCCCCTCCCACTATCACCACATCAGCCTCGTCAGCAAACCGCTCCATCTCCACACCTGGACAGAAACAAAATGCCACACACAAATAGGTATGTGTCACCAAGTGGGTTTGGAACCTTGTTCGTCTGAGCAGCACAAGAATGTACTAGCCCACTGAGCTACAGCCTAGTCATTAGCTTGAGGGAGATCACACAAATCCTCAGGTTTCGGGCAAGGTTACACAAGCCTCCATAAAGACCAACTGGAATATTAGTATGTTGTACTATCTGAATGTCGAAAGTAGAAACTTGTAGTTTTGACATCAGCGTTAATTTGCAACAGCATCCCATAGATGGACATTGAAGGACAACTAGTATTTTCCACAAGCACATGGAGTAGCCAGCCAAATACAAAAAGTTGACAGCCAGGATCCCCCAGGATTGCCGAACAAGCTCTATTTTTCGTGGCCTCTGGTACATTCTAATGCCTTGATTCAATCTGAAATACAAAGCAATTATTTAATACTTTATTAAGTTTACCACAACTAATGTTTCCAATCAGGGAGGTACTGTGTTTACAATTTAAATGACTGAAAATGTATGAATTCAGTATTGTTATGTAATTTTCTAGGCCTCGAAGATCAGGCCTATTTTCTAAGTAACTTTTCTTATTTAAATATTGTACATTTAACCTGTCTTCGATATTAAAGTATTTTACTGCAAGATATGAATTGAAACAATTATGTATGTTCTTCAAATAGTTTATCAAAACAGAATTTGGGCTATTTACTTAAATTTATTTAATAAATAAATCAAAGGTTAAATTCAAATTGTGTGATGGGCACTTTCTCAAATGGGTCTCTAAAATAAACAGAACAAATGCTCAAAAATAAGTTCTGGGTCCATAGGTGTTAAGAGATCAGTTAAATTAGTGAAATAATTAAGTGTTTGCAACTCTTTGAATTGCAGTATGTCATTAATAAAACATTTAAAAAATTGTTTTACAACTTCTTCTTAAATAATCTTTTAAGAGTCTGCCAACTTCCAAAGGCTTCAAGCTTCCTTTTAAGAGGCATTTTCTCAGCTATCTGCAATAAAAAGGTATGACTGAAAAATGAAGCAGGTGTTAATCATGGGTTTTGCTAAGAAAGCAGCAGTTGATTACTCCATTGTCAACACTTTGATTAAATCAGTAGACCTATATAAATAATCTTTGAAAATACTATATACAGTGCATTCATTAAGTATTCACACCCCTTCACTTTTTACACATTGTTACGTTAGTCTTATTCTAAAAATATTTAATACATTTCTCAATCTACACACAATACCCCATAATGACACAGTAAAAACAAGTTTTTAGAAAATGTTTGCAAATGTAGAGGGCAGCAGGTAGCCTAGAGGTTAGAGCAATGGACTAGTAAACAAAAGGTTGACTCAAATAGATAAAGGAGCATCATGCTCTCTCTCCCTTAGTGTAAAGAAATTGGACTTCAACTGCAGCATACACAACACACACACACCGGGAGGTCGGACAGACAGCAAACTGTTAAACCAACAGTGTTTCCCTGTCATCGCTCACTTTGACTGATGGGCGCCTGTCCTATGAATAGATCGCTAGAAGATGCATATTGTTTATTCTAGCGGGACCGGGCTCAGCTAACTTTTCTTCTGACTTACGAATTGTAAAAAAGTACCTGGCTGAAAAGGAGTGGGTAACTGGCTGTACAGCCAACACGAGAGGAAAACACAGCAAATATGTTTGTTTTAGGAAGACAAATCTAATATTCCCCACCCACTCACATATGAGATCAGTTCAAATGTTATCAGCATTGGTATAAGGTTAAAAAAAACAAAGGAAACAAAGGTGTTTGGGTCTCGCATAATATAACACATTCCATTTCAGACAGTGTGTCAAGGGTGAGAATTACACAGTACCTTCCCATCGTGGGTCTTTGTCCCTGGGGAAGATTGTGTAGTGTGACGTTATGCGAGGCATCACTGCAGATGAGCAATTCCGTCTCCACGTGTAGTGCTGTGGAGGTGCATGTTCCGCTTGCACTGTTTTCAATGCTCGTATACACCTTTGGGCTGCAAAGAACAAGGCAGATCCGGTCAGTGCCGACGGACTGGCGAGGAAGCTGATAAAGTGAGGTCCTACTGAATACCTTCAGAGTGTGTACACATGTTACCTTATGCACAGTACAAACAGTCAGACAGTAAAAAAGGACACTCAAGAGATGACTTTGTTTACAGCTATCTTGATGACTCAAATCATTATGGAAGTTATTGTGGTCATACAGCAGAACTGTTACGCTGTACAATACATTGCAACAGAACGTGTCACTATTATTCTGTGTAGCAGCCTATGAGATTTGTATGGGCGTCTGTAGCAGTGGAGGTTTATCAGGAGGTAGGGGAGGACCATCCTACTCTGCAGATTTCATAAAAACAGTGAAACTTTAAAAACAAAAGTGATCCTTAGATAAAACTATAGTAAATATATTCATGTCACCAAATAACTGATTAAAACTGTTTTGCAAGTAAGTTCTACAGTAGCCTCAACAGCCTCTAGGGTTATACCATGGTGTAGCCGGTGGGCAGCTATTTCCCATTGTACATTGACTTCAATACAAAATCCAGGAGGCTCATGGTTCACATCCCTTTTCCATAGACTTACACAGTAATTATAATCGATTTCCGGGGGACGTCCTCCAACCTATTATAGCTCTTGAGGTATGAACTGATGTTGTCCATCCAATCAAAGGATCAGATAATTAATATAGTACTGAAAGCATAATCTACAGCTAGCGAACGCTGCAGTGCATATAATGCGGTGAGTAGTTGACTCAGAGAGAGAAAGACAATAGCTTAACAGTTGAACAAATTAATTTCTTAAATTAATGAAGCAGCAGAGCTATATTTTGTTATATTTCTTCTCTTCTTAGTTTACCTTTCACTTACTTAGCTTATGCGGCTAATTTAGCCTACTCAACAACCTGACTGAAAAAAGAGAGGAATGTTATATGTTAGCTAGTAGGCTAAGACTATCCACCACTGCAACTCTTCCAAGTTAAGCAAAGCTTTCGGTTTTATTAATTTATTGTCATTGGGGTCCGCCGGTGTAACTGCTAAACTACTTGCTGTACACTGTACTGCATGATTGTACACCTGGTTTGTGGGTTTACTACATGTTAGCTGTTAATATGGTAACATCGATGTAGGCTAAGTAGCGGTTATGGTATGAAGGTTTGGCTTGGAGAGGTTTTTGCGCCTGGTCAGACTGCAGTTGTGTTGTGCACTGAAGTCCACAAGCAAAGGGAAAAGGTGAGAGGAGAAGAGGGCGTAAATGTGAGAAGGAATTAAACAATGCGCAAAGTGATGTTGATGCATGCTTTGTGGCTGCTATGATAGTGAACTGTGTGTGCAGGTGATCTGGGGAGAATTCATTCTGCTGATTCTGTTGCAAAACGTTTCTTAAATGGAATGAAATAGGGAGGGACCTACCGGAATTTGTCCAATACAAACTCTGATTTTTGACTAATGATTACACCCCTGATCAGCTTGATGCAGGCTAGAGTGTGCAAGGTCGGTATTGTAAGTTTCACTGTCATCTTGATTAATCCAATTTGTCTCTTGAACTGTGCACCTACATTATTAACTTTCATTTGTAGGCTAGGTTGTAGCAACCTCATGATGGGTATAGGGCAAATTTTAGTATCCCGTAGAAGCGTAAACCCATCTATGTTAGATTGAGCTGGGTGAATGGTACAGTATATGAATGACAGTCATCTGTAATAGAAATAAGGCCATATACTTATTTTGTTCTCCCTAATTTTGAACGGCACCAACTGCCACTGTGCAATTGTCAATAGGCATGTAATCCACGTCCATTTAGGTCATGAGATTGTCAGCAAAATTTTTTTTTTTTTTATTTTTTTTTTTATTTCACCTTTATTTAACCAGGTAGGCTAGTTGAGAACAAGTTCTCATTTGCAACTGCGACCTGGCCAAGATAAGGCATAGCAGTGTGAACAGAAAGAGTACTGGTATCAGCCAGTTAAGTTATCACCTATAGCAGTCAACAAATACTGCTATCTTTCCCGAGACAAACAATGATTCGTGCCTTGGCTTGTCAGTAGATTGACGCCATGAGACGTCACAACTGTCAATATTGACACTCACGGTCAAGCTAGCTAGCTAGTTAGCTAAGATAGTCAGCCAATTACTTTTGAAAGTGCATAACTAATAATATTACTTTAGTTCAATATTAGTTAACGTACAAAATACTTAATGTATTTCTGCACGTACTAAACTAACATTGGCTGACCAAAGGACAATCGTTAGTGACCTATATTATAACAGTATTTGACTTCAACTTTGCCCTATATTTAGCTTAGCTAACTAGCTTAGCAAACCGGGCAAAGGTGCCAGACTGAAGCTAGCGTTTCAAGATTCCACAAAGCTAATGTCAACCGTATTTACTAAGTAAATGTTAGTCCATGCCACTCTCAAATTATAGATAACTATCATTTACAAAATAGGGGAACATATAAAGTGTCAAAAGGCAAGGCAGATAATATGGAAACTGACAGGCGTATGAATAGCTGGCTACCTAACTTACCTTGAATTGAATATCTGCTAGCTGGAAACATCGTATGAAGGTCAGCTAGTGCTAGTTCTCTAGCTAGTAGCAGTCCTCTTTAGGTACTGACAAAGGGCTCTTGCAGCTCAGTCACCCCAATGATCATGCAAGTCTGTTGGGACAACAAAATTCGTCTCATAACAGACCATTGAAGTCGGTAACTCCACACAGTGCGCATATGCCTCAATGTTCTGGCACGTTCACGTGAGTCAAATGAGGCGGTACCTGGGTAAATTTAGATCTAAAACCCGGAAATGAGTTATGGGGAAATAAAGTTTTGGGATAAACCGCAACAATTAGGTCTGAGGTTAACGCAGGCTTAGGAAATCTTATACGTTTTGTTTTGTATACGTTTTTTATTGTTTTCAGTCAGTTTTTATTTTCGGCGTTTATCCAAAAACCCGACAAACTCAGTTTATTTCCACATAGGCTTTGGCCAACAAGCCATGGCTGAGTTAATGCCTACACAAAGATGCCATTACTATTGCTTTCTATAGAACTCCTCAGTGGACAAATAATAACCACAAAACCTTGCAGTCAAACACATAAATGGTTCTAATCATCTTCCACCATTCATTTTTTCACATAGTGAATTTTACAAGCACTTCAAATGTAGTATGTGTTTTGTGTAGTTTTAACTTGGTGTGATGTTTTGTAATTCTCTCTTGGACAAGGTGAGTTTTATCAATATATTCACCTCAATTTACTCTGAAATTTTTATTCGCAACAGATAGAACCTCAGCAAGGCAAAAAATCCTGCAGGAAGTTCCTGCACTTCATCTTTAGCCGACGTTGTCAGCTATCATTCACCAGCACGATTAAAGAGAGACCTGTGCCCAATCCATGATGAATCCATGTGCTGTATTGAAATTACTTGAATTAAGTGTTGAACTTCTTCATCCCATTTCTGTGTCTTCGCTAGCCACTGACTACACTTTAGCTAGCCAGTTGGCAGAGCAGTAGATCAATAAATCAGCCTAGATTGTTTTTTGTACAGTATATCGACTTTGGTGTCTATTTAAGACCTTATAGCATTTTTCAAGGATGAGCATAAGAACATTAAAAGGGGAGAAGACCACTAAATCTGGCAATGTGGACAAGTGCAGCTATTGTGAGGTGCAATTTACTGGTTTGGTCAGGGCCAGCTTGAGGGATAAAGTTTATCCTGTGTCGGGGAGTGTATCTATTAAGTTAAGTTTGAGCATATTAGCAATACAATGTGTTCTATACAGCTGTCAACGTTCTACAAGGAAAGAGCCACTTAATGAACTATATAATCATTAACCAGATTACCCCGGATACCAGACTTAGGTGAGTGATAACTCAGTTCTAGAATGTTGTCATTGATGAGAATTAATCTAAAAATCTATTGACATTCAGAATTTACTTTGTTTAGAAATCGAGCCTGTATTATACTTGCATTACCAGAGACAAATCTTCAAAGGCACATTATTTATTTACAGTCTTGATTTATAGGATCCTTCCCACTTTATGATTTGCATGTCAAGTGATAAAATCCCAAGTTATTAATTACACATTTATGGGAAAACTGCACTTGTCCTCGAAAATTACAGTTTATGAAATATTATACACCTTCTAATGTCATCAATCAAATCAAACTTTATTTATATAGCACATTTCTTATAACAAATGAATTTAAAGGTGTTCAAAGTCATGCATTGAAAGACGTGGCACTTAACATCCTTCCTCTTGGCAGGTGACCAGGGGATTCTCTCTACCCCATGCGAATGCCTCCGTGGAGCTCGTAAGTGTAGCCATATAGCCTAAGCCAGCCGTGCCCAACTAGGTGCAGTTAGTGGCGGACCTGTACCCGGCCGAAGACTGCAACCCTCTGTCCAGGCGATCCCACAGAGGACGATCTTCAGTGGCTAAGGAACCGTCTCCAGGGCAAGTTCAATGGAATGGCATATCTCCATGAACCTGAGCCAGAACAACCGCTACCCTTTCTGTCATCCCTGTCTGTACCGGACATTGTTTAGAAGCAAGGGAACCTGGGGCTTGCAGGCATCCTGGCTGGCATGGCGCTGTCGGTGGAGCAGCAGGAGGCTTTACGGCAGCGCACCAAGTTGGACAGCGCACCAACCCCAACTGGCACACCATGAGGAGAGGGAGGTTGACGGCCAGCAGTTATGGAGCAGTGGTTAGGGCCAAGCCCGTTACTCTGTTGCTGCTAAAAAGGGTCCTCCGATCACAGTCATTGGATGGGTTGTTGTCTGTAAAGTGGGGCATAGATATCAAAGACGAGGAATGGATCTGCAGGAGTCAAGGCTTTGGGTCATGGAGTCTGGGATCCTGGGTGCCTCACCGGATGGCCTGGTGGGCACCACAGCAGTGGTGGAGGTCAAGTGTCCCAATGGTGCAAGGGATCTTACCACTGAAGAGGCAGTGAAGTCGAAGGATTTCTATATCAAGGAGGTAAGATCTTACCACCTCCGTAAAGACCATTCTTACTGGTACCAGGTCCAAGGTCAGATCTTCATCACTGGAAGGGACACCTACTTCTTTGTTGTGTGGACCACCAAAGCCTCCGTCATCATCCCCATCCAGCATGACAACCTCTGACAGACTCATATTCCAAAAATATTCCACACAGTTCATACAAACACACTAGGCTCCCATAATAGGTTATATTACATACAAATACATTTATGTGGTTAACATTATCATGGGCACAGTGGGAATTTATACATGTGATGTTCAAATTATTTTTGAACCCTGTGTCTTGATGAAGGCCCCAGTCATCCCTGCCTGTACCTGACATTGTTGAAAAACAAGTGAACAATGAATTAAGCTCATACACAAACAAAAGGTTCCTAGAATAGTTTATATTATATTCAAGTTTTGCTCACAGCAGCCAACTAAAGTAATATAGTTAACTTAAGTTCAATCACAGGCTGGTCTGAATGCATCTCCTCAGTTTCATTCAGTAGTAAAACAGTTGACATTGCATTTTATCATGGGCGCAGTGGGAATATATTTCTGTGATGTTTAAATTATGTCTACCCCCAGAGGGAGTGAGTGAGAGAGTACATCACTTCCAGCAGATCTCCTTGCTGAGGATGGGTTGATCATGCACTGCTTCTCGTGGGGTGAGCTTGATGTTCTGCATGTCACGCCTCATGTCTTAAACATGGGGGAAATGGGACATGAAGTCAACATTTCGATGCATCTACAAATTCAATGTTTTACACAATATTGCGTCACATTTGATGAGTTACTGACCTGTCCGTCCACAGGCTCGATCTTCTGTAGTCTCCACAACTAGACGCTCGCTCTCGGATCACAACTGGTACAAGATGTCCATGCACCGGATTGTCTGAGGGATACACTCCTGTTGGACTGGAAAACGGAGGCATTTGGTCAGTGTTAGGTATTTTTCAATGCTGTATCCCCATCTTTATCTGGACAGAAAACACATTGTCCAGGGTGTGTTTGTGTTATGATAAACAATGTGACAAATGGTCCCTCAACACCCAATTGTCACACCTCATTGTTTGTTCTTGTTTCCCAATCATCAGTCTGGATCTTCCTCTTCTGCCATGGGGGATGAGCTACCTTTTTTCTGGTAAATACTGGGCCATTTATCTTTCCCAACAGAAAAATGGCAGCTGCAGACCAGTGTGTTGTCACTGGGTTTCCAGTTCGCCCATCTGAAAGTAGCTAGCTAAAATAATTACTAAAATGGTAACATCTATATTAAAATACCATAACCCACAGACTTGACTATAGTAACGGTAAAAATAGACTGGGTTTTGATCTAGCTGCACATCTAAAATCCTACTATGTGGATAGAACATTTCTGCTGGGATGGAGGAATTATTTGGAATGCTCAACTAGATGATCAGGACAGTCTAGGGTACTATTTGCCTGAAGATGTGAAGTATTGCTATGAGCTATAAGACTGTACGTCTGATTCTAATTCTCAGGAGGAAAGTTAAATCCCTCAGCCGTGAGGTCACTGAGGACCAACAGTAGAAGGGGGATCATCTGGACTGAGATGCAGGGACAGAACATAAGGATTTGGGGTAATGGCCAGCAGACCATGATTTCTACTAGCATGTAGGTCCTATATCTGTGGCATGTGATGTTTGTAAAGGCAAAATTTCACTGCTGTGTCAGGATAGTTTGGTACATTGTCCACTAGTCCAGTCTGAAAAGTACTAGCCTCGGGCTAGCTTAATTTACATCCCTGACTCCACAGGCCATTTGATCAGTCATGTCCAACAGATGCAGTAATGGAACAAAACCGTTTGTGTTATGTATGGGAAAACATTGAGCCCACACGTCCTTTGTGAGCTAGCTGGCCAGATAGTTAACGTTAGCTCACCGTTCGTGTAGTCACACTTTTGACATGCTAGCTAATGTTAGCCCACCAGGATATTTAGTGAAAGTTTAACTAGCTAGTTACGTTAGCTCATCGTTCGTGTAGTCAGACTTTTCCCCAGACCCCAGTGGTGGTGACATGCTAACTAGTCCACCAGGGCAGGGATATTTAATGTTTTCTCTAACATGTCATCCATCGCCTGTTGGGAAAGTCAGACTACACGACAGTGAGATACGGTGCAACGTTAGCTAGTTAACTTTAGCTAATGTAGCCAACTAGGCAACCAAGGTGCCTAACCAGCTAGCCCATCAGGCAATATATAGCTGGATATATCCTTGCTTTGGTGGGCTAGCATGTCACCACGTGAAAAAGTATGACTACATAAACTGTGAGCTAAAGTTAACTAGCTGGCTAGTTCACAAAGGACTTGTCAATAATAATAGGTCACAACAGTCATTATGCTAGCCTATGCTGTTTTTTTTGTGTTTTTTTTTTACTTGTAAGGAACATGCTTTGCACACGTAACTACTGTGGGTGGTTATCTAGCAAATATTTAGGGATGCACCGACATGACATTTTCGGCCGATACCGATATCTGATATTTTCCTTGCCAAAAAAACCTGATACCGATAACCGCTATTACATTTTTTAGGGCCTTTAAGTATTCTAGTACAGTTAAATAGTTTAAACACACACACTGACCAAAAGGTTATTTTGTTGGTATTTACGTATGTCCCCATTACCAGTAAAACATAATCAAAACCTATTTCTTTCACTAACTTGCTGTGCTGTGCTGTGCTGTTTCGTTGTTCATTTGTTCAGTCATTTCAATCTCAACCAGGATTTGATCATGCATGTCAAGCAATGAGGTTTCAGCTCTCTGTCCATGGTCTCTTCTGTCGTCGGTCCTCTTCGGTGCGCACTGTCACTGTGTACGTTTCCATATTGTTCAGCTGTGTCAAACATTTCAGGTAAACCCTGTTTCTTGTCTGCATCAAAGTAGCGGCCCTTGTATCTAGCATCGAGCATGGCGGCGACACAGCAAAGAATGCCACCGAATCACTTGTTCACAGCCTCTAGTCGAGTACTTTTGCAAGTTTTAACCCCACGGTCTGTTTTGACAGTTTTGTTGAGCAGGTCTTTCAAGTGCCATGACAGAGGATATCACGTCTGCTGCAGACGCAGTTGATGAGCTTATTTCTCAAGTCAGTTGTTCGAATGGAGCTAGGAGTGTGTTCATGTTTCAAACATGTTCTCAAATGCCATTGAAATGGCAGAAGCGGTATGAGAACCAGCACATTCTTGAGCATGCAATACGGCTTTCCTCATTACGAAATCCTTGTCGACCGACTGTGCTGTCAGAGCTCATTGGGCTGACATCGCTGGTTCAAATGTCAGTCGTGAAGCTAATAGCAGTGACGCCCATATCAAGTAGCTAATTAATGTGAGTTTCAACAATACTGTGTAACTCCGGTAGTGCAACATCTGAAAAATAGCGCCTACTTGGTAGTATGTACCGGGGCTCGAGGTGCTTGACCAGTCGAAAGCCAACATCATCCACGACAGAGAACGGTTGATTGTCAAGCTCAATGAATACCATTATCTTGGCATTAATGGATTTCGCCTTTGAGTTGTCTCGCTGAAATGTTTTTCCTCTTTCAAATGACTGCTCGACTTGAACTTGTTTAGTTGTTGGAAGTATGTGTTTAGTTTTTTTCTGCTTTTGTCCTGAGTATTCGCTGAACATCTGGGGATGATGCATTTTCAAATGAGTAATTAGGTTTGTGGTATTGAATGATTTCACTTTCTCCCCTCCTCGGGAAATAATAGGAGCACAAACGTTGCATATGGCCTTTTTGTTATCTTCGTTTGAAACTTCTAAATAGATCCCCACAGCAGAAATTGTGGTTAGGAAGGCTGTGTTGCATGTATAGCGTCAGCTTTGATATCAGTTTTGCGCACAGCGTTAAACTAGACGTTGGGCCGATGTTGGCATTTTTTAGATAATATCGGCCGATTCTGATATGCTTACCATTGTGCATCCCAACTCATTTTCATGAGTTTCTAGCTAACCACAAATATTTGATCTAACCAAAATGGCTTGTTAGTGTAATAGGTTGAAAAATTGTCACACAAAATAGACACCCCCTAATTAAAAAAACAAACAAATTGTATGTATCTTAATAAACTTTGGGCCAGTAACCGAAAGGTTGCTGGATTGAATCCCCGAGCTGACTATGTAAAAATGTGTCATTCTGCCCCTGAACAAGGCAGTGAACCCACGTCATTGTAAATAAGAATTTGTTCTTAAGTGACTTGCCTAGTTAAATAAAGGTTAAAAAACCCAACTCTTTTCTACACGCTTTAGCAGTATTTAGCCCATCAGTCCAATAGATGGCGCTGTTTCATTGTGGCAGTGAGGAAAGCAACAAGTTCTGACCAAGCGCACATAATTTCCTTAGAATAAAAAAAGTGCCAGAACTGTAAAGACTAACTTTTGTGCCCGTTTCTCATTATCACTACAGGTATGTAACAGCACATTTGAACTTTCTCATATCGAAAGAACATCATAACATGCTGGATGACGTACCAGTAAAGGGATTATCATGTTTGGTGAAAGTTGTATGTGTTATTTTTGTATCAAACTGAGTGAGTGAAGAACGTGACAGAATTAATGAGTGTATGTTAGCTTTTATGCTAGCTTTGTTGCAAACTATTTTACAAGTCACATAGAGACGTTGGTTTTCTGAGTAAATGTACATTATTTCCTAATAGCAATTTCGCAAATAATCAATTTATTTGAGGTTTCTGAGTTGGTTTTACGTGTTATTAGTCTTCTGTAAAATTGTGCTCCCTGCCTGTGTCAACGGACTTTAGTATAGGCAGTGCAGGTGCGAGAGAGAGAGACAATGTCATGGTTGCACCACTGTTTTGAAGCTGAATGTAATGCTTATCTGTTTTCTGCATGTGTAGCAATATTCAGACACGTCAGTTGTTTATCTTTTTTCCATAAGTGTTTCGATTGTGAATGAAGGAATCTACTGTAGGTACATTGCATTTATGTTTCAAGTTAATGTGTGCACTTGTATGTGGATGAACACATCAGTAATTAAAGAACATAACACATTCAAAATGCAACTAGTACTTTTGGATGTCAGGGAAAATGTATGGAGTAAGTTTTCAAAAATAGAAATAGTAAAGATACCCCAAAAAACGACCTTAAGTAAAAAATACTTCAAAGTACTACTTAAGTACATTACACCACTGTCAATCAATTTAAATGTAATTGATAACCAAATATTTGAAATGAGAGAATTTAATAAAAAAAATCATATTAGAGAATAAAGAATGTGCCAAAAATCACTTCAGAGGCCACCTTCAAAGTCAGTCTGAGGCAGGTAACATTAGAAGCTAGCAAACAGGACTTACTTGCCTTATCACACAGCTCCAGCGACATCTCTCGCTTACAGAGATCAGAAAACGATCACATGGAGAAATGTGGAGGTTTTTCCTACCCTGCGTCTTGAAGAATGACATCAAAGCTTGTGACAGGATGTGTAGTTCTGTATGATAGCCACATTGGCAGCTAATTTCATTTTTGGTGGGTTCAGGCGAATATATTAATAAAGGTTACCTTGTCCAAGAGAGATTTCCGCAGTAATCAAAACGTCATGCCAAGGAAAGCCTACACAAACAGGCCATATATGAAGTAGTTCTAAAATCCACTACGGAAAAATGAATGGTGGAAAAACGATTGGAACCATTTCCGAGTTTTACTGCTAGGTCTTATGACTATTACTCATACTATGGTACTCAATTGACCCAGAGCCATGTACAGTATTTTATATATTGACTCATAATGCAGGTTTCAATGTGTTTACTCATCTATAAACATTTTTTTATACACATTGAAAAGGATAATATAACAAGAATGATATAAAATACTACATTGCTCACGTTACATTTAGAAAGCAAACAAATCATGCATAGTTTTTTATTTCCAAGCTTGATGCTATGTAAAGCTTTACAAAAATTGTTGGCCAATATCATACTGTAATATATGGCATTTACGTAACAGGTGTTTTTATCCAAAGTGACAACAGGGAGTCCACACATTTTTGTATGGGACCGCAGAGTGGTAATTCTGACACTAGCGATCCACCACTCTGGTGTTGCTAGTGCCATGCTCTTACTAATTAAGCCACACAGGACGACTACAATACATGATTACAATACAGGTGGAAGGTGTACGAACGCCACCACCTTGAGCGTACCACCCTCCCAAGGCCTTGGATGAGGTATGCAATGACATCAATCCAGACCTGTCAGGCTTGGATTCATCATGCCAAAAGGTTTCCCCCAGGTGTATGAACAACCCACGGCCAAATGCTCAAGACAGATTTGATGCAAACTAGTGCCCGCTAAACATCGTTTCCTTCATTCATTTCATTTGTTTCTAGTACACCTATGATGTCATATTTGAACAATACATTTATTTTTTGCATCAATGATTATGAAAGATGTCTTCAATGATCACGACTTTGATTACACATGGGATTTTCACATTTTTATGTGTCAAATTTGATGTGTAGTGCAAGTGTATTGCCTAATGTGAAAACAGTTTAATGTACTGTCATTTACAGTACTGTAGCATATTACATTCAAATTGCAATTTTGAAACATGTATCTTGCATTTTTTGCTATTGGATTAACTAGTTGTTAAAACAACTAAATTGAGAAGATATCATTATGTTGTGTTTTGGTAATTAACCCAAATATCTCTAACCGCCGCCCGTGCGTGAGTTTTTTTCTCTTCATGCGCGTGATGTCAGAAGGATCTCATTGTTCCAAAATGTGATTGTTACGCAACAGGACAGTTACCTGCGCTGCCCTCAAACCAAGGCACGCTGCCTGCTAATTATCTATAGGCTGTTTCGATTTCAAATGATTTTCTAGCAAGTTTTTTATTTTCTAAAAATAGTCTGAATTGAGGTGTGTTCCGCCGCCTCGTTATGTCACATGAAGAAGCCCATTTCACTGTTGCGGACAATTTTATATTTGAGGCTTTACTCAGCTGGACAAACTTCTCTCTTCAAGAGCCCAAGCACTTCCCTTGTGTTTCCCGAGATCAAGTATGAAGGCATTGTGCATATCTAGTCAGAACAGTCCTTGCACAAATATTTCCCCCCGGCACAATTTCTGACTGGCGCCCACATTGCCTTCATAGTTGTTTTCCTTACAAATTGGACTTCGGAACGCACACATGTCCAATCAAAGTAAGGGGCTTATTTTCTGTATATCGTTTCTGCTGTAGCACACCATATGTATGTATGGATCATAATGTATTTACGTTTTAAAGTTCTGGTGACAAATTATGCATTCCGATTCTTGCATAGATTGTAATGGATACACATGATGTGTGTAAAATACTTTTTTGAATGTTGTACTGATTACGATGAGCTATGTGTGGCGCCATGTTTGTTGACATCATACAATGCATTCTGGTTGTCACGTAAGCATCTGTCAGACCAAAGATGTTATAACGAGAGAGTTTGCTCGACTGACTTATTTATGGTGCTTTCAAATTCGGAGGTCTAGAAAGAGGATTCGCTTCCAAGTTGGAGCGTTCAAAACGATTTTTCCCATTTGGAGAGTCCCCCCCCAGGTTCCAGTTGTCTTGAACCCGACCTCAGATTGTATCTCACGGTTGCCAGCTCAGACCCTCCCTTTCCAGTTAAAAAAAAAATGTATTTAACGTATAAACTCTTGTTTGTCCCCCATTTGTTGATAAATCCCCCATCATAGGTAGGCCGTCATTATAAATAAGAATTTGTTCTTAACTGACTTGCCTAGTTAAATAAAATAAATAGTAATATTTCCTGCAACATATCACCTCATGATACCGTCCCCCATTTTTACCCCCAATGGACTTAAACCCCCCCACAAATGAAATGAACCCCCCTAAAATGGTTTCATCCCTGTTTAGCTTTCACACTACAGTTAGGTTAGGCAGTAGGCTTGTATTTGGTGTGAGGTGATTATTCTTTTTTTTTGGGGGGGGGGGGGGGGATTTGTCAAATGGTAAACGACTTGTCAAGTCATGTGCTCCGGTTCTTCTATACACTGTAACAAGTACATCAACGACTTGTAATATGCGGAAAATTGGCTAAACTAAGTATATATTTTTCAGGCAATGAGCGCAGCCATCTTTGACTTTGTTTATTTGTGTTTTATAGTGAATGGCATTCTGGGATTAGGGAGTTTTCGGCAGGGCAAACATAAATAAACATGGCTGCCACCATATAGAATTTAGTTGCTGTTAGCTTTGCTGACACGCATTTATTTTCTAAACAACATTATATTAGCTTCTTGGGCTCACCAGAGATGTGGTGCGTTGTAAACTAGTCTAGCTGTCAGGTCGCTAACTTATGTTTTGTTTTTTTGTCAGCGCAACCTGTTATTTAGACTGGTTTATGGAATGAGTTTGACTGTGGATGTGTTCCATGTGATGCTTGGATGATGAAGTTAGCATTTATCTTTTACAATAAAAGGTACAATTGAGGAATAACGTTTAAGACCTTTATTTTCCATCCATACAAAAATATTTAGATGCTGTTCAGACAACAATGCTGTATAAGACGCGTTTGTTGCATAATACGTTCGGTTGCTACTGTTCCAATCACATATTTGAGATTGTACGCTTCAGGGACCACTCAACAATGATCAGAAATACGTGATCATACGTGTCAAAGGGTTAAATCAATGTTCTCATGGTATTTTACAGTAAACATATATGGGCCAAAGGTCGTGTGGTGAAAGACGTCTCCAAACAATTAAATGCACAATATAAGGTTTTTAATGTTAGACTTGCTGCGTTACGTGTTCCAGTTTGAAGTTTTGTACTAAGAGTTTCAAAAACTCACCATATACAGTACCAGTCAAAGTTTGGATACACCTACTCATTAACAGGTGTGCCTTGTTAAAAGGTAATTTGTGGAATTTCTTTCCTTCTTTATGTGTTAGTGTTTGTTTGAGCCAATCAGTTGTGCAGTGACAAGGTAGGGGTGGTATACAGAAGATAGCCCTATTTGGTAAAAGACCAATTACATATTATGGCAAGAACAACTCAAATAAGTAAAGAGAAACAAAAGTCCATCATTAAAAAAGTCCTTTACGGGATTAGTGTCACTATACCGGGATGGTTGAGCTAATGTGATTAGCATGACGTTGTAAGTAACAATAACATTTCCCAGGACATTGACATGTCTTATATGGGCAGAAAGTTAAATTCTTCTTAATCTAACTGTACTGACCAATTTACAGTAGCTATTACAGTGAAACAATATCATGCTATTGTTTGAGGAGAGACCACAACACATTTTTTATCACGGCAACTGGTTTGGTACATTCACCTCAGAAGGTAAATCATGTACTTACATTCAGTAATCTTGCTCTGATTTGTTATCCTTAGGGTCCCAGGGATAAAATGTAGCATAGTTTTGTTTGATAAAATCAATTTTTATATTAAAATGTAAGTACTGGGTTCTACAGTTTGAACTCTGTCTCCCCCACCTGGCCATCTAGATCTGTAAAAATTAGTGTGTAAGCTAATGATCCATCATGTTTGACATTTTGGGAGTGTGTAAACAAAAAAAAAATATGACCATATAATGTTTGTATGTTATGTACTTGAAAATGTATCAACTGACCAATTCGACCACATTTGGGCAGACTTGATAATGAATATTGTCCAGTATTGCAATGCTTCACTGGATCAATCTGAAACTTTGCACACACTGATGCCATCTATTGGCCAAAATTGAAGTTGCGCCTAAACTGCAATATTATGTTTTGGCCTTTATCTTGCATTTCAAAGATGAAAAAAATGTTTTTTTGTTCATTATCTTATTCCAGAACTAATGTGTTATGTTGTCCTACATAAATTTCACATTTCGCCAAACTTTAAAGTGTTTCCTTTTCAAATGGTATCAAGAATATGCATATCCTTGCTTCAGGTCCTGAGCTACAGGCAGTCCGATTCGGGTAATTTTAGGCGAAAATTGGGAGGGGAAAAAAAGTTCAGATCCTTAAGACATGCAGGTCAGTCAATCCGGATAATTTCAAGAACTTCGAAAGTTTCTTCAAGTGCAGTTGCAAAAACCATCAAGCGCTATGATGAAACTGGCTCTTATGAGGACCGCCACAGGAAAAGAAGACCCAGAGTTACCTATGCTGCAGAGGATAAGTTCATAGTTACCAGCCTCAGAAATTGCAGCCCAAATAAATGCTTCACAGAGTTCAAGTAACAGACACATCTCAACATCAACTGTTCAGAGGAGACAGCGTGAAATCAGGCCTTCATGGTCGAATTGATGCAAATAAACCACTACTAAAGGACACCAATAAGAAAATGAGACTTGCTTGGGCCAAGAAACATGAGCAATGGACAATAGACCATTGTAAATCTGTCCTTTGGTCTGATGAGTCCAGATTTGAGATTTTTGGTTCCAGATGCCATGTCTTTGTGAGACACAGAGTAGGTGAACAGATGATCCCTGCATGTGTGGTTCTCAACGTGAAGCGTGGAGGAGTAGTTGTGGAGGAGGACTTGTGATGGTGCTTTGCTGATGATACTGTCTGTGATTTATTTAGAATTCAAGACAGACTTAACCAACATGGCTACCACAGCATTCTGCAGCAATACGCCATCCAATCTGGTTTGCGCTTAGTGGGAATATCATTTGTTTTTCAACAGAACAATGACCCAACACACCTCCAGGCTGTGTTTAGGCTATTTGACCAAGGAGAGTGATGGAGTGCAGCATCAGATGACCTGGCATCCACAATCACCTGACCTCAACCCAATTGAGATGGTTTGGGATGAGTTGGATCGCAGAGTGAAGGAAAAGCAGCCAACAAGTGCTCCGCATATGTGGGAACTCGTTTAGAACTGTTGGAAAAGCATTCCAGGTGAAGCTGGTTGAGAGAATGCCAAGAGTGTACAAAGCTGTCATCAAGGCAAAAGGTGGCTACTTTGAAGAATCTCAAATCTCAAATATATATTTATTTGTTTAACACTTTTTTGCTTACTACATGATTCCACATTTCTACAATGTAGAAAATATATTAAAAAAAACTTGAATGAGTGGGTTTCCAAACTTTTGACTGGTACTGTACTTGTGAAAATAGCATCAAAGAGTAACAAAAAAAGTTATTTTTGCTATCATGTCATGTAGTTCATGAAAATACATCCTCAGCAAAAATCAAACAATATGTCTGCAAGATAATATCCACAAAATCAATACATCAGAAATATTTTAAGACCACTCAACTCTGGCATCAGTTGATTTTATTACATATAATTACTACAAATAAAATATTAAATGATAACACATATATTGTAAAGTGTGGGAGAGACAGTGAAAATATTACGATAGCTCATCCTTCCTTACAAAGAATGAATGACACATTAGCACTTATCAGCAACTGTAAATTGACACCTTTGAACATCCTGTCATTTCTAGCCTCCTGTTGACATCAAAAATGGTCAGTAACCCAAGGTCAACCATCTTTGGAACAAGAGAGATCTTTTGTGTTACAATGGCAAATATAAGTCACCTCTGCAGTCTGCATAGCCTGTACCTTAAAATGAGAAACATGTTCACTGCTCCTCTCATAGATGACTTCATTACAGTGCATTCGAAAAGTATTCAGACCCCTTGACTTTTTCCATATTTTTTTTTACATTACAGCCATATTCTAAAATGGATTAAATACACTGCTCAAAAAAATAAAGGGAACACTAAAATAACACATCCTAGATCTGAATGAATGAAATATTCGTATTAAATATGTTTTTCTTTACATAGTTGAATGTGCTGACAACAAAATCACACAAAAATGATCAATCGAAATCAAATTTATCAACCCATGGAGGTCTGGATTTGGAGTCACACTCAAAATTAAAGTGGAAAACCACACTACAGGCTGATCCAAATTTGATGTAATGTCCTTAAAACAAGTCAAAATGAGGCTCAGTAGTGTGTGTGGCCTCGTGCCTGTATGACCTCCCTACAACGCCTGGGCATGCTCCTGATGAGGTGGCGGATGGTCTCCTGAGGGATCTCCTCCCAGACCTGGACTAAAGCATCCGCCAACTCCTGGACAGTCTCTGGTGCAACGTGGCGTTGGTGGATGGAGCGAGACATGATGTCCCAGATGTGCTCAATTGGATTCAGGTCTGGGGAACGGGCGGGCCAGTCCATAGCATCAATGCCTTCCTCTTGCAGGAACTGCTGACACACTCCAGCCACATGAGGTCTAGCATTGTCTTGCATTAGGAGGAACCCAGGGCCAACCACACCAGCATATGGTCTCACAAGGGGTCTGAGGATCTCATCTCGGTACCTAATGGCAGTCAGGCTACCTCTGGCGAGCACATGGAGGGCTGTGCGGCCCCCCAAAGAAATGCCAGCCCACACCATGACTGACCCACCGCCAAACCGGTCATGCTGGAGGATGTTGCAGGCAGCAGAACGTTCTCCACGGTGTCTCCAGACTCTGTCACGTCTGTCACGTGCTCAGTGTGAACCTGCTTTCATCTGTGATGCTCATGCTACCGCTAGAGTGAAAGCACCGCCAGCATTCAAAAGTGACCAAAACATCAGCCAGGAAGCATAGGAACTGAGAAGTGGTCTGTGGTCACCACCTGCAGAACCACTCCTTTATTGGGGGTGTCTTGCTAATTGCCTATAATTTCCACCTGTTGTCTATTCCATTTGCACAACAACATGTGAAATTTATTGTCAATCAGTGTTGCTTCCTAAGTGGACAGTTTGATTTCACAGAAGTGTGATTGACTTGGAGTTACATTGTGTTGTTGAAGTGTTCCCTTTATTTTTTTAGCAGTGTAGTTGGAAGGTGGACCTAGGGCTGTTGCGGTGACCGTATTACCGCCACACCAGCGGTCATGAGTCCTGAAGGCAGTGAAATTCCACATGACCGTTTTAGTCACGGTAATTAGGCTTCTCCAAGCTCTGATGCTGCTGCTGGTCATTTGTAGCCTACCAAACATGCTAACTGCCTAGTACTCCACATTCTATTGTCTCTCTAATCACTCTGACATCAATGCAAATATCTTCTAAAAAAAATCGAATCAAACACTACATGAAAGCCCATGAGCTCATGTTGCGCAACATTTCTATAGGCTATGCAATTGCAGGAGAAAACCGAGTGATGGTCACTAATTAAAAGAAGATCCCTTCAGCTTTCTATAGGCTTACTATATTTATTTCTCAACTTTCCTAATACTAAGCACTTTGCTTATATTTACAACCGGAGTATAACCTACCTGACTGGCATGAAAATAACCCCCCCCAAAATAAAACATCCTCCATTCGCTATTTAAGTGCATTGATGACATGTATTCTTTCCCGCTGCCCGTTTTGATACAGGTGCATGATGATGGTCCATTCTAAATCAAAGCAAATGTTTCACATATTATTTAGTATATTTAAATATTTAGTATATTAAATCAAGTATAGTCTGATGGGTGACAATATTAGCCTGTCACTTGTGAATGATATGTTATCACTTGTGAATGCAAAAGAAACTGCCTTTTTTGGCGACCTCATGTAGCTTAGCCCATAGGCCCATATGTTTTGATAAGGTTTGTATCCCAACTATAGTGGCCAAAAAACGTCTTAAAAGTAAGCACATTAAGCCGATTACAAGGGGTGTGGAGCCTAACTAGCTTATATAAGCAGTGGGTGAGTTTCAAGTTTAGGGAAGAACATTTTCACCATAGAAATTCACCTTTTATCATAAAAGCATTACATGCATAATTGCATTTGCAGTCACTTTTGCTAATGGTGTTTTCCGCTAGTGCAACATTCACGCATATAGCCTACTGCCATGTGTGCATTGCTGCGCTTATAATGTGAAGAAATAGCCTTAAAGTTTATCAACATTTTAAGCTAAATGTTCTGATCTGTTGCGTCAGCCACATTGCATAAAAAAGGTTTTTTGATGCTAGTGGTTGTATTAATTTGGGATCTATCGCATCCCACAACTGTCCCAGACTGTTTGGAATATTTATTTATCGCACAGAATGGAATAGGTCAACCTTTGTACTATGGGGGATAGTAGATTGACATATGCTTGTGCTGTTTGTTAGGCCTACTCATCTTGTTGGCTGACAAAGTAAATGTGGACATCCAATATCTTCAATATGCTCATTGGAATTGGATAAGGACGCGTGCAGTTGCGTCCCCGATGTGTGTTTCTTAACTTGTGAGAAAGACCCGATCACGTGACGGAAAGCCGTGTACACTCAGGGAGAAGAGCATAACACAAGCACTCCGGGCCGCAAAAGGCATAGATTTTTTTAGGGTGCATACGGTCACAAAGGGGATGCCGCTGTGAATTTCCAGGCTTTATCAAGTGCTTGTCAAATTGTGAATGAGAGACCATTGGCTTGTGTACAGCCTTCGTAAAAACAAAGCAGAGCTCATGCCTTTCAAGTGACTTTCATCATGCGGCCTTACAATGTATTAAAAATCCAAACATATAGCCGGACGTTTGTAGAACAACTAAAGTTACATTAGTAACTCTAAATTAAGCATATAGGAGTACTTATTTCTTTGTTAACCACTCAACACAGAATAGTGCGCACTCCCTCAAATCGTTTGGAGAAAATATTTATATTTTGTATTCTTCATACTATTGTCTGTTAAATCAACTAGTGTAGCCCACAGCTATTTGGCATAGCCACATCAGGACAACTCAGAGTATGCTATTATTTTCTTCTGAAAAAGACTAGATTTTCTTCATATCATGTTTCATTAGACCTGTCTAAAATACATACATTTTGTGAAGGTGTAGGCTATATTACATGGATTTATTACACATTTTAAAAGGGCTTGTAGGCTATGTGTGTAGAAGCCAGAGTGTGCAAAGCTGTCATCAAGGCAAAGGGTGGCTACTTTGAAGAATCTAAAATATATTTTGATATAACACTTTTTGTGTTACTACATGATACCATATGTGTTATTTCATAGTTTTGATGTCTTCACTATTATTTCACAATGTAGAATATTGTAAGTATAAAGAAAAACCCTTGAACGAGTAGGTGTTCAAACTTTTGACTGGAAGTGTACATGACAAATCCCAGTCTAGAACAGAGAATGACAGTGATTGCTTTATTCTATACAATACTGTACACAGTCTGTAGGCTCCAGTACATCAGGAGCAATCTACTATACAGAAATGAATGCTGATGGGTGTGATTTATGTTTTTAGGAATAAGTATGTTAATAATCACATCGACCGAAGGCATTCACAAAGCCAAAGTCTAAGCATCAGCAGAGTAGAATTGCACATAGTCCAACGTGTACAATGAGATCCTTTGTCTGTACAAATCACAGTGCAAAATGTTAATTGACTCTACAACCGTCAACATGCTGTAAACGTACCATTCACATGAACCCACATGAATTGTTGAAACCGAAGGGCATTATACACCGTTTGTTCTTTCCACGGGCAGTAGCTGAGACGTGCAGGATATTTTTGAGGGATTCGCCAGGTAGTCGCCAGGTGAAGTCAGGGTCTGGCTGTTTTCTTGGAGAGGCCACATCTCCTGCAATGTGAATGAGGGTTGGTGGGCTGTGTGGTTGCTCATCAGAGGTCTCCTCTGCCTGTAGTTGGCCCACACCTGGAGGATGGTCTCTTTGAATGGCCGTGTGGTCAGGGTGTACAGGATGGGGTTGAGGGCGCTGTTGATGGGCAGAATGAAGATCACCACCCAGGAGCTGATGGTTCCTATTCGGGAAGAAGATTCCATTATTGTCCATTTACTACATGAGCAACGCAAATGTGTTTTTTGTAATCCCATTCTCCCTGTAGACAATATGCATAACATACAGGCAGGGATGGAAATTAAGCTAGAACTAGCCCGTCAGGCCAGTGAAATGGTGTCTTCTCAAATATTGCACGGCAACAAATGTGTACCCTAATGTTACCCAGGCTAGTTGAAATCATGTTCTACTAGCCCAGCGGGCTAGTGCTCAAAAGTTCCATTCCTGTATACAGTACATACATAGAAAGTAGGGGTGAGGTGGGTTGGTGGGCTGAAAGAGAAGATGATGGATGGAGGATGTTCTGTGATGCCAGTCCATTTGTAAACACGCAAACACCCATCCGCCTGGAAGTTTGCTATTCAATTTACAACCAGAAAATAGGATTGATTATGGAACTAATCTGAATGATGCAAATATAACATCTGTAAAAGAGACAAATTGAAATTATTATATGTTGATGTAAGATGGCACTGCATAGTAGCTTACATACGTTTTATAGGCTACAAATTGAGCCTGTCTGGGTTTCCAAATACAATGTATGAAATTATAAAAATTGTCAGATTATGACAGTACTGAAACTCCTACCTGGAATTTCCACCTGCAACAGTGATAGAATCTTGAGGACAAATATGGGTATCCAGCAAAGAGAGTCGGTGATGACGATGGAAAAGAACCTCTTGGCTATGGTCACCTCCTTTTTGATGTGGTTACTATATTTTGTCGTCTGTGTCCCTGTCCTCTGGATGTTGTAGAACATACTCCCATAGGACAGTACAATTATAAGGAATGCAACCAGGTTCAGGCCTGTTGAGGAAAATAAATGAATCAGCTCCTTGGAATTTATTCAATTGTAGATAATGTTAGGTCCATTATTATACAAGGTAAAACATGAAATTGCTTTTACAACACAATTCAAATAATTACTGCAGTTTTACACACAGTGTGGCAACTTTAATGAGACAAAAGCAATGCATTTGTTTTAGCAATGCATTTGTGGTACTTCCTTTGTAACAGATAACAAGATAGATAATTGAAACATTTTCGATAATGGAAAATTGTCTTCTCCACCAACCCCTCATTGAAAGGCTGATAGTGGAACACTGCCACCTACAGTGTAGTAACCCTGAGGCAAATTGCTCAAAGGCACAATGGAAGTATACACTGAGTGTACAAAACATTAGGAACACCTGCTCCTTCATGACAGACTGATCAGGTGAATCCAGGTGAAAGCTATGATCCCTTATTTATGTCACCTGTTAAATCCACTTCAATCCGAGTATAAGAATGGGAAGAGACAGGTTAAAGAAAGATTTTTAAGCCTTGAGACAATTGAGACATGGATTGTGTGTGTGTGCTATTCAGAGGGTGAATGGGCAAGACAAAATATTGAAGTGCCTTTGAACGGGGTATAGTAGTAGCAGAGAAGGCTGATGGGAGGAGCTATAGGAGGACAGGCTCATTGTAATGGCTGGAATGGAATTAATGGATCGGTATCAAACGTATGGAAACCACGTTTGACTCAGTTCCATTGATTTGATTCCAGCCATTAGAATGAGCCAGTCCTCTATAGCTCCTCCCACCAGCTTCCTCAGGGTAGTAAGGTGCCAGGCTCATGGGTTTGAGTGTGTGAAGAACTACAAAGCTGCTGGGTTATTCACACTCAACAGTTTCCTGTGTGTTTTCAAGAATTGTCTACCACCCAAAGGACATCCAGCCAACTTGACACAACTGTGGGACGCATTGAGGACCACCAATGCTTCTGACACCTTGTAGTCCATGCTCCGACAAATTGAGGCTGTTCTGAGGGCAAAAGGCAGTGCAACTCAATATTAGGAAGGTGTTCCTAATGTTTTGTACAATCAGTTTATACAGTAGTTCGGATTCTGACAACAGCAGCCTTCTTGTTGTCAGTTCAGTTGCCAGGCTTGGGAGTTGAACCAGGCAGCAACCCTCTGGCTACTGGCATAAAATGTCTAATAAAATGTAGGCTACATCTATAAAAAAAAATGTAGGCTACATCTAATGAAAGCAGCAGAGAGCCATTGGAACAATTCTCATTTCAGAATGACATTGGAAATAGACTCATTTGACCTTGAATTAGATAAGACACCCACCCAGGAAGATGACGATGGAGTACACCTGCGCCCCCATTGTCTCAGGCTGCTCTGAGTGTAACGGAAAACACACGCCGTTGGTACCATAGAAGTTCCGGAACAATCCTTTGAATACCAGGGGGAGGAAGGCGATGATGAAGCCAATGAACCAGATACTCAGAAGGATCGAGACAGTGCGCCGGCAGCCGGGGGTTAAATACCGGAAGGGGTAGACGATACAGATGTACTTCTCCAGGGTGAGGTAGGTGAGAAGGAGGACAGAGACCTCGGTGGAGAGCATGGCGAGGGAGCCGATCACCTGACACTGGACGCTGTCCATCCAGGCCTGGGCGTGGCGGTTGTACTCACCGCGGAACTTGAGGTCGTAGGCACCAATCATGAAGAGGTAAACGCCCATCAGTCCGTCGGCACCTGGGTGGTGGAATTGCGTTGTTAGAGTAATTACTATTACCAAATTGAACTCAGTATGTGCATTAATACTATCTGCTCAACTTTTTACAGTGAAACGTCATACATCGGTTAACGCTCATTTATTTTCAAATTAACTCCTTGGTTACATGGACTTACTCCATAGTCAATTAATTCTACATTCATTTGAGAGTCATAAAGTGCAGAAAAGAGAAACTGCAGATTTGGAGCAATGCAAACTTCAGTAATGTAATGGGCCAAGCTTTTAGTCTCAGAAGTAGGCCTTCAGAGCATCTACAAGTGGAATGTAAGTACAGCTCAACTTCGACACTTCTGAGGTGTAAATTTGAAGGACAATTTGATTTCAGAGTCAACAATCCATTCAGGGTTAATAACATTGTCATGTACACACCTTGTAATATAACCAGTGCTTAATTTGAGCCGCATCCTGCCAGAACAGGATCTGGCACCTCTCCATTTTGGACTGTTTTGTTCCGGAACCTATTTGACCAGATCCGGTACCTCTCGTGCCATGAAAAATAATTTTCACAGTTTGCAATGTAAAAATTCTAACAAAAGCTATCTTTTTTTATTTATCCGTTATTTTACCAGGTAAGTTGACTGAAAACAAGTTCTCATTTGCAGCAACGACCTGGGGAATAGTTACAGGGGAGAGGAGGGGGATGAATGAGCCAATTGTAAACTGGGGATTATTAGGTGACCGTAATGGTTTGAGGGCCAGATTGGGACTTTAGCCAGGACACCGGGGTTAACACCCCTACTCTTACGATAAGTGCCATGGGATCTTTAATGACCTCAGAGAGTCAGGACACCCGTTTAACGTCCCATCCGAAAGACGGCACCCTACACAGGGTAGTGTCCATAATCACTGCCCTGGGGCATTGGGATATTGTTTTAGACCAGAAGAAAGAGTCCCTCCTACTGGCCCTCCAACACCACTTCCAGCAGCATCTGGTCGCCCATCCAGGAACTGACCAGGACCAACCCTGTTTAGCTTCAAAAGCAAAGTTCATTTGAGTTGCTCTTCATTAATTATCCTGCCCCACAAAAAAAACAATGTGAAAAGTAGATTTTCAGCCTAGGCCTAATATTCTAAGAGTTGATTCGGGTTGGGCCGGCCCTGGTTTAGGGTTTGAGCAACATTTTAACCTTGGTTTGCAACACATGATCAATAGCTTCTTTTTTTAAGTAGCTTAGCTGTGGATTGTAGCAAAATAACAATGAATAGCTTAGTCGAGAATGCGTGGCAAATATGTCAGTGAAAAAACTAAATTGGAAATCACAAGTTGGATAGCAAATGGCTCCTGCTGTAGGCTACCAAAATACAGTATTTGATCAACTTCGATATATTGTTTTACTAAAAACAAGAGCGCGAAAGGATTTTGGCACGAGCGCATCAGCCATCTCCAGCGAGTGAGCTGCGCATCATTGGGTTTTTTAGGACCATAATTTTCTCATATTGTAGCCTACAATATTTGTCTCCACACACCTAGGCCTGGGCTAATGATGGATTCAAGACAAGGTCGTTTTTATTGATCTCATATTCTCAGTTTGTCAGTGTCAAAGTAACCTGCCATTTCGATCATTTGTGTGGTATTAAAAAAGGTTATGCCAAAGTCTCCAGTTGTGTAAAATGATGTGGAATTGCATGAAAGGTGTTTATAAAAGGCCCAATTTTTCCTCTACTCTTTTACTGCTCTGACACTTTTTTCTCATGCGTTCCTGTCACCCCCCTCTCACTCTCACTTTTTGTTCACCGAGTTACAAATGAAGCACTGAATATAACTGATGTTATGAGCAGCAATGACAAACTTTTCTGGTAATATATTAACTTTATCTTAAACCTCCATATTTGCAAGTAAGCTTTAGCCAAACTTTGAAGTCTGTTTGACTCTGCTGAGATGTCCCCTTTTTCAGTAAGCCTTCAATCAACTTAGAGATGATATATTTGCACAAGGAAATCAAACAGAAATGTCACGTAAATTGAATACATATGACATTTCGGTAGAACACAAATTCATCTGGCTGGTGTTTGACTGCAGTCATGATGATGCCAAAACAGACAACATACAGTATTTACCGCTCACATTTCCTCTGTATGGCACGAGACTCTCTGTCTCTTACATGACTCAGTGACTCATTCTATAACATAGCTCTAGACCGTGTCATTGTACTTCCTTTGATGTAGAAAGGTACCAAATGTGCAAATCAAAAAAGCATTTTATCTGAAACATGCCAACATTAAAGTGTAAAGGATGGTGGTGGGTATGCCAAACACATTCTGATCTTCACAAGGATAAGTCCGAAACACATCAAGAGCTTGGGACTATAGGGTTCTACCTGCATTTTTCCCAAAGTTAAATTATTGACAGCCTTGTTCCGTTCAATGTTCTCTACCTATATAATACTCTTAATACTCCAATTAATGTTAAGTTCAAAAGAATACAAGATAAAAATTGCTGACATCATTCAAACCAATGAGGGTTTGGAACTTTAAAGCCAATTCATCTTTTTGCAGATAGATCCTTATAGTCCCAAGCTCTCGATATACTGTATACCTTCAAGGCTTTTTCATTTTTTGGGGTGGGCAGATCAGCTTTAATATTACCTCAAGCCTTGCATACTGTATATCAAAGCTTATTTAAATTGAACAGAAAGGTGTGTCTTACATTGCAGGGTACAGATACAGGGAAAATTCGAGAAATAGCGCTATCCTGCTGACTCCCAAGGAAGTAAGCCATTAACATGTCTCTCTCATTCCCTGGATCACCGTATCTGACATAGCTAGTTTAATAGAGCAGAAAGGTGGGCCTGGCTTGTAGCAAAGGCACAAAGACATGTTATGTAGCTCTCTCTCCAACTCCCACGGTAGTACGAAATAAATATACTATGTATCAATGGTTTGGTGGTGGCCACTGAATGTCAACAGTTCAAAAGCTAAGCCTGCACATCAAAGTTAAAGACCCCAATTCATTTGTTTGCTGAAAAGAAACCTGCAGTGAGGGTTCACTAAGAATGTTCACTCTTGAGTTGTTCACCACGTCTTAATCAACACACCCAGAACATTGTCCCTCTCACAGACATTGCCACTGGATATTGACACATTCTCACCTTCCCTTACAATAATGCGTTGAAGCTTCAGTGTGGTTTTTCTTTATTTGAAGTCAATAAGGGCTGTCCCCGACTAAAAAAATGTTTGGTATACCGAAAGTTGTCTGTTCTTTCGACCCATCAATTGGTCGACAGTTTTAAACTTGTATTTTTTCCCTATAAAGACACGACCTACAGTGCATTTGGAAAGTATTCAGACCCGTTGACTTTTTCCCCTTTTGTTATGTTACAGGCTTATTATAAAATTGATTAAATATTTTTTTTAATCATCAATCGACACACAATACCCCAAAATGACAAAACCCATGACAGAGTTTTTAGAAATGTTTGCAAATGTATTAAAAAAAATGGAAATATAACATTTACATAAGCATTCAGACCCTTTACTCAGTACTTTGTTGAAGCACCTTTGGCAGTGATTACAGCCTTGAGTCTTCTTGTGTATGACGCTACAAGCTTGGTACACCTGTATTTGGTTAGTTTCTCCCAATTCTTCTCTGCAGATTCTCTCAAGCTGTCAGGTTGCATGGGGAGCGTCTCTGCACAGCTATTTTCAGGTCTTTCCAGAGATGTTCGATCAGGTTCAAGTCTGGGCTCTGGCTGGGCCACTCAAAGACATTTGGAGACTTGTCCTGAAGCCACTCTTGCATTGTCTTGGCTGTGTGCTTAGGGTTGTTGTCATGTTGGAAGGTGAACCTTCACCCCAGTGTTGGATCCTGAGCACTCTGGAGCAGGTTTTCATCAAGGATCTCTGTACTTGGCTCCGTTCATCTTTCCCTCGATCCTGACTAGTCTCCCAGTCACTGTCGCTGAAAAACAACACCACAGCATGATGCTACCACCACCATGCTTCACCGTAGTGATGGTGGCAGGCTTCCACCAGACGTGAGACTTGTCATTCAGGCCAAAGAGGTTTCATCAGACTTGGTTTTTCTCTGGATTCATCAGACCAAAGAATCTTGTTTCTCATTGTCTGAGTCCTTTCGGGGGCCTTTTGGCAAACTCCAAGTGGGCTGTCATGTGCTTTTTTACTGAGATGTGGCTTCCGTCTGGCCACTCTACCATAAAGGCCTGATTGCTGGAGTGCTGCAGATATGGTTGTCCTTCTGGAATGTTCTCCCATCTCCACAGAGGAACTCTGGAGCTTTGTCAGAGACCATTGGGTTCTTGGTCACTTCCCTGACCAAGGCTCTTCTCTCCTGATTGCTCAGCTCTAGGAAGAGTCTTAGTGGTTCCAAACCACTTTCATTTAAGAATGTTGAACCACTGTGTTCTTGGGGACCTTCAATGCTGCAGACATTTTTGGTACCCTTCCCCAGATCTGTGCCTCGACACAATCCTATCTCGGAGCTTAATCCTAATTCCGTCGACCTCATGGTGTTACGGCTTTCTTCCGTCGAAGGAGAGGCGGCCCAAAATGCAGCGTGGTTATTTCGATACATGTTTAATAAAAGATAAACACGAACAATACAAAACAATAAACGTAACGAAAACCTAAACAGCCTTATTTTTTTTATTTTTTATAAAAATAATTTATTATCATCAATACCATTCATTCTTTACAACTCATCATTTCCATACAAACTCAAATAGTGGTATTTTAATTTAAACAAAACAAAAACCCCAAACAAAACCTCAGGGGAGCATCTTCCCTCCCCGTCATCCTACAAACTACCTTTCCCTATCTCCCCGTCCCTAATCTATCCCCTTACAAATCTAAATGACACCCAGCCCTAAACCCCCCTTCCACCTCTCCCGGGCAGCATGCTGCCCCCACTTCCTCTCCTCCCTCTTCATCCTCCCCCTCAAATCTCCTTCCACCCTCCTCACTATCCCTTCCACCCCCCAATCTCTCCCTGTCTTCACCATGTTCTGCCTGGCTTCCCACAGCCCCCGTTTAAAGAGACTCATGAGAAGCCAGAGCAGAAACCTGTCCCTATCCGTCCCTCTCGCTCTCCCTACACCTCTCTCTAACCTGGCCCACGTCAATACAAAATCCCCCCTTACCAAACCTAACAACACCCGTGCCCTAGCCCATACTACTCCGGCAAAGGCACAGTCCCAAAAGACATGGCACACAGTCTCCTCCCTGCCACAAGAAGATCTTGGACAGGTGGGGGATTGCACCAAACTATACCGGTACATGATGGAACGTACCGGCAAGCACTTATGGAGGCTCAACCAATTCAGGTCCTTGAGCCTGTTGTCCAGACCCCGCGCCTGCACTCCCTCCCAAACCACTTCCGAGATGCCCACTACAGGCGCCGGACTCCCTGCCTTTCTGACCTCCTCGTACAGGTGCCTGTGATCTAAAACTACTCGGGCAACTTCAACCTCAGGGTGCTCACGCAGCCACTTGGCCGCATGACCAAAGTGCCACGGCAGCTGTTCCGCCCGAGGACCCGTGTTAGACCACACCATTACGCTTCTCGCCTGATACGAGAAGAACACCCGCAGGAGGTAACCGGACGGGTGTATCACTGGATGAGCAAGCTCCGTTAACAAGAAAGAAACAAAAATTGCGTCCAGTTTGAGGGGGAAATGTGGTACCCCCCTACCTCCCTCCCCGATGGGACAAAGCATGCGTGCCCTGGCGACCCACTCGCACCTGCCATTCCACATGAACTGAAACACAAGCCTCACTAGAGGCCTCCTCAGACTAGCCGGCAATGGGTAGATGTACGCCAAATACAAAAGAGACGGCAACACATCCACCTTTAGAACCAGGACTTTGCCCATAAAAGACAAATACCTAGCCTTCCACATTGCTAGCTTCCTCTGTACCACTGCGATACGCATGTTCCAGTTTAGCGTCGCTGAGCCGGAGGTCTCAAAATGGACCCCGAGAATCCTCAGGGCCCCCTCACAGAGAGATAACCCCCCGGGCACATCCGTTCTACCGCGCCATCTTCCGAAAAACTTGACGGAAGACTTTGCATGGTTCAGAACTGCTCCCGACGCTCGGGTGAAATCCCCAAAGATGGCAAGGGACCTTGTCAGGCACGAGTCCTTGCACAGCAGCAAGGAAGTGTCGTCGGCGTACTGCGTCATCTTAACACGCAGCCCACCACTTCCAGGGATCAACAAGCCTTCCACCCCTGTGTCTGCCCTAATGGCAGCCCCCAGAGGCTCCATGTACAGAACGAAGAGGAGAGCCGAGAGTGGGCACCCCTGCCTGACCCCAGACGAGAGGTCAAAAACGTCACCCAAGTGACTATTTACACTAACTCGGCACCCCGCTCCGACATATAATGTACGAATCCATCCTATGAACTTCTCCCCAAATCCTAATCGACCTAACACTCTGAATAAAAATGATCTATTCACGCGATCAAAGGCTTTCGCCTGATCTAGCGCTGCTACCATTAAAGGCAGTCCTCTATCTTCAACCCAAGCGATGGAGTCCCTGATTAACTGTAGGTTCCATCTAATAGAGCGGCCCTCTACCCCGCACGTCTGATCCTCATGGACGACGTAGGGAAGGGCTGTGCGCAACCGGTCTGCTAAAACCTTTGCAAGTAGCTTGTAATCTACACACAGCATGGTCAACGGCCGCCAGTTGCCAAGGTCTGTTACTTCCCCCTTCTTATATAAAAGTGACAGCACACCAACAGCCATTGATCCCCCCGGGACCCCCGTCTCAAGGATGGCCTTCAAGACTTCGAGGACCACTGGTCCAAGTTTACCCCAAAACTTGAGATAAAACTCAGCCGGCAGCCCATCTATCCCAGGCACCTTCCCTTTTCCCATCCTTCTAAGAGCGCTCTCAACCTCTTCTAGTGAGATCTGGGCCTCCATCACTTCTCTAATGTCCTCCGGCAACCGCCTGGACAAGTGTTCTAAAAACACATTTCCCTGCTCTACATCTATTTCCCTTTCCTTAAATAAACCTTCGAAATGATCAGTTGTCACCCTGACCATATCCTCTGGTTCTCTAACTATACTACCATTTTCTTCCCTAACGCCATGCATTACCTTCCTACTCTGTCTGGCCCTAACCGACTTAAAGAACATAGCAGAACAAGTCTCATTATGTTCTAGAAAGCCACTATGCGCACGCTCCAGGAAAGCTCGAGCCTTCCGCTCCTGCAACTCCCTGAGCTGCGCCTTTAGGGTTGCGGATCTCTCCCAGTCAAACGACCCGCCGAGGTTGCCTGCCTCGTACTCGAGTTCAATTAACCTTTGGATACGATCCACCTCCCTCCTCTCCTCCCTTTTTTTCCTCTTGCAATATCCTATTATAAAAGCCCTAATCCTCACCTTAACTAAATCCCACCACTCTACCACCCCCTCGCACATGGACCGGAGACCCTCAAGCCTCCAAAAGAAACCATAAAACCCGTCAACAAAAGCCTGCTCCTCCAGCACATCCCGATCTAGCTTCCAGTACCCCCTACCAAAGAGGCAGACTGGCGACCCCACCTGCAGGAGCACCCCGTCGTGATCCGAAAAAAAACAGGCAACAGCCGCCCAGACAACTTACCCAAAGACCTGGGTACAAAAATATAGTCGAGCCTCCGCTCAACCCCCCTGGAGTTGCGCCATGTAGGACCGTCCATTTTCGGAGTAGTGTGCATACCACCATCTACCAGACCATGGCAAGCCATTAGCCTGGCAATGGCGCCTGCACTGCTATCCCCCCCTCTTCCTAAATCTGTATTAAAATCCCCCCCTATCACTAATTTCCTATTTGTGACACACAGGGGCGTCAGACAGTCCACCATCTCCCTCCTGTCTGCCACCTCCTGTGGTCCATACACCACCACTAATCTAAAATTACAATCCCTTATCGTGACATCCACCCCTATAACCCTCCCCTGCATTACCACAAAAGAATCCTCCACTTTAACCTCCCTGTGCCCACACAAAATCCCTACCCCCGATGAGTGCACCCCCCCAACACCCCAAACCGACTCCCCCTTGTCCCACTCCCTCTTAAACCTATTAACATCCCCTCCATCCCTCAGGTGAACCTCCTGTAAAAAACAAAAATCAAACCCCACACCCTCCAAATAACTAAAAACCGCCCTCCTCTTAACACAATCCCTTAAACCCCTTACATTTAAACTAACAAAAGTAAAATCAGACCCCATGAAAGAATAAAATAAAAACATGTAATACACTCAAATTCTAAACCCAGACAGAAAAAAACAAAAACAGGAGACTCACCCGATGCTCCCCTGCTCCATATCTACCGGTGATGACACCATCTGTACTCCCAACATCCCCCCCTCTTCCTCCATCTCACCAACCCAGGATGCAGGAATAGTGTTTGGCTCCGGGGTGCCCTGCACCCTGGGTCTACCCCCACAATCCTCCCCCTCCCCAGTGCTGCAGCTGGATTGGAAAAAATTCGGGGAGGCTGAGTCCCCAAACAAAAAACTCCCCACCTCCTCCTGTACCCAGTCCTGAGTCCTGTTAGGTGTGTCCCCACCCAACAGATATTGAGAGCCTGTGAAAACCAGCAGCAACCCAGAGGTTTCTCCCACCCCCATCACTCTCTTGGCCATCCCCTCCCTCTCACTGTCGGCCAATCGCTCCCTCCTCTTCATTCTCTTCTTTGGTGATGACGGCAGTGGAGAGATACCAACCCCCCCGCCCGCCAGCTCCTCCACCATACCCCTCATCTCTTCCACCAGGGCACATTCCCCCCAGTCCACTTGCTCTTCCACCGTCTCCTTCTCCACCACTCCTCCATCGCTTTCTTCTCTCTCATGCTCCTCCACTCGGTTGCCGTCTTCCGCCGCTTTTCCTGGTTCTCCTACTCCCGTGCCTTCCGTTTCCTTCTCTCCTCCTTCCGCCGCTTCTTGCTCCTCCTCCTTCCTTGTGGCCTTCCCCTCTGGACCTGTACTCTGATCATGAGGCGTGCTTCCTTCCCCTCCTCTTCTTCCCCCATCCCCCGCCCCTGCTCCCCCCCCAGCCGCAGACGCATATGACCGCTGACGGGCCGGGCACCCCCGCCACAGGTGTGCTGACGAGCCACACCCATGGCACGTCTTAGGCTTGTCACAATCCCTCGCCTCATGATCCTCAGATGCACAAAATCTGCATTTTCTTGTACTGCATGAGGCGAATATGTGACCGTAGGCCATACAGCGTCTGCAAAATGGGGGCTGACGTGCATAAAACAACGTCCCCCTGTCAGCCCCTAGGGAGAACATAGCAGGAGGATGGAGGTAGCCACCATGTCCCTTTGGGTCCTCTCTGAGGAGGGCCTGGAAACCTCTCCTCCCATTCCAAAACCCAAGGGAGTCTTTGAGGTGCCTTGCTGAGGAGACGTTATCCATATATCTCCCCAGAAAAGCCCTCACCTCTTCGTCCTTAACGTAAGGGTTGTAAATGTTGACAGTTACAACCCTAAAATTATTCTTCGCCAGGCTTGTTATTTCGTAGTGGCACATCGGCCTCTCACCTCCCACTGCTCTTGCCCTTCTCAGGATATCATCGTGTTTTGCCTCTGTATATAGTGCCACGTCGTATGCTCCCTCCAACGAGTTGCCTTGGAAACAAAACACGTCCTTCACCGTCAGCTTTAGAATCCCCATCAATATTATCCTTCCAAAAGATTCCCGTCCTAAAGGCTCCATCTCTTTTTCCTTCCAAGCAAACCTAATCGTGTTAGCCAGCCCAATCCCAGGGACCGACCGTGTTGATGTATTTAGCACCATCTCCGCAAGGAGAATGGCGCTCGTTCTCTTCTCTTCCAAAACAAGTGAAAAGAAAAAAACCAAAAGTGACTGAGCCTATCTGGTGCAACAAACACAGAGACAGGAACAATCACCCACGAAACACTCAAAGAATATGGCTGCCTAAATATGGTTCCCAATCAGAGACAACGATAAACACCTGCCTCTGATTGAGAACCACTCCAGGCAGCCATAGACTATTCTAGACAACCCCACTAACCACAATCCCATGACCTACAAAAACCCCAAGACAAAACACACCACATAAATAACCCATGTCACACCCTGGCCTGACCAAAATAATAAAGAAAACACAAAATACTAAGACCAGGGCGTGACACATGGCCTGGTTTTTGCTCTGACATGCACTGTCAATTGTGGGACCTTATATAGACAGGTGTGTGTGCCTTTCCAACTGATGTCCAATCAAATTTAATTTACTACAGGTGAACTCCAAGTTGTAGAAACATCTCAAGAATGATCAATTGAAACAGGATACACCTGAGATCAATTTCAAGGCTCATGGCAGAGAGTCAGAATATTTATGTAAATAAGGTATTTCTGGGTTTTTTAATTTTGTAAATAAATTTAATTTCTAAAACCAGTTTTTTGCTTTGTCATTATGGGGTATTGTTTGTAGATTGATGAGGAAAAAAATAAATGTTATACATTTTAGAATAAGGCTGTAACATAAAAAAAGTGGTAAAGTTAAGGGGTCTGAGTACTTTCCGAATGCACTGTATGTGTTTTAGGAAAATCATCTATATATTTATTAAGCTTGTCTGATGCTTTAAGCTCACTGTTTAATGAAATAAGACACATATTACTCAAAAGGGAGCCAGAGATCGACATAACCAGAAGAACAAAAATCTTAACCTGTCCCAACCATCATCCACCCGCTCTTACTGGCTTTCACAGATTCTGCAGTTACTCTCCTGAAGTTCCCGGTAATAGGCTACATGAGGAGTCAGCTAACTTTCTTATGTGGAATGCAAATTTATCTTACAATTTCTACAGATCTGCGTGCCAGTTATGGTTTTCATATGCACATTTTCATTAAACTATTTCATTTCTAATTACGTCTTCCCATCTCGAAATCATTGTCATGTGGTTAATTAAAATTAGATCCAAATCTAAATGAAAATGATACAAACCTAAAAAGTAACTTCTATTTCCAACTATGTAAAAATAGCCTCATAAAGCCAACAACAACAAAAAAGAGTAGCCTGCAGGTAGAAAATATCCTGATATGAAGAAATCCTATAAATCACATTGGCTACGCATGGACTATGTGCAACAAACTTGAAACATTATATCAGCTTTGGGTCCAGGCTATAGATCCTTGCAGAATTGTATAAAATATTCTGGCCCCTCAGAGTTTCCTGTACCAGTGAGCTCGGGACAGACACAGCTGTAAGCTATTTTCGGAAGGTAAGTTATTAGGTAGGTCTATTTAATGACGTTTCCACTGTATCAGAGCATTACATTTTCCCTTTCATACTGAGTGGTTATCGATAGGGAGAGAGCTGGAAAGATTTTTCAAATACATTGAGGAATTATTATCATTCTCAATGGACGTAAAAACAGACGTTGTTTTCTTGCTTTTTAAGGTGAAGAAAACATTACTTTGATAAGCTCCACAGGTTATTAGTGGTAGTCCATTAAGCCAATCCGAAATACTATCAGATCCCCAAATGGGCACATTTATAGGCCTACTTCTATGCGTAATCAGGTATATATTAAAATAATATATTGAATGCATTAACAGACATTACCGTAACTGAACAAATATTGTAGATTAGGAATTAACGGTAAATGTACTGCTGGTGATATACAGTATGTAATGGGAACTTGATAGACACTAACAATCAAATGCAAACAATTGAATGTGGACTGTGCCATCCCTGCGGCCTCTGCAATGAATTAGTTCACTAAAATGGGTGTGAATAAGCGAGGTATCTTGTGTATCAAAACAATAAATTATATATATACTGTAGTACCAGTGAAAAGTTTTTTTTTGTTGAATTTTTACCCCTTTTTCTCCCCAATTTCGTAGTATCCAATTGTTGTAGTAGCTACTATCTTGTCTCATTGCTACAACTCCCGTACGGGCTCAGGAGAGACGAAGGTTGAAAGTCATGCGTCCTCCGATACACAACCAACCAAGCCGCTGCTTCTTTAACACAGCGCACATCCAACCCGGAAGCCAACCGCACCAATGCGCCGGAGGAAACACCGTGCACCTGGCCACCTTGGTTAGCGTACACTGCGCCCAGCCCGCCACAGGAGTCGCTGGTAGTGAAGATATCAAAACTATGGAATCATGTAGTAGCCAATTTTTTTTTAAACAAATCAAAATATATATTATATTTGATAGTCAAAGTAGCCACCCTTTGCCTTTGATGACAGCTTTGCACACTCTTGGCATTATCTCAACCAGCTTCATGAGAAATGCTTTTCCAACAGTCTTGAAGGAGTTCCCACACATGCTGAGCACTTATTGGCTGCTTTTTCTTCACTCTGCAGTCTAACTCATCCCAAACCATCTCAATTGGGTTAAGGTCAGGTGATGGTGGATGCCAGGTCATCTGATGCAGCACTCTATCACTCTCCTTGGTCAAATAGCCCTTACACAGCCTGGAGGTGGGTTTTGGGTCATTGTCCTGTTAAAAAACAAATTATATTCCCACTAAACTTAAACCAGATGGGATGGCGTATCACTGCAGAATGCTGTGGTAGCCATGCTGATTAAGTATCCCTTGAATTCTAAATAAATCACTGACAGTGTCACCAGCAGAGCACCATCATACCTCCTCCTCCTCCATGCTTCACGGTGGGAACCACACATACAGAGATCATCCGTTCACCTACTCTGCGTCTCACAAAGACAAGGAGGTTGGAACCCAAAAATCTCAAATTTGGACTCATCAGACCAATGAACAGATTTTCACCGGTCCAATGTCCATTCCTCGTGTTTCTTTGTCCAAGAAAGTCTCTTCTTTTTCATTTGTGTCCTTTAGTGGTGGTTTCTTTTGCAGCAAATTAACTTTTAACAAGGCACACCTGTTAATTGAAATGCATTCCAGGTGACTACCTCATGAAGCTGGTTGAGAGAATGTCAAAAGTGTGCAAAGCTGTCGTTAAGGCAATGGGTGGCTACTTTGAAGAATCTCAAATATAAAATATATTTGGATTTTTTTAACACTTTTTTTGTTACTACATGATTATTTCTTAGTTTTGATGTCTTAACTATTATTCTACAATGTAGAAAATAATCAAAAATAAAGAAAAACCCTGGAACGAGTAAGTGTGTCCAATCCTTTGACTGCTACTATATTTGTTTATTTATTTATTTGCTACTGCTTGACAAAAAAAACAGGCTGTTGGTCGACCGAATATCGACCAAACAGTCGACCAGTCTAATATTTGGGGCCAGCCCTAAATCAATTGAATCAGGACCTGAGTTGAATTGATATGAAAGGTGTCTCTTACAACATAGGGAGATGATACACATGGCATGGAGCTTGTTCTCCGATCGGATGTAGGAGCGCATGCAGATGACAAAGATGTTGCCGAAGCACGTGGTGGCCGACACCACCCAGACGAAAACCCTCAGGACGATGTTGGCCAGGAGGTCCTCGAAGGACGAGATGCCGTCCGTGTTGGGCTTGCAGCTGCGCACGTGAGGGGCGTAGCCGCAGTACTGGAACTTCTTAAAGTAACTAAACACAAAGAGAAGGGAAATCAATTACCAGGTTGAAAGCATCATTTTGAGTCAAAATGCAAGCCGAGATCTACTGTTAAGAAAACGTAAGCATATTCATCATTAACCAGTTCGAAACAGTTCTCTAACAATGAGGTTTGTCCAGTAGGTTATAGGCCCCATACATTAGCACTGCATATTGGCTCAGCTTGAATTGCCCTGCCAATGTTGTTCTCAGACCATTTTGAAATTATATTTCAAAATTGTAGGTAGCCTATTTGATCACACTAGTAATATATAATTTGTTGTATTACTTGTGAGGCACAGCTGAGGGAGTGTAATAATTTGTTTGTTTTTTACTGGACTGATGGCCTGCATCTGATGGTCAGTCTGAGGGCAGGGAGCAGCAGTGAGGATCCTGCTCACCCAACTCACCATCCCTGCACTGTGAAAAGGGGACACAGTCTTCCAGCTGATGGTGAAACTTAAGTCGCACTGCACTGCCTTATTTCTGCCTCATACATCAATTTATGGTGTTACTCCATGACCAGAAAAAGTGATATATTCCTCGATATTAAAAAATAAACAAGACGCAAATAATAACGTAAGTTTATCGAAATAGTTTGCTAAAGGCTACTCATTCATTACAGCTGCAGTGCTGGTAACACACATTTTATGGCTTATAAAACTGTTGACAGTTCTGAATAACAACTTAAACATGAACTTACTCATATAAACAGCAGCTCTATGCTGTATTCATTGAGTCTCTCTCTAGTCATGTTTTTTTTTTAAATGTGAAAAAAGAAAATCTCACATTATAAACTGCTGTGCGCTTGAGGCTTCTTTTTACAGACTGTGGCGCAAGAAAACTGCAGACACTGTGATCTGAACTATTGGTCAGCGGTAGGTCTATAGGCAATGTTCGCTCACATTTTTGGGGGCACTGAGCAAATTGTAGGTCTTGTGAGTGGGAACTTGAACATTGTGAGAATTTTGTGCAACTTCTGGTGTGCATTTACAGTTTTAGACAGTAGCCAATTATTATATTTTTATTCAACTAGGCAAATCAGTTAAGAACAAATTCTTATTTACAATGACGGCCTACACCGGCCAAACCCGGACGACACTGGGCCAATTGTGCACCGCCCTATAGGACTCCCAATCATGGACAGTTGTGATACAGCCTGGATTCGAACCAGTGCAGCGGTAGTGACGCCCCAAGCACTGAGATGCAGTGCCTTAGACCGCTGCGCCACTCGGGAAGCTATTTGTGCATAATGTAGGTCTACCAACAACACCCAATGGAGCAAATCTCATAACATTTTCACATGGGAATAGCTTTTGATTTCTAGGGCCTACAGCAGCCTACTGTATATGTGGTGTTCAATGCAGGCCTACATTGCAACTTTTAAAGTTTCTAAATTATGAAGGGGTTGACATGAATTCATGATTTTCTGTAAAATCATGGGTCAAATAGGTGACTGTAAATTGTATTGTATGATGCAAGAAACCACTTTATAAAATAAATTATTATTGCCATACAGAGAATTACACAATGTAGAATAACCCTTTCCTATTGGCTTAGTTACATATTCAAGCCTGTCTCAAAATACAACACTGCCCCTTTAATTAAGACATAGGCTAAGCTTTTTACTGGACTGGTTTTTCAAAGACAGATTGAAAATGGCGCCGGAGAGGATGGGGGACGTTTTACATCCTCCTATCCAACTGCTATTTTGTTTGTTTTTTTGCAACTTTTTTTTAACGTAAAGTTGCTGCTACCGTTTCTTATGAAGAAAAGACGGAGAAAACGGGACATTAAAAACTGTAATATCTTACCGAGTCATGGCTGAACGACAACACGGATAATATAGAGCTGGAGGGATTTTCCGTGCACCGGCAGAACAGAGAAGCTATGTCTGGTAAGACGAGGGTTGGGGGTGTGTGTCTATTTGTCAATAACAGCTGGTGCGCGATGTCTAATATTAAAGAAGTCTCGAGGTATTGCTCGCTAGAGGTAGAGTGCCTTATGATAATCTGTAGACCACACTATCTACCAAGAGATTTCTCATCTATATTATTCGTAGCCGTCTATTTACCACCACAGACCAATGCTGGCACTAAGACTGCACTCAACCAACTCTATAAGGCCATAAGCAAACAAGAAAATGTTAATCTAGAAGCTGCGCTTCTAGTGGCCGGGGACTTTAATGCAGGCAAATTAAAATCCTTTTTACCTAATTTCTACCAGCATGTCATATGTGCAACCAGAGGAAAAACATCTCTAGACCACCTTTTCTCCACACAGATACATACAAAGCTCTCCCTCACATTCCATTTGGCAAATATGACCATCATTCCATCCTCCTGATTCCTGCTTAAAAGGAAAAACTAATGCAGGAAGTACCAGTGACTCGCTCAATACGGAAGTGGTCAGATGACGCAGATGCTACGCTACAGGACTGTTTTGCTAGCACAGACTGGAATATATTCCGGGATTCATCCAATGGCATTGAGGAGTATACCACCTCAGTCATCGGCTTCATCAATAATTGCATCGACGACGTCGTCCCCACAATGACCGCACGTAAATATCCCAAACAGAAGCCATGGATTACAGGCAACATCTGCATTGAGCTAAAGGCTAGAGCTGCCGCTTTCAAGGAGAGGGACACTAATCCAGACGTTTATAAGAAATCCTGCTATGCCCTCAGACGAACCATGAAACAAGCAAAGCGTCATTACAGGATTAAAATTGAATCCTACCACACCGGCTCCGAAAACTATTATGGACTGCAAAGGGAAACCCAGACGCGAGCTGCCCAGTGACGCTAGCCTACCATCACTCATTCATATATCTTTATGTACATATTCTTTATCCCTTTACACTTGTGTGTATAAGGTAGTAGTTTTGGAATTGTTAGGTTAGATTACTCGTTGGTTATTACTGCATTGTCGGAACTAGAAGCACAAGCATTTCGCTACACTCACATTAACATCTGCTAACCATGTGTATGTGACAAATACATTTGATTTGATTTTGATTTGAAATACCTTGTATGCTTGCTTCGAGGCAAGCAACACTGAAGCATGCACGAGAGTACCAGCTGTTCTGGACGACTGTGTGATAACACTCTCGGTAGCTGACAAGTGTCTTCACTGACATTTTCAACTTCTCCCTGACCGAGTCTGTAATAGCTACATGTTTCAAGCAGACCACCATAGTTCATGTTCCCAAGGAAGCGAAGGTAACCTGCCTAAGTGATTACCACCCTGTAGTACTCACGTTGATAGCCATGAAAGGCTGGTCATGGCTCACATGAACAGCATCCTCCCGGATACCCTAGATCCACTCCAGTTCCCATACCGCCCCAACAAATCCACAGATGACGCAATCTCAATCGCACTCCACACTGCCCTTTCACACCTGGACAAAAGGAACACCTATGTGAGAATGCTGTTCATTGACTACAACTCAGCGTTCAACACCATAGTGCCATTTCTAAGGACTCTGGGACTGCGCAACTGGATCTTGGAATTCCTGACGGGCCGCCCCCAGGTGGTAAGGGTAGGCAACAACACGTCTGCCACGCTGATCCTCTGGGGCCCCTGAGGAGTGTGTACTTAGTCCCCTCCTGTACTCCCTGTTCACCCACGACTGCGTGGCCAAACACAACTCCAACACCATTATGTTTGCTGACGACACAACAGTGGTAGGCCTGATCACCGACAATGATGAGACAGCCTATAGGGAGGAGGTCAGAGACCTGTCAGTGTGGTGCCAGGACAACAGCCTCTCCCTCAATGTGAGCAAGACAAAGGAGCTGATCGTGGACTACAGGAAAAGGCTGGCCGAAGAGGCCCCCATTAACATCGACAGGGCTGTAGTGGAGCAGGTCGAGAGTTTTTCAAGTTCCTTGGTGGCCACATCACCAACGAACTATGGTCCAAACACCAAGACAGTCGTGAAGAGGGCACGATAACACATCCCCCCCCCCAGGAGACTGAAAAGGTTTGGCAAGGGTCCCCAGATCCTCAAAAAGTTCTACAGCTGGTACACTCGATACCGGTTCCCCCTGTATATAGCCTCGTTATTGTTATTTTATTGTGTTACTTTTTTTTACTATTTTTTACTTTAGTTTATTTGGTAAATATTTTCTGAACTATCCTTGAACTGCACTGTTGGTTAAGCGCTTGTAAGAAAGCGGTAAGGTCTACACTTCTTGTATTCGGTGCATGTGACAAAGTTTGATTTGATTTGAAATGTAGCCTACACGTTTTGTGCTCTTATAGGAAGCAGTACCTCCCCATTGTTGACCTATACTTATATAACTGGGCTAATAACTCGCTAACCTGCAATGAATATCAACAAATGTGCACACGCTTGGCTCTGATCTAAACTGATCTGAAAAGTCCATTTACTCGCGGGGATTGAAAGCTTTGCTCGTGGGCTACCGCCAGTTGCACGCGCTTCAATAGAATTCCGTTGCACTCTTGCTCTGCCTATACCAAAATCACAGACTCAGTCTTGCAAAGTTAAATTTGTTTTGGTTTGTTGCATTGAAAAGGGCCTGATATGATGTTGATTCGCTCACGGAAAAAATGTTGATCTATATAGTGCAAACTAATGGGGCAAACTCATGGAATTTCAATCTCTTGCATCTCTGCGCAGAATTGCATTTATTCTCTGCAGCAGTCCTGGAGGAAGTTCCCACGAGCGCAGTTTAGAGGGAACATTGCCTATAGGTGTACTTGATTTGCTCTCTGGGCCTGCCGGATAGATAGAGTTCCATCTTCAGACACATGAAACCGATCAAAATCTGAAAACTTTTGGACTTCCGGCACTGGGGGCTGCTGAATCAAGTGCACCTACAGGCAACACTGCGAAACGAATAAATAAAATAGGAACGCAAAGGCTTTATCATTGGGTTTTTTACAGAAATGTTTGGTGATCGAGGAGGAATGGCTTGGAGATCGACCTCTCGATCGGATTCGACCGGTTGGTGACCACTGCTCTAGGCAGTTCATGATCTGAAGCAATATGGGAGTAAGCTCTACCTCTACCTCTGATAGGCTAGGTGGTATTTCTGCCATATTGCTTACATCTATTATGTCCTTTCAGATCTACACAAGTCCCTAGTGTGTAGGGGTAAGGAATTGTTTCAGGGCACCTATCTGGATAGGATGCACATCCAAAGGTTGCATAGAAGCAAGATACAAAGTTGTGCAGCATATAGTGAGAGGACAAGTATTTGGTTTCAAATTCATCTCATCATGGACCAACAGTGTTTTGGGATGACCTTATTCACAGTCAGATCAATTATGTATTGCACAGCTAGTGATCACACAGTTGGGAGTGAACATCTTGAAGCTTCAGATAAGGACCTGGGGCCAGATTGACTAGGAATCTTTTACAATAGTGGTGGAAAATTTTCCAAATGCAATGGTTTGAAAGATAAAAGGAAGAGCACAAGTTAAAGTAAATGTTGGGATGAGGGATAATAACTAAGAGGTGCAAATGCTTTTTAAATAAAAATCATGAAACTCAAATATTATTTTGCCAGGTAAAAATGTGCATAGGATTTTGTTCAAAGTGTTTTTGTTCAAAGTGTAATGTCGGGTTTGATCATCAAATTAATTTGACAAAACAAAATGAACAAACTACTCACATGTGGGTCAATTGTTTGAGTGGTTCAAACATCCTTCGCTGTATGTTCCCAATCTCGATTCCCTCTATGCTCCTAAAAAACACAAACAAACGTTGTTTCCCTTAGGAGCTCACAAAAAAACAAACTAAACAAAATATTTGAATTTCAGAGACCGTCTTTGCAACACTCTTTCCCCCAAAATTGTGTGTCTTTTACACCTTTTTTGGGGGGAAAGCTTTGATGTATGACCTAAAATGCTATTTGTTTTCTTTCCTGATATGTGTGAATTAGGGAATTCCTCATGTGTGGGCCAGTGAGTGCACTCTGTTCCAATAGGATAACACATAAAACACATTGCATGTTATGTAGCCACATAATTGTATTGTATGATAAAAGGGTGCACATTGGAAGGTCACGTGCCTTTTGGTCTGGGCATGATGCAAGCTATGATTATATGTGAAATTGCATGGAATAGATCATGGGTTTCTCGTAAGTCTGAAAGGGCCACAGAAATGGATGTAATAGAGAAGATGTACTAACTCTACACAACATATATTGGGATGCAAACTCAAAATGTAACAATATTTCAACTCTATATCTGACATGGTACAGTTGTCTTCTTTATTTAAGTCCATAACCATACTTTTGTTTAAAAGTACATTTGTTTAAAACTACCAAGCAACTGTGTGACCCTGATTTAGCCCACTGCAGTAAAAGTTAAGAAAATATATTGAGCATTTTATTCCAAAAACAGCCACACTGTTGTAATAGTATGATGTGTGACTATGCTGAGTGAAGTGCTAACATTAGTAGAATTGCATTTTAAGTTTAGTTTGGCAATGCTAGTCCCTGTGTATTTTGATTTGTAGGTATCCAATGTTAGCTAACTAGCTAGCTGTGATAATGTTGCTATTGTTGTAGAAAACCCTTGTTGTTACTAGCCAGACAAAGGAACAATTTAATTCAATCTTCATAATCCCATATAATTATATATATATATATATTATTTGCTTGCTTGCACAACATATTTTCTCCCTTTTGTTGTCACTCCTGTCACCTTGTTCTCTGATTGTCTTTAAGTATAGTTGTCAGCCACTGAGGAGCATTGCCATTTCATGGTTTAGAGCAGTCCATTGACTGCTTAAGAGGTAAGGAAAAAAACACACTACATCACCAAAAGTATGTGGACACCTGCTCGTCAAACATCTTCTTCCAAAATCATGAGCATTAATATGGAGTTGGTCCCCCTTTCGCTACTATAACTGCCTCCACTCTTCTGGGAAGGCTTTCCACTAGATGTCGGAACATTGCTGCGGGGACTTGCTTCCATTCAGCCACGATTTTGGGCGATTTAGGCCTGGCTTGCAGTCAGCGTTCCAATTCATCCCAAAGGTGTTCGATGGGGTTGAGGTCAGGGCTCTGTGCAGGCCAGTCAAGTTCCTCCACACCAATCTCGACCAACCAATTCTGTGTGGAACTAGCTTTGTGCACGGGGCCGTGTCATGCCTTCCCCAAACTGTTCCCTTCAATGGAACTAAGGGGCCTAGCCCGAATCATAAAAAACAGCCCCAGACCATTGTTCCTCCTTCACCAAACTTTACAGTTAGCACTATGCTTTCGGTATGGTAGCATTCTACTGGCATCCACCAAACCCAGATTCGTCCAACGGACTGCCAGATGGTGACGCGTGATTCATCACTCCAGAGAACGCGTTTCCACTGCGCCAGAGTCCAATAGTGGTGAGCTTTACTCCACTCCAGCCGTCGCTTAGCATTGCGCATGGTGATTTTAGGCTTCATGAAGCTCCCAACGAACAGTTATTGTGCTGACGTTGCTTCCAGATGCAGTTTGGAACTCTCGGTAGAGAGCGTTGCAACCAGGACAGATTTATTTTACGAGCTTCAGCACTCTGTAGTCCGGTTCTGTGAGCTTGTGTTGCCTACCACTTCACGGCTAAGCCGTTGTTGACGTAGATGTTTCCACTTCACAATAACAGCACTTACAGTTGATCGGGGCAGCTCTAGCAGGGCAGAAGTCTACGTACTTTTGTATAAACAGTTGAAGTTGGAAGTTTACAAACACCTTAGCAAAATACATTTAAACTCAAGTTTCACAATTCCTGACATTTAATCATTGTAAAAAAGTCCTTGTTTTAGGTCAGTTAGGATAACAACATTATTTTAAGAATGTGAAATGTCAGAATAATAGTAGAGAGAATTATTTATTTAAGCTTTTATTTCTTTCATTACATTCCCAGTAGGTCAGAAGTTTACATACACTCAATTAGTATTTGGTAGCATTGCTTTTATATTCTTGAACTTGGGTCAAACGTTTCGGGTAGCCTTTCACAAGCTTCCCACAATAAGTTGGGTGAATTTTGGCCCAATCCTCCTGACAGAGCTGGTGTAACTGAACCAGGTTTGTAGGCCTCCTTGCTCGCACACGCTTTTTCAGTTCTGCTAACAAATGTTCTATGGGATTGAGGTCAGGGCTTTGTTATGGCCACTCCAATACCTTGACTTTGTTGTCCTTAAGCCATTTTGCCACAACTTAAGGAAGTATTATTGGGTCATTGTCCTTTTGGAAGACCCATTTGCGACCAAGCTTCTTAACTTTCTGACTGATGTCTTGAGATGTTGCTTCAATATATCCACATAATTGTCCTGCTTCATGATGCCGTCTATTTTGTAAAGTGCACCAGTCCCTCCTGCAGCAAAGCACCCCCACAACATGATGCTGCCACCCCTGTGCTTCATGGTTGGGATGGTGTTATTTGGCTTGCAAGCCTACCCCTTTTCCTCCAAACATAACAATGGTCATTAATGGCCAAACAGTTCTATTTTTGTTTCATCAGACCAGAGGACATTTCTCCAAAAAGTATGATCTTTGTCCCCATGTGCAGTTGCAAACCGTAGTCTGGCTTTTTTTATGTCGGTTTTGGAGCAGTGGCTTCTTCCTTGCTGAGCGGCCTTTCAGGTTATATTGATATAGGAATTTTGTTTTACTGTGGATATAGATACTTTTGTATCTGTTTCCTCCAGCATCTTCACAAGGTCGTTTGCTGTTGTTCTGGGATTGATTTGCACTTTTCGCACCAAAGTACGTTCATCTCCAGGAGACAGAACGAACGCGTCTCCTTCCTGAGCGTTATGAAAGCAGCGTGTTTCCATGGTGTTTATACTTGCGTACTATTGTTTGTGCAGATGAACGTGGTACCTTCAGGCGTTTGGAAATTGCTTCCAAGGATGAATCAGACTTGTGGAGGTCTACAATTTTTTTTTCAGAGGCCTTGGCTGATTTCTTTTGATTTTCCCATGATGTCAAGCAAAGAGGCACTGAGGTTGAAGGTAGGCCTTGAAATACATCTACAGGTACACCTCCAATTGACTCAAATGATGTCAATTAGCCTATCAGAAGCTTCTAAAGCCATGACATCATTTTCTGGAATTCTCCAAGCTGTTTAATGGCACAGTCAATTTAGTGTATGTAAACTTCTGACCCACTGGAATTGTGATGCAGTGAATTATAAGTGAAATAATCTGTCTGTAAACAATTGTTGGAAAAATGACTTGTGTCATGCACGAAGTAGATGTCCTAACCGACTTACCAAAACTATAGTTTGTTAACAAGAAATTTGTGGAGTGGTTGAAAAACGAGTTGTAATGACTCCAACCTAAGTGTATGTAAACTTCCGACTTCGACTGTATACTATTCAATGATTGCTTATGGGCTAATAGCAGTAAGGCCCCCTTGAACTTTGCGACCTTTTGCCACATTTCAGGCTTCAAACATAAAGATATAAAACTGTATTTTTTTGTGAAGAATCAACAACAAGTGGGACACAATCATGAAGTGGAACGACATTTATTGGATATTTCAAACTTTTTTAACAAATCAAAAACTGAAAAATTGGGCGTGCAAAATTATTCAGCCCCTTTACTTTCAGTGCAGCAAACTCTCTCCAGAAGTTCAGTGAGGATCTCTGAATGATCCAATGTTGACCTAAATGACTAATGATGATAAATACAATCCACCTGTGTGTAATCAAGTCTCCGTATAAATGCACCTGCCCTGTGATAGTCTCAGAGGTCCGTTAAAAGCGCAGAGAGCATCATGAAGAACAAGGAACACACCAGGCAGGTCCGAGATACTGTTGTGAAGAAGTTTAAAGCCGGATTTGGATACAAAAAGATTTCCCAAGCTTTAAATATCCCAAGGAGCACTGTGCAAGCGATAATATTGAAATGGAAGGAGTATCAGACCACTGCAAATCTACCAAGACCTGGCCGTCCCTCTAAACTTTCAGCTCATACAAGGTGAAGACTGATCAGAGATGCAGCCAAGAGGCCCATGACTCACTCATGGATGAACTGCAGAGATCTACAGCTGAGGTGGGAGACTCTGTCCATAGGACAACAATCAGTCGTATATTGCACAAATCTGGCCTTTATGGAAGAGTGGCAAGAAGAAAGCCATTTCTTAAAGATATCCATAAAAAGTGTCGTTTAAAGTTTGCCACAAGCCACCTGGGAGACACACCAAACGTGTTAGAAGGTGCTCTGGTCAGATGAAACCAAAATTGAACTTTTTGGCAACAATGCAAAACGTTATGTTTGGCGTAAAAGCAACACAGCTCACACCATCCCCACTGTCAAACATGGTGGTGGCAGCATCATGGTTTGGGCCTGCTTTTCTTCAGAAGGGACAGGGAAGATGGTTAAAATCGATGGGAAGATGGATGGAGCCAAATACAGGACCATTCTGGAAGAAAACCTGATGGAGTCTGCAAAAGACCTGAGACTGGGACGGAGATTTGTCTTCCAACAAGACAATGATCCAAAACATAAAGCAAAATCTACAATGGAATGGTTCAAAAATAAACATATCCAGGTGTTAGAATGGCCAAGTCAAAGTCCAGACCTGAATCCAATCGAGAATCTGTGGAAAGGAACTGAAAACTGCTGTTCACAAATGCTCTCCATCCAACCTCACTGAGCTCAAGCTTTTTTTTTTTTGCAAGGAGGAATGGGAAAAAATTTCAGTCTCTCGATGTGCAAAACTGATAGAGACATAACCCAAGCGACTTACAGCTGTAATCGCAGCAAAAGGTGGCGCTACAAAGTATTAACTTAAGGAGGCTGAATAATTTTGCACGCCCAATTTTTCAGTTTTTGATTTGTTAAAAAAGTTTGAAATATCCAATAAATGTCGTTCCACTTCATGATTGTGTCCCACTTGTTGTTGATTCTTCACAAAAAATACTGTTTTATATCTTTATGTTTAAAGCCTGAAATGTGGCAAAAGGTCGCAAAGTTCAAGGGGGCCGAATACTTTCGCAAGGCACTGTATATATATATATATATATATATATATATATATATATATATACATCTATATACATATACATATATATACAATCCAGTCCGGGCACTATGAATGATCTCTCAAATTATTATTACATACTTTAAAAGTGTTTTATAAATGTGTGAATAACTAGCTTACTAACATTAACCCGTGGGAGTAATGATTCATAAATGATAAACAAACTACTCTACTGATGCTTTTCCCTTTCAAGTGTAACATGCATGCACAAAGTGAGCAGTAAAAAACAAACAATGGCTACTTACAAGGATTTCAATTTATGCAAGTTATCAAAGTGGTCAACTTGGAGATCCACGATAGGGTTACACGAGATGTTCCTAAAAAACATGTAAAAGCAATGACATCAGAGTTTCAGTAACAGCATCAATTATAAGACATAATATTTAACAAGAACTATAGCACCATAGCCGTATAACAATGTCTTTCAACGTTAGAGCAACAAAAACATATAAAATATTCAAAGAATGTTTGTGCATAGATCCGAGTGTGGCTCTAACTCACAGCTGTAGTAAATCTCCCAGATGAACAAAGAGATTGGGAGGGATTGCCACGAGTCTGTTGCTGGACAGATCTCTGTGGAGACAAAGCTATTTACTGGAAACAAACGACAAGAACCAATATACCACCGCATTGTTGAATACTCATTTATGACTGGCCAGAAGGGCATTCTAGAATGAGCATTAAACCCAGATAACGGGACAGTTGGAAAATATATCGGGACATCTTGCAATCATGACGCAATATGAGGCGACACATGCAGGCCATACTTGCTACAAAGCTACAGAAAGCTAAACCAACAACTACACAAACCAACATTGGATACATTGTAAACGCAGGTCCAACGACAAACGTAGCTAGCTAGACATGTTTTTTTTTAGCATCTGATGACCTAAAATGGTGAGTGATGAACATATTGTAATGAAAGAGCAGGGAGCAGATCTCGAACCGTTGACCTCCGAGCCCGAGGGCCAGCGCGCTATCGACTCTGCCGCAAAAGCATGCTCGTGCGGCAGGGTCGATTTCAGCGTTGATAAAGCCAGGATCTTTACACTACTCCCTCCTTTCAAAGAGCGCGTCCTAGCTTGCTGTACGTCTACAGGAACGCGCTCACCGCTCAAGTTATTTCTACCGGCAAATGTGTGCTTTAGTATTGTTTTCTTTGGCAACTGTTGTATAAGCAGGATAGACACCTCCAATCTGTACATTACCTTTGAAATAACGAAGTCCATTTTTCAAATGTACAGAACGGAGGCATTTATCCAGTACTTATACGGTGGATGAAACTTACACAAGGTTTACATGACCACCTGTTCTGCAAATCCAGAAACAAGTGTAAATGCATGTCAGAATAATTGTTTGGATTCACCAAAACTCATAAAATATAAATCATAATCAACATCTTGGCCTGGGAACATGTTGTATATTTATAGTGCAGTCTGTACTGATTTATATGGTATTATCTGAATTATTTTTTAAAAAGTCAGTGGAATAGGTGAAGATATCACTGTCTGGGACTCAAAATGAACTGTGTCTGGGTATGACAGAGGAAAATGTCAAGCAATTTCATGTCTTGAGGCATACAAAACACAACTTACAATTCCCCAAGTTTCTTTAGAAATGAGAACGCCTGTTCATGTATGCGACTGATTCTGTTCTTCTGTAGGACACTGGAAAGAGTTAAGGAAAGACTGTCATAACAAGAATTATAAAACAGACGGACATTTTCTCACTTTATTATCTTCTCTGTTGGTCCTAAAAGCAATTTAACAAGATTGTTGTTTTGGGGTCCACTATTTAGAATCCCTTCGGGAAACAAATAGATGTTGATATTTGGAATTGTAATGGTTATAGCCTAGTGAGAAAGCCAATGACACAACAATAAAAATGAGGAAAACGAAATTAATTAAGTCACACTTACAGCACAGTCATCATGTTGCACGACCAGAATGTTACGTTTCCAACACTTTCAATTTGATTTCCCTCCATGTCCCTGGAGACACACAAGCGCACAAAAACATATTTTGAAAGTAATATCATGCTGATAACAAAGCTATTTTGATTTGTTGACTTCCAAACGTACAGCCAGTTTAGTCTTGGCATTTCCAGGCAGATGTCATCCAGCTTTGTCAGAGCGTTGTTCAACAAAACCCTGCGAACAAAGAAACAAAACAAGAGCGGCCTGATTTTTGTGCCATTCAAAGAAAACAACACTCACTGCCAAAATACTTTAGCATATCACATTGGCCCTTTAATAATACCAGAGCACTTCAATAAAGTGCATAGGAAAGCATAGACGTGGGAAGTCGTTTGGGGGTGGGGGTGCTGCAGGCCTACAGCAGTAGTAAAGGTCCAGTGCAATACTTTTGTGAATTATTTATTTATTTTAAAAAATGCAATAATACAAATAATAGTATAATTTTTTATTCCGATTTTTTCAGTGCAGCAACCCGCAGCACCACTACTTCCCACTGCTACGTATGAAATAACTTATTCGATTGAAAAAGCTAAACAAGCCCAACTCAAGAAGGTAAAGGTAGAAATGAAACTCACAGGAGTACCAAGGAACGCAAGCCTGAAAAGGTCATGGGGGATATCTGATGGATACTGTTGTTTTCAAGGATCCTACAAACAAAGGGTAGAGTTTAATTTCAGCTCTCTTATTAAATTAAGTATTTGGTTGAACGTTGGTTTAAAAGGAAACTGTAGCGATACAAGCTTTGTGCGAGAGTTCTGAAGGCTGTCTAAAAATATAGTCTTTGTACCCATTGTGTTAACAGTAAGTCTATATATGCAAACAGGATATACAGACTGCGTCAGTAAGGATAACCTACAACCACTCCAGCTTGTGTAGATCTTGGAACACCCCGGGCATCAGGATGGATATCTTGTTATAGCTTAAATATCTGAAGCAGAAAATTCAGATTTTAAATATGCACATTGAATTATTTACAATTTATTTAAAAAATAAGCAACTTGATAAGGAAAACTTAAATCAACAACATGCAAGGTAAAAATCTGTCGTTCTGCCCCTGAGCAAGGCAGTTAACCCACTGTTCCCTGGGTGCCGAAGACGTGGATGTCGGTTAAGGCAGCCCCCCTCACCTCCCTGATTCAGAGGGGTTGGGTTAAATGCGAGAGACACATTTCAGTTGAAGGCATTCAGTTCTACAACTGACTTTTTATCCCCCTTTTCCTTTTCTTTATAAAGTCCAACATAAACACTGTCAAGTGCACGCATCAATGTATGAATATTATGAACTTACAGTCTTGTTAGATTGTATAGTCCTCTGAATGCGTTAGGACTCACAGCTCGAATTCTGTTATGTTGTAGATATCTGAAAAGTAGTATGTTAGAAGGATGTTAAAAAAATATCTTGTTTAATTTAACATTTGCTGTGTCCAAAATATGTACTACTTACTAAAACTAAACATTGTGTACTAATAGTACATTGTGTTCAAAATACTATTTTTAGTCTTACATTAATTTGTGTGTTCAGGAGAACAATTGCCACGATGACTAACAAGTGAAAATGATTTACAACAAGTATAGAAGACTCACATTTATACATTAAAGACCTAAATATAAACGGGTCCCTGTAGAACAAAATAAAAATACCAATTGGTAGATACTTTGATAGTATGTGGTTTGATTAGTTTTTTAGAAGAAGAAAATTACCCAAACAATATTGCATAGCTGACTTTATTCGAGAGATAGTTGTTGGCAGTCAATGAGGCATGTTTTTAGTCTCCTCATCTTGCTACTACTTCCATGCTGCCAATATGTTTCAAGGCCAATGTGATCCAGACTACTGCATTTGGGTCCCCGGGGCACCTACCTCCAGAGCCCCCCACCCACTCCTCCTTCCTGTGCTCTTCCTACCTCCAAAGCAGGGCTGTTTTTAGGGCCAGGACGATACCAGTATTGCCATCGTCCAGGTTTGGCCGGGGTAGGCCGTCATTGTAAATAAGAATTTGTTCTTAACTGACTTGCGTAGTTAAATAAATGTGAAGGAACTTGTGAAGATACTGGACTAAACAGGTACAAAAGTATCTATATCCACAGTAAAATTAGTCCTATATCGACATAACCTGAAAGGTCGCTCAAAACCGACATAAAAAATCCAGACTACGGTTTGCAACTGCACATGAGGTGAAAGATCATACTTTTTGGAAAATATCCTCTGGTCTGATGAAACAAAAAGAGAACTGTTTGGCCATAATGACCATCGTTATGTTTGGAGGAAAAAGTGGAAGGCGTGCAAGCCGAAGAACACCATCCCAACCGTGAAGCACGGGGGTGGCAGCATCATGTTGTGGGGGTGCTTTGCTGCAGGAGGAACTGATGCGCTTCACAAAGTAGATGACATCATGAGGAGGACAATTATGTGAATATATTGAAGCAACATCTCAAGACATCAGTCAGGAAGTTAAAGCTTGGTCGCAAATGGGTCTTCCAAATGGACAATGACCCCAAACATACTTCCAAAGTTGTGGAAAAATGGCTTAAGGACAACAAAGTAAAGGTATTGAAGTGGCCATCACAAAGCCCTGACCTCAATCCTATAGAGAATTTGTGGGCAGAACTTAAAAAGCATGTGTGAGCAAGGAGGTCTACAAACCTGACTCCGTTACACCAGCTCTGACCCACTGGGAGTGTGATGAAAGAAATGATAGCTGAAATAAATCATACTCTACTATTATTCTGACATTTCACATTTTTTAAATAAAGTGGTTTTCATAACTGACCTAAAACAGGGATTTTTTGCTAGGATTAAATGTCAAGAATTGTGAAAAACTGAGTTTAAATGTACTTGGCTAAGGTGTATGTAAACTTCCGACTTCAACTGTACATGTAGGAATATTAGTGGGAATATTGTCCCAATATAAACAAGAGAAAGGAGAATGGAATATATTTGAAAAGCCTAACATTTTAAAATACATTGAGATGAAGCTATTTAATTTTTTTTATATATACACTACCATTCAAATGTTTGGGGTCACTGTTAAGGGATTTTTTTTATCAATAATGACTAATTATGTATACATTTCAATCAGGACTGACTAATCAGAAAACTATTATGTTACTGTATAGATGTATGAATTTTCTTTTAACCTTAGTACTAAATATAATGTGTGTACATATAATCAAGAATTTGAACAATGACTGTCTGTTCCTTGGTAGAAATTAATGAATTTATAGCCAGACTGGCTAGAATGCTTATCTACACAGGCAGACCTTGGCTTGGGTCGTAAATTATCATAGTAGGGAGAGACGATGTGGGAAGGCTTGAGAACTATACAGCCATTGTACTGCTGGTTGATGAGCTGGGGTAGTACAAAAACTAATGACGCCATTTTCAGTTTATAATCTGTGGTGTTCAGTACTCTCGAGAATAAACGCTGCTGGTTGATTTTGAGACTGGTCTCTGTCCATTTTATGCAAATAAGAGTCTTACAAATTCTTAGGAATTGACAGAGTGTTTAATTTTATTTGGGTATTAAAACATAGAGGAATTTAATTCCTGTAACAGTCACTTAGACATTTCCTTGTTTTTGAAAGAAAACCACAACTACATTGAAATAACATCAAATTGATCAGAAATACAGTGTAGACAATGTTAATGTTGTAAATGATTATTGTAGCTGGAAATGGCAGATTTTTAATGGAATATCTACATAGGCGTACAGAGGCCCATTATCCGCAACCATCACTCCTGTGTTCCAATGGCACGCTGTGTTAGCTAACGTAAGTTTATCATTTTAAAAGGCTAATTGATCTTTAGAAAACACTTTTGCAATTATGTTAGCACAGCTGAAAACTGTTGAGCTGATTAAAGAAGCCATATAACTGGCCTTCTTTAGACTAGTTGAGTATTTGGGGCATCAGCATTTGTGGGTTTGATTACAGGCTCAAAATGGCCAGAAACAAAGAACTTTTGTTTCTTCTGAAACTCGTCAGTCTATTCTTGTTCTGAGAAGTGATTCTATTCCATGCAATAAATTGCCAAGAAACTGAAGATCACAACGCTATGTGCTACTCCCTTTACAGAACAGCGCAAACGGCTCTAACCAGAATAGAAAGAAGAGTGGGAGGCCCCGGTGTACAACTGAGCAAGAGGACAAGTACATTAGTGTCTAGTTTGAGGAACAGACGCCTCACAAGTCCTCAACTGGCAGCTTCATTAAATAGTACCTGCTAAAACACCAGTCTCATCGTCAACAGTGAAGAGGCGACTCTGGGATGCTGGCCTTCTAGGCAGAGTTCAAGGGAAAAGCCATATCTCAGACTGGCCAATAAAAAGACAAGATTAAGATGGGAAAAAGAACACAGACACTGGACAGAGGAACTCTGCCTAGAAGGCCAGCATCCCTGACTCGCCTCTTCACTGTTGACCTTGAGACTGGTGTTTTAGTCACCGAGGGCATGCGCAATGGTGATATCACCAAAAGAAGACAGCTTATTGGTGCGTGAAATCAAATCCGCGCTGGTAACCTTCAGCCCTTAAAAATACTAGTTAATTATCTAAATCACCAAAGGTACAAATCGTTTTTGGGATTTCAGACCAGGTGTGGCAGAAGGCATGAAGATCACTGCTCTGCTTCAAATGCCCTGATTGATAAAAACGTCGCTATGTAATTGTGACAATTTTGTTTACCAAAGACCCCACAATTAGGCATTAGTTAAACTTCTTCCTGCGAATAAAAACGACTTCCCACAACATTGTTTTCCAAATAACGAGACATGTTTTGCACAGTAGGTGGCTTTTGACTCCTGGTAGCTTGAGGTGTTTGAAATAGCTTAATCGGTCTACGTCAGCCTGTGCAGAATAGTAAGGTAGTAATTGATTATTATTATTATTATTACTGCTATTAATGCATGAGGCTTTAAAACTGCAACAGGAAGTTGATCCCTGCAATGCAAAGATTTATTTTGCAACCCTTCCTCCAAATCTATCCATTATGCAATCATCAAATTAAAAGATTGTTGTCATCGGTGCGATTGAAAATCGTATAGATGACTTATGTTTCTGTAAACCATTAGCCAACACTTCAAACATTTAACAGTGGCATCATGAAAGTTTACTTTCTCTTCATTTTATTTCAGTAATTACATTTATTTTTTCCTGTTACCTTTGAAGTAAAGGCCTATCACAATCCTCTTTTTGTAGGTGATTCTGGTAGGCTAATAAAAGCATGTTGTTCGCAGCATAAACTATTATTATTATTATTTCTGAAGTTCATTCATTTATTAGTGATGGATACTTTAACTGTGCGTTTAGGTTACTGTTATTAAAGCACTCACATAGGCTACTTCTCTGCCAGATTGCGTGAGATAACTAGTCTTATCGGTAAGTGTGGTCTAAGCAATCCCCTTATGGTATTATGTTACGCAGGTCAACTAATGTTGAATACTTATCAGTACTTATCAGTGAGATTCCAGTAACCAATCATATTATACTATATTGCTAGTGATATGTTTAAATTGACAGCTATTACAAATCAGCTGTCAGAAGCTGCATGACGAGCAGTTTATTTTGAGCCAATCAAAACTCAATAGTCTCTTAGTCTCTGTCCTAACCTCACGTTATACACCAGTTGGCACCAACATGCAAAAAAAAAAAGGCTAAAACGGAACATGAAGAGCTACCGCCATTCCATGGAAGAAAAACAATGTTTCAAATTGTTGAGGAGTTGTATAAAACTGAACTAAAAAAGAGAGAACTGGATATTAACACTCACTTATCAATACGAACGTGCTGTGAAGGGATCTGTTTTTATAAAGTTTTCCACTTTGTAGTTATGGTGTATTGTGTGTAGATTGATTAGGGGGAAAAAACAATTTAATCCATTTTAGAATAAGGAAGCAACATAACAAAATGTGGAAAAAGTAAAGGTGTCTGAATACCTTCCGAATGCACTGTATAGGCTACTGTGGGTGGGGTAGGCAAAATAATTAGTACAGAATAGGCCTAATTCAAAAAATTGTGATACAGGAAATAAAAAATGCTAGGCAGAGCGTGGCTGAGCAGTACCAGAGTGGGAGAGAAGGCAAACACAATTCTTTAAATCTGCTCATATTAAACTCTGCTCCTTGCTCCACACTCACCAACTTACAGTCTCTGGCATTCAAAAGCAGCCCTGCTTAATATATTATTTTTACCACCCCAATTTTGATCTTGTTACATCGCTGCAACTCCCCAACGGGCTCAGGAGGTGAAGGTTGAGTCATGTGTCCTCCGAAACATTACCTGCCAAACCGCGCTTCTTAACACCCGCCCTCTTAACCCGAAAGCCAGCCGCACCAATGTGTTGGACGAAACACCATTCACCTGATGACTGAGGTCAGCCTGCAGGCGCCCGGCCCACCACAAGGAGCTGGGCCAATTGTGAGCCGCCCTATGGGACTCCCGATCACGGCCTGTTGTGATACAACCCGGGATCAAACTCTGGTCTGTAGTGATGCCTCTAACACCTCAATGGAGTGCCTTAGACCTGCTGATCCACTCGGGAAGCCCCTATCTCAAAAGATCTTTCAATGAATAATCATATTGATGATGGAGTCAGTGAATGAATGCCTGCAGCAACCATTACACGGTCTGACAAGCTGCATAACAAATGAGTCCTTTTGAATGACTTAATACATTTAGCCAAAAAAAGTAGCTGTTTTAAAGCGAATTCCCTGCAATTCTACACATTTTGCCATTGCTTATGACGTGTTCATATATTAGCGGTGTGGCCCCCTTCCAAAAAAAAAAGAGAATAATCCAGTAATCTGGCCTCAAATGTGATAGCACAACAAGACTGAATGACAATCTTGAAAGTTTGTTTTTCCTTACAACCATCATCTGAAGGTAAGTCTTGCTGAATGAATGTTCAACACAGCCAATGCAAGCTTGTTTTGGCCATCACAACCATCAAAAGGGGACGGGAAATGCTTTGATATTGTCTGTGGCTGTCACAGAGGCCTTGAGTGGTTAGTCTATTAGAGAGTGTTTTTGAAGTGCTATCAAAATATTTACTTGCCGACTACAACTTAATCAAGTGACTTCTCTCGCCTGAAGACATTTTAAAAATGCAATCAATAATTCAACGACAACTTACAGTTTCTGAAGACTCTGGTACTTATAGAATATGTCACCGTTCAATATCCGAAGTCGGTTCCTTTGCAGGGACCTATGGGATGTGATTAGTTCATAAGGTCGACCAGATAAATAAACAACAACAAACACAACATTGTGCCACCAAACAATACTGTGTGAATTTAAAAAAAGTAAAAACCTTTTCATTTGAATTACTAGGTTCTCGGCTCATTGTCTGTTTGAGGTTGGAACTAATCACATTTCTATGTGACCACATTGTGTGTATTCGGGAAAATCTTCCAATTACATTTGAAATAGAATTGGTGATGGAACATATCATTATTCCAAACAGAAGGAGCATCTTTCTTTATATTGTGACAGAGAATGCATAATTTTGCCATTTTAGTCATTATCTAAGCTCATTCCACCTCGATTACCACGGTGGCCATGTTACCTGAGGTTACGGAGATAAGCTTTGAATTAGTGAAGAAAGTAATTTAATTGAAATTTAGCAATGCGGAGCGTGCCGCAGCAGTCTACAGGACCTCAATGAAACCTCCATCGAGACACTCATTAGCTAAGTGCGAGAGGCACACTTTGTTTAAGTCGTTTTTCTCTTCCAATTCATAGGAGAAACAGGAAAAAGTGCATCTGCACACTTCCAGTCAGATGCAAATGTATGTATTCAAAATGTGTGCGGCAACTCACATCATGGTGACGTTAACGGACACGGCTGGGACATGGTGAAACTGGGCACCGTCACAGTCCAGCTCCAGATCTCTGCACTGACACAGCTCTGGAACTGCCACCAGCACTGGATGAGGAAGAGACGGAGGGAAGGAAGATATCAATGACTGACGCAGATCCACGTAAGAGCTGGACAAAAAAAAAAAATAGCAATGAAAATAAATGTCAACAAGGTCTTTAGACAACACTGTTGTTGTAGAACTAGCTTTACTTAAGATTACACGGAGACATAGGAGAGTGTCAGGGGCCAACCTCAATCACTGCATATGTACAGTAGCGCCACACGTGACGGATGTGACTGCTTTGCAGTTTTGCTTTCTTCCCTGTCTCGGCACAATGTCCTTGCAAAGGCTCCAGGTACCCTCTGCTTCGCAAACACGTTACCGCCCGCTTGACAGCGTCTTTGCCCGTTACGACACCGAAAGTTACCATTTCGTTAGCACGAGTGGAGACATTTCAAGATGTGAAATGAGGTTACTGCACAATCTCAACACTGTTACACACGGCCACAGAGGATTTAATTGAAGCAGCAATCTATTGAATTGGGGCCTCATGCCAGAGGAAAAGACAATTATTCTTTTCAAATTCAATAAGTCCAGGTTCCGACAGGAAATGTGTAAAAGGATAATAGCATTCAGTTAAGTGGGCATCAGAAATAATTCCTTTATGCTGTATCTGAGGGGATTTATAATCAGGCATAAAGGAAATGATAAGACTCCATGGAAATACTAAAATATCAATGGTATTCAAAGTTCTGGTGTGTTGATTTCCATTTTCCTTGCAAGTTAATTGACCATCGAGTACACTCATTGGGTCCTGACTAAAGGGGAAGAATGGAAATCAGCAATCTGGTTTTGAATATTGATGTTCTGATGGGGACATATTTGAGGACAAATTTGAATCGTGCTGATATTCAAAGAATGAAATATATGAAGAAAGAATAATCTTCTGTACATCTGACATCTAATGCAATGCATGTGTAATGACTAAATTGAATCCAAGATTTGTATTTGACCTAAAGTGTGAAATCCTATACTCGTCATTCAATTCAAAAGTGTTTTTGAAAGATGGGTCATTTGCGATTTGAATATCCTTGTCAGTGACCTCTGTTATACTAAGAATAAAGTTACTAATGAATTGAAAACATCTGATTCTGCCAATGAAAATTGAGAAAACATTGGATATAATCAAAGGATTATATGCACAAACTTGGAAGAAAAGAAACCTGTTTATTCGATAAGGAATTGTTTGTTGCTTGTTATTTGATACCATGTCAGTCGTGGTTTAATATGAAGTTGCGTTATTTAGAAACTCCAAATAGGGAAAGTTGCAACTCAATATTAGGAAGGTGTTCCCAATGTGTGGTATACTCAGTGTATATCAACAATGGACTAATGAAACAAATACCAAATGATTGTTTTGGGGCAGAGTTTTCCTTTAATGCCTCGGGGGAGGCAGCACAAATGGACTGTTCGAAACCACTCGATTTCCATCTGGTCTGTTTAATATAGATCCACAAACTTAAAACATAGCAGCGAGCAGCAATGAACAGGCTGACCGAAGGACACAAGATCAGTTGGATAACAAAGCAAACACTCTGTTCCTATGTAATACTCTTCCTTTATGTGCAATCAGTGTTGAGTGGATATAATTGAGCATATTAGCGTATATGCATCTACTGCAGGGGTATTCAACCGGGGGTCCGCATATTTTCCCCGCAATGTTTTTATGAATATTGCTAAATTACATACCCACAGTCGAAGAGAATCTTCTTTCTAATAATGTCAATTTTAATTGTCAACTCCTAATTTTGAGCCAAATATACTCACTGTAGTAGCTGACATACAGTTGTTAGTCTTGTCTCATTGCTGCAACTCCCATACGGACTCAGGAGAGGCGAAGGTCGAGAGCCGTGCGTCCTCCAAAACCCAACCAAGCCGCACTGCTTCTTGACACAATGCCCACTTAACCCGGAAGCCAGCCGCACCAATGTGTTTGAGGAAACACCGTACACCTGGCAACCGTGTCAGCCCGGCACAGGAGTCGCAACCGTGTCAGCCCGGCACAGGAGTCGCTAGTGCGCGATAGGACAAGGATATCCCTGCCTGCCAAACCCTCCTCTCACCTGGACTAATTGTGCGCCACCCCATGGGTCTCCCGGTCACGACTGGCTGCGACAGAGCCTGGACTCGAACCCAGAATCTCTAGTGGCACAGCTAGCACTGCGATGCAGGGCCTTAGACCACTGCGCCACTTGGAAGGCCTGAAGTTGAACCTTCGCCCCAGTCTGAGGTTGTGAGCGCTCTGGAGGAGGTTTTCATCAAGAATCTCTCTGTACTTTGCTCCGTTCATCCTCGATCCTGACTAGTCTCCCAGCCTCTGCCGCTGAAAAACATCCCCACAGCATGATGCTGCTCCCACCACCATGGTGCCAGTTTTCTTCGGTTATATCCTTCCTGTTTGGCTCTGTCCGGGGGTGTCCTCGGATGGGGCCACAGTGTCTCCTGACCCCTCCTGTCTCAGCCTCCAGTATTTATGCTGCAGTAGTTTATGTGTCGGGGGGCTAGGGTCAGTTTATTATATCTGGAGTACTTCTCCTGTCCTATTCGGTGTCCTGTGTGAATCTAAGTGTGTGTTCTCTAATTCTCTCCTTCTCTCTTTCTTTCTCTCTCTCTCGGAGGACCTGAGCCCTAGGACCATGCCCCAGGACTACCTGACATGATGACTCCTTGCTGTCCCCAGTCCACCTGGCCATGCTGCTGCTCCAGTTTCAACTGTTCTGCCTTATTATTATTCGACCATGCTGGTCATTTATGAACATTTGAACATCTTGGCCATGTTCTGTTATAATCTCTACCCGGCACAGCCAGAAGAGGACTGGCCACCCCACATAGCCTGGTTCCTCTCTAGGTTTATTCCTAGGTTTTGGCCTTTCTAGGGAGTTTTTCCTAGCCACCGTGCTTCTACACCTGCATTGCTTGCTGTTTGGGGTTTTAGGCTGGGTTTCTGTACAGCACTTTGAGATATCAGCTGATGTACGAAGGGCTATATAAATACATTTGATTTGATTTGATTTGTAGATGTGATGCTTGGCATTCAGGCCAAAGAGTTCAATCTTGGTTTCATCACACCAAAGAATCTTGTTTCTCATGGTCTGAGAGCCCTTTACTGTAGGTGTCGTTTGGCAAACTCCAAGCGGGCTATCATGTGCCTTTTTACTGATGAGTGGCTTCCGTCTGGCCAGTCTACCATAAAGGCCTGATTGGTGGAGGGCTGCAGATATGGTTGTCCTTCTGGAAGGTTCTCCCATTTCCACAGAGGAATTCTGGAGCTCTGTCAGAGTGACCATCGGGTTCTTGGTCATCTCCCTGACCAAGACCCTTGTTCCCCAATTGCTCAGTTTGGCCGAGTGGTCAGCTCTAGGAAGAGTTTTAGTGGTTCCAAGCTTCTTCCATTTAAGAATGATGGAGTCCACTGTGTTCTTGTGGACCTTCAATGCTGCAGAATTTCCCCGGACAATTCCTTCAATCTCATGGCTTGGTTTTTGCTATGCCATACACCGTCAACTCTGGGAGACGTATAAACAGGTGTGTGCCTTTCCAAATCATGTCCAATCAATTTAATTTACCACAGGTGGACTCCAATCAAGTTGTAGAAACATCTCAAGGATAAACAATTGAAACAGGATGCACCTGAGCTCAATTTCAAGTCTCATAGCGAAGGGTCTGAATACTTACATTTCCAGTCAAAAGTTTGGACACACCTACTCATTCAAGGGGTTTTCTTTATTTTTATTGTAGAATAATAGTGAACACAAACTATGAAATAAGGAACCACACATGCAGAGATCATCCGTTCACCTACTCTGCATCTCACAAAGACAGCGGTTGGAACCATAAATGTCATGCACTGTCATGAGAAGGGCCATGAGAGAAGCCCTACAATATTACGTTTTTCGAATTACGTTTTTCGAAGTAGTGAGAATGCTCAGGAGCAGGCAATGTTGAAAACTAATCTTTAGATGTGTACTTTTCGTAAATGTAGTTTTGTAACTGAATAAAAAAAAACCAGTCAACAAAAATAGTTTGAAAAAGGTCAAGTATTTGCTATTGAGCCACAGGCAGGCGGGACGCGGCGTTCTACAGTGCCTTCAGAAAGTATTCAAACCTCTCAACTTTTTCCACATTTTGGTGTTATAGTGTGAATTTAAAATTGATTAAATTTTGATTTTGTGTCACACAATACACAATACCTCATAATGTGGAATTGATGTTTTTAGGATTTTTTTTACGATATTAAGAAAAAATGAAAAGCTGTCT